>NC_041007.1:42494643-43094643 GCF_004193775.1 Glycine soja
AGTATGATGCGTTTTTGAGCTTCCGTGGTTCAGAGACACGCCACCATATAGCTGCTTCTCTCTACAAAGCTCTCCTAAGAGAAGGCGTTCATGCCTTCACAGATGATCAAAGTCTCAACAGAGGCGAACAAATACAACCCGCGCTGTTTAATGCTATTGAAGGGTCTCGTGTTTTCTATGTGGTCATCTCCAAGGGCTATGCTTCCTCTATTTGGTGCTTGCAAGAACTAGCACGGATCTGCTACTGCGTTGAAACTTCGGCCAGACGTGTTCTGCCTATTTTTTATGATGTTGATCCATCAGAGGTGCGAAAACAGATTGGATGTTTTGGGAAAGCCTTTGCGAAACACGAAGAAAGACTCAGAGGAGATAAAGAGACGATGGAGGAAGTGCAGAGATGGAGAGAAGCTCTCACACGTGTGGCCAATCGATCTGGTTGGGTTATTGGAAATGAGTCAGTAATCCTCTCTCATTTCATGCTGAATAATCATTTATTATCTATATCTGCTCTTAGTCATATTTCTTTTTTTAAAAAAAATCTTTTCAGGTCATACTGTGTACACATTCCAGAAATGGTTCGAAAGGTAACAAATATATTAAATTTGGTCCCACATTTTCAAGTCTTCCAAATGATATAATCTGGTTAGGATGGAATTTCGAGTTAAAGAATAAGCAAAGATTTTACATTTTGGGTTGGTTAATGATGTTCAAGTTCTCGGAATTTCTGAAATAGGAAAGATAACTATGGGTCTTGCTTTATGTGAAAGAATATCTCATCAATGATATTTTTGCTGTTTTATTGAGGGTGTAAGCTAGTTTTGTCAAAAATGCTAAGTATATTGGAAAGCTGCAACGAGAAAAAAAAAGCCTAAACTGAAATGGGAATGTTATATATGGTTATGTTAGCTTGGGAGAAAGCAAATTTGGAAAAGAAGGTGTGAGTGCAATTATATCAACTTCATATATATGGTTATGTTAGCTTGGGAGAAAGCAAAGTTGAGTAATTAACTAACCTAATATTTCTTCACTGCCCACTTCGTTTGTATCCAGAAACACTTGTCCCTGCTTCCTTCAACTTCTGGAATTGCATTGGCTTCTAGCACCATCATCCATGCAATAAGGACATATGATGTGTTTGTGAGCTTCCGCGGTTTAGACACACGCAACAATTTCGCTGCTCTTCTTCTTCAAGCTCTCCATAGGAATGGTATTGATGCCTTCAATGATAATGTACACGTTATGAAAGGTGAATTCATTGAATATGAGCTGTATAAAGCCATTGATGGGTCTCGCAATTTCATTGTGGTCTTCTCAAAGAACTATGCTTCCTCAACTTGGTGCTTGCGCGAACTAGCACGGATCTGCAAGAACATTGAAACATCAACAAGACGAATTCTACCTATTTTTTATGTTGTTGATCCATTAAAGGTGCAAAAGCAGAGTGGATGTTATGAGAAAGCCTTTCTGGATCACGAAGAAAGATTCAGAGTAGCTAAAGAGAGGGAGCAAGTATGGAGATGGAGAAAAGCTCTGAAACAAGTGTCACATCTCCCTTGTTTGCATATCCAAAATGAGTAAGTAATCCTCTCTCATTTCACAAGAGATTCATGTCTTTCATATATATGCACCAAGTTATATACATGTGCATATATTTGGTCGCTTCTCAGTCATCCAGTTTTCTTGAATTTACTATCCCTTTCAAAACTAGACTTGAGAGATATTAAAGAGATAACATGTTATACATGTTTAATGCAAATAGTATTTTATAACAGAAGAAATACTGTTATTTTGCAAATAGTATATTAAAACAAAATGTACTGTTATTTTCTTGTCCAACACATGTACATTTTGTTTTGGTTTGCTAGGGTGATGATTTGGAATTCTTCATTCTCTTTAATTTTTCAGGCTACATCATTTACAACAGGCAGAGATCGAAGAAATTCTTCAAGAGATAATAAATATATTGAATTTCAAATCTTCAAGTCTTCCAAATGATGATCTAGTTGGGATGAAATCTCTTGTCAAATAACTATACTTACATAAAATTATTGTTTTGGTTGTCATGGGATACTTGTGTTGGATATGATTCGTTTTCTTTTGGATGTAATGTTTACCATAGGATGATACAATTTCTGATCCTTTTTATGAAACTTAAACAAAGCCTTTGAATTTTATGTCTAATAAGCTTTTTCTTATTTGAATCAATTTATTAATGTATAATATTACGATCTTTAACTCTTCATGGCAGCATGAAGAGAACTTGAAACAAAAGGATTCTTCATTTGAGCCAATCTGATAAAGTCATCTTTGTTTCCTACTTTCAAGTAATCTGTTTCAGATTTTTATCTGACCAGACTATGCCCTGTTCTTTGACTCTTCCATTTGAGGGCTTGACTAGTATTTTCATCAAAGACATGTTCAGATTCAAAACTTAGAAGCTTCTTGTTATTTTTGTTACTCGAGAAAGGAAACCACGCAATACTTATTTCTCATGTGTTCTGAGACTATTCAGATCGACACTTTTCTTTCCTTCATGGTTTCGTCGGCAGCTCGACTAGCGTCTCTCTGACATGCCGCTGTCGCCGTCGACGCTTACTCTAACAGGTGTTTCACTCATCCGTCACTTCGCCAAAGCCTCCCTCTATCGTCGCGCGCATGTAGGTTGCAGGATCTACAGTAGTGTAAAGGTTTTCTCTAATTTATGCTCCAGTTGGGTTTCTGTGTTTGGGGTTATGGGTTCTTTTTTAATTTGGATTCGTATGTGGTTTTTAGCTTTTGACTACTGACATCTTTATCACATTTTCCTATTCTTTGTGTTACTGAAATATGATTCTTTTGTGAAGTTTAAGGAATATGATTCTTTTGTGAAGTTTCACTGTCTCTTTTTGAAATCGTGATATTGAATACAATTTAAGGACTTGAGGGTCCAGAGGAAATGAAAGAAATTCTTCAGGGATTGTTGTGTGGCAAATTTCGGTTGAGAAAACATGGGTCGGTGCAGGAGGAAGAGAATATTTTCTTTTGTCTTCAACGTATCTCAAGCAACATGGGTCCTTGATTTTTTTCTTTAGGATCTTCTACCTACAACTTCAAAATAATTTCTAAATTTTACTGATATGTGCTTGCTATATTTCCTTTTGTTTTTTTTTTTGCATCATTTTTTCCATTTTAATGACTATTTCGTCTTGTATCCTCAGTCTTTGGTGCCAGACCACCCTCATTCAATGCAAAATCATGAGGCTTTAATCATTGGGCATCTTTTATCTCTAGGTACAAAGCTTTTTACTGTTTTTACATGTTATATCCAGACCGTGGGTTTGATTACATTTCAATAAAAATAGCTTTGGCTCTGAACAATCTTAACAGGACAAACTCAGATGCATTAAATGTATGTTTGGATGATTAATTACATTTAGTTACTGAAATATGGTTTAGAATATTGTTTGGAGGGGGGTGATTAAAAGTTTTGATGTATTGGATTCATAACTAAATATGTTGGGAGTCTTTTATATGCATGATGGGGTATTTTGATTTTTGAGGGTGATATGATGATGTGTTTCTTAGCAGTAATGGTTTATGTCGTTCTATAATTTTTTATATGCCATAGTACGATTTCTACTAGGTTGGATTTCTTTTGGTTTGTCTTGTGTCTTTCTTGACACATGTTGATGTTGATACAATCCATTTCAAACGCAGGTGAGGTTAAAACTAGAACATTTAAATATTGCAAATTTTGAGCCTGAGTATGGACTAGATCCAATGTTTCATTTCGCTTTGGTTGGATCTGAGTGGCAAGTCAGAATTCAAGGTAGAGCTAGCAATTGGCAGGACAAACTTGTGGTGACCTCAACACTTTCTGTGGAACCGGTTGCATTCCCAAATGATTATCTTGTTGGGATGGAATCCCGTATAGAAGAATTAGAAAAGCTTTTAATGTTCAGATCAATTAATGTCTTTGAGTTGTCGGAATTAGCAGGATGGGTGGAATAGGAAAGACAACTCTTTGTATGAAAGAATCTATCATCAGTATAATGTTCATTGTTTTATTGATGTTGTCAGTAAAATTTATCTCAATTTCAACACATTAGGTGTACAAAAACAATTGCCTTCTCACTTCTCAGTGTCTGAAGGAAAAAAATCTAGAGGTTTGCAATACAAGAGCACTAATAGTACTTGATAATGTTGATCGAGTTGAACAACTAAATATGTTTACTGGTAATAGAGAGACTATTACGTGGGTGCCTAGGTGGAGAGAGTAGAATCATTGTAATTTCTAGGGATAAACATATATTGAGGACACATAGAGTACGTATATGATGTGCACCAAGTCAAGTTGTTGGATAAAGAAGCCGTTCAGTTGTTTTGCATAAATGCTTTCAAAGGTAATTATATTGAGAGTGATTATGAAACACTAACACGTGAAGCACTATCACATGTTCAAGGCCATCCCTTTGTCTTTTGAAATGGGAACATAATATTCCGCTTCTTTTCCATGGAGATCTAGTAACGGATGATTCAGATCACATGTGGCTATTTTATATCACTCGACAAGATTACATTGAATTATATAAATTGGGAGGGAAACATCGTGGTGACTTTGAATTTAGAATACATGATGATCAATATTTTCATGCTGAGTTGAAGAATATGGTTATGGTTGGGTATATGAACAGGATCAACAACCATCAAACTTAACAACAATGCACAGTGAAAATTAGTTGCATGCCTATATGTGTGTGTGTGATGAAAATCACAATATTTTCAAAATATATATTTTGACATTAGTTAAATTCATAAAGGCTCTCGAATTTTGGTGTCATTTTAATCAAGTAAATCTATTTATGTATTTTCTATTTAAAAATTGAAGTACCATATAAGTTTTTTAATTTAAAAACAAGCTCTATATTTTTAAGAACAGAGACTATCATGTCACATCAGTTTTTATCTTCTTTCTTTTCAAAAACCTGATTTTTCTTCTTCTTTGATTGGTTCATTTTCCTGGGCACAACATATCTTATACAAAAAGAGTTCCTTGCTGCTCTGGTACCTGAGCCTTGGCTGAGAATGGTCTATTAAATCTTGGAGGGTTCTTGCCCCATGCAAATAAATCCTTAAGGACAATGTGCCTCCACACTTCTCATACTGTTTGCAGAGTTTCTGGTTTTGCATTGCTGCAGGGTTTCTGTTATTGCATGTGTTGTTGTTTCTTACTGATTTTACGGTTCTGCTTCAAATTTGACAACTAAGATATGGTCTGGTCTCCACTCTTAACAACTTACATTTAGAGGAAGGATTACCTCATTTTATATGTCGATTACTTTATTAATGTAGTTTTTCTTTCTAATTTTAATTGTAGTTTCTCACATTATATTTTCCATTTTTGTCTTATATTTCTATCACCATCTATAAATGTGTGTTAACACGTTTTCTCTAGAAAAGCTCTGCCAGTGCACCTTACAACATGCCGTCATGAAAAGGTGGAAAATGTTATAATGAGAGGGATATGTAACTACTGAGACAGAAAATCGTTAGCAATAATTTCTCTTAGAAAGCTTTGTCAAAACCATGCAATGGGACACTAACAACTGATCGGCCAATTTATGCTTTTGAAGTTTACCCCACTCCATGTTCTATCTATTTTCTATTTTACATAATATATAAATTCTAAGACGCAGGCAGTGACAGTATCTTTTTATTTATTACTATCTCTGTTAAAGGTTTGTAGGTTGTTGTTAGGCAGAATCTAGCTTGTTTAAAACTGTTGCCTCCGTGTGGGTGCAAGAAGTAGTGGTTAAGAGTCAACAAAATAGTGCTGGTTAGTTCTCCTTCGTTCTTAACAAAATAATCTCTCAATAGTTTATATGGATTATAACTGCTATATATGTCTTTTTTTCATGTCTTTTTTTCACATTTTGAACATCTTTCTGTGTAACTTTGTATATACCAGTGTGGACACAAGTGATAAAGAAAATTGATATCTAGAACTTTTATTTTCCTTGAAAAGTTTCTAAGTTTCTAGCTATATTGAAATACAAGTGTGAGTGAAGTCTCACATGAAGTAGAAGTAGAAAGGTTGAATACTATATAAGTGAGGTGAAGACCCATAAAGCTGAGTCTTAAGGTTGTTGGGACATAGTAAGTTAGTTTCCTTTTGGTTATGATTCTTTGATATTGTTCTGTCAAGGTTATATTATTTTGTTTTGAAATAGTATTTCATGCCCAGACCACTACAATAGATGTTACACCCGAAGCAAATTCTCTGTTAGCAAATCCAATATTGTGCTCAGTTAATGAGGTTTCCATCAATTTTAGATGCAAGATAAAAAATGGAGGCAAGAAAATGTTAAAGATTCACCTTCCAATTCACGATATTTGATAATTTATTTGATATTAAATATTAAAGGTTCTTGTACGAGCTCCTACTTTGTATCATCTTTTAGTTTCTAAAAATTACAAATGCTATTGCTTTTAGTCTTAAGCATGAGACTAAAACTATATCATTTATGGAAAGCTAGTTTCATCTTTTTTTTTTTTCTGTTCATGTTATTTGCTCTTAAATATGCTGCAGATGCTGCATGCACCGTACTACAGGTAATCACCTAAAAATAGACAGTTGTTCCCATTCAATTTCTGCTTGGCACCTTAATATGTACCTCAAGCACATTTTTCTTTGGTGAACAAGCTCAGATATTGGGATCTCCATGTAACCCAAAAATTTTCTTTGCGGAAGATCCTAATTTAAAGCACCCAAAGATTAGAGAATAAAATAGCTGAGCCTGAGGAGTATAAAATGAAGGAAGAAAGCAAGATTTTAGAAAAATGAAAGAGCCTGAGGATCTACCATCTGGGCATTACGGTAACTTGGCCTTAATCAGTTCGTGCATTTGGGCCTATAGAATGACCCTACATCAACCATTTATTTTAAGCTACAAACTACCAATATATCACCATAAAATTATACAAGCTGGCACGCAAGCATACAATTATTTTTCTTTTGGTTGTAATGTATACTAGAGGACTGGATAATTTTTTTTAGCCTTTTTTATGTAAACTTGAACAAAACCAGTGAATCTTATGTCTAGCATGCTTTTTCTGTATCTAAATCAGTATAACATTATGATCTTTCTGGGGCTTTGTTAGTGTACGGTTGTATAATGTACAATCACATTTTATTCAAGTCATATTAGTCATGACAGTATGAACAGAAGTAAAAAAAAATAGGTCAAAAACTGACATTACCCAACATTATTTGCTACAATGTTTTGAAAACTAGATTGAAGATTGAACAGACAATGTTTTCTATTTTTGATACATGGTATGATGCACCTTGTTGTCTAGGTGATCGAAAATTGCACTCTTCGAGCGAGTGTCGGCTCCAAGAAACAAAGAGAAGAAGAGAGATTTCACGGAAGAGAAGAATCTGTTTATTATTCATCTGTCCCTCAAATCACAATTACAATGTATTTTAAAGGAAAGGCTGCAATAAAATCTCCTAACAAGTTTGCATAATTTTAGGAACTAAAAAGGAAATAACAATACTGAAGGGAAACAAACAGATACTGTAGTGGCTGTCATCAAGCTTCTATATCATTTTACTTGGAAACAAAATCATCCATCCACTTTGGCTTCTTGGATTTGCGTTTGCCAAAGCCCAAGGGTAGCTCTTCTATTTCCTCATTTGGAATGGTCGTAGATGTTACTTCTTGTGTTGGGTTCATTATATCTCTTTGAGTTGGGCTTGTATCATTCTCTCCCTCTTCAAACACCACCTTGTCCTCAAGGTGGAAGGATGGAAAAACAGCTTTGAATTGAGAAAAATCTTCCCAGGAAGCTTCATCAGGAGGACAGCCAGACCATTGAACAAGGACCTGCTGCGTGGGAACCCCGTGCATCAACACAGTCCGAGTGGCAGCAATGGCAAGTGGTGTCTCAACAGGCCTGTTGGAAAGACTATCAGGTGGTAAAGCATGATGTGGAAGGATAGCAGTACCCTTAAACGGTTTCAGAGTGGAGACATGAAAAACTGGATGGATACGATTATCATCTGGAAGTTGTAAGCGATAAGCCATAGAATTTTTTTGACAGCTTGTGTTGGCGGTGTTGACGGAGTGAAATTTGACGGTACAGTTGTAAACACACCAGCACCAGATCTCCGACAGAAAAGCTGATGTCGCAGCGGTGTGCATTCGCTTGTTGAACCATACGGTTCGGTGCAGCCTGCAGGTTGCGCTTGAGAACACGCAGCAATTCGTCACGTTCCAGCAATGATTCTTCCAAGGCCGGAATTGTAGTAGAGCCGCGAGCATAGGCAGGGATTGAAGGAGGAAGACGACCGTACAGTGCCTGAACCGGTGACATCTTCAAACTACTATGATAACTGGTGTTGTAGTGAAGCTGCGCCCATGGTAAGAAAGTGATCCAAGATGTCGGCTTGTCTTGTGTAAAAGCATGGAGATATTGTTCAAGGCATCGATTAACCACCTCGGATTGGCCATCCGTTTGAGGGTGGTACGCGCTACTCATAGCCAGTTTAGTTCCGCTTAATTCAAAGAGCTTCCGCCAAAAAGCACTTAAAAACACCAGGTCCCTATCAGAAACAATTGAATGAGGAAAACCATGGAGACGAACTACCATCGAAACAAACAGTTCAACAACTTTGGAGGCCGTGAATGAGGTGGGTAACGCACCAAAATAAGCAGATTTTGATAAATGATCAACAACTACAAAGATGACGGTGGAACCTTGAGATACCGGAAGACCGGTGATGAAATCCATGGTAATGTCCTCCCATACACACTCCGGAATAGGCAGCGGCTGTAATAATCCAGCAGGAACCTGATTAGAGCATTTGATTTGTTGACAAGTTAGGCAAGAAGCTACAAAAGTCTCAACAGATTGACGTGATTTTGGCCAGAAAAAATTAGCAGCAACACGAGCCAAAGTCCGCTTAACACCGGCATGTCCTCCACTTGGAGTGTCATGGAATTCACTAATAATTTGAATACAGAGAACCGAAGTAGGGCTGATTACATAACGACCTTTGCGAACAACCAGACCATTCATAATAGAAAAGGGATAGGATAGAGTACCATGTGAATGCTTTGTGTGCAAGTCAATAAGGAATGGATCTGTGACGTTGTCATGTTGGAGCTGCTGAATAATAGAGAAAGTAGGTTGAGACAATAATGCTTGAAATGCTGCCAAAGGAGTCTCAGATTCATCGTGCCATGCAGACGGAACACGAGATAATGTGTCCGCGACCTTGTTTGAGTTACCCGGTTTGTATTCAATTCGAAATTGAAAACCCAAGAGTTTCCGTACATATACCTGCTGATCCGGAGTTTGGATAACTTGCTGTAGGAGTTCACGAATGCAATATGGCTAAAGGAAAAGGCAGAAAAAGCAATCCAACAAAATTACCTGTTTGGTATGATAAATTATATACGTACTTAGATTCTGCTTTACTAGTTTGTTTAATTAATATAGTGTTTGTAGCTATTGTTGCAAGAAGAAGCATTTGAATGTGTATTGAGTTTTTTTTTTCTATTTTTAAGAACCAATCTATTTGGCCATATTGTATACACCCCAGCTGGTGAGCCACTTCCAACCAACAAGAGGTATGATGCTACCAAAATTTTCAGTCACCCTGATATTGTTGCTGAGGAAACATGGTATGTATTTCCTAATATCATCATACTTTGGATTCTTTTAACATTTTCCCTCCATATGCTTACAATTTCTAGAAACCCTTTCTAGAAATCACTTTTTTATGTGGTGCTCTATACATGTAATTGTTATTGCAACATAATTAAATTTACTCTTTCATGGATCTGCTAACAGGTATGGTATTGAGCAAGAGTATACCTTATTGCAGAAAGATGTAAATTGACTACTTGGGTGGCCACTTGGTGGGTTTCCTGGACCACAGGTATGAAATGTTCCCCTTTTTTTAATATATAATATACCATCTAAGCACAAATTCTTTTTTGGTGAAAAATAATCACACATTTTAATGTATTATAAATTTATTAATATTTATAATAATTACCTTAAAATATTAGGGATCATTTTTAATTGATATGTATACTAAATGTTAGTATTTTTTTTTTCTTTTTCTTACTCTACTAAATGTTAACCAAATCATATGAACTTGATTTAATTTTTGCAATATTTCTTTACTTGCTTTGTTGCGTGACCTGTATTTTTTTGACATTAGTATATTTACTGTGTATCAACTATTAATTGTTGTAATTGTGAGAAAAAGTAAAGAAAAGAAGAAATTAAAAAAAAACGTTGATAATTTCCAGAATATTTTTAATATAATTCAGAAACTAAAAATTTAAAATTTTTCTTTTTCTTACTATTTTTATATACTAGTATACTATAGTAGTACCACGGTAGCATTAAATTTGTAGGATATTATAATATTCAAACAAATGATTATTACTCATAATTTATACATACTAGCTAGTATGTTACTTAAGCACATTTATTTAGACTTTGAGAAAGATAAAAATAGTAAGTGTTTCTATACTTTCGTTTAATCTTATTAATGATAAAATCATAAAAGAAGATAAAAGAACTAATTAAAATTAATAAAAATATGTTTTATTACTGTTAAGAATAATTTTAGAAAAAAATTTAAATTTAAAATAAATTTACTGTTGCCAATTAAATTATTATTAATTTCTTAATTCTTAATTAGGTCTTGAAAAAAAATCAGAGTGTTAATTAGGTCATGTGCTAGTTGAAAATCCTCAATGCTTAACTTTCTAATGCTTGTAGAACAAAGCTAAGGATAATGATTCTGATAATAATGTGGATTTTGTTGCTGGGAATGTGAAACTTATTACCACCAAAGAAGTGTGGAACCAATATTTGGAAGAAGCAAGGAGGGATGATAAAATTGTAAGTTTCCCTCTTTTTTACTCTGTAGGATAGTAAATTTAATAAGATAATTCTACTTTAGTAATTTTCCTTCATCATGAGAGTTCTCTCTCTTTATTTAATCATAGCTCTCCGTACTATGTTTTTGGACCATTCTTATTGTTATTTGTCTTAAAGGTCTAAATAGAAATAAATTTAGAGTTTGTTTGAGATCATTGTAAAAAAAAAATTCTTATGTTATTAAGTCCCAAAACATGGAAATTACTGATAGCAAATAATGTTTTTATTATTTTTTAAATTTAATATTTTTTTTATCAAAATAACATTTTGAGACCGTGGTTAACTAACGATCGTCTTAGAAAGTTACATTTCTAAGACGGTGGTTAGCTCAGCAACATTTTAGAAAGGTACTTTCTAAGACGGTGGTTAGCTAAGAAACGTCTTAGAAAGTATCTTTCTAAAACGTTTTTTTAGCTAATCACCGTCTTAGAAAGTTAACGACCGTCTTAAAAGGTAACGTTTTTCTAAGACGGATTTTATAGGTCCGTCGTAAACTTTCGACGACGTTAGATTCAAAAACGATCTTTGTATATTATTTTTCACCGTCTTTGTTTGTATTTTTTGTAGCAGTGAGTGGCAAAAAAATGGGAAAACCTAAAATAAGTGTACAAAAACAAATTATTAGCTTAAGACCCACAAGGCTTGAAGAATGAAAATTCTAAGACGCAATTATTAGCTTTGCACAAAATAAATTTAAAAACAATTTGATTTCTGCGTTATCCTTTTTCATTCTGTGCTGATCATCAAAATAACACATAATAGTTGTGTTGATATTTAATGATGATATTTAATTTTAAAAATCATGAAAACTATATAATTTTAAAGGAACAACAAAGAAACGGCACGAAAAGAAAAAAGAGTTTCTTTCTACAATTATTAGCTTTATATTTCTTCATTTCCGACAACCCAGAGTAATTGTCCTCGTTTTCAGATTCTGCAATTACAATGACTTCTAACACCACTATCCAAACATTTAAAATTACTAGGTTGAAACATAAAAAAAAAATACTAAAATAAAAAAATCTTAAAAGTTTAGGCACAAAAATATAATTTATTATTATTTTTTGCAAATGTTTTATCTTATTTTTCTACAAAAACTAGCTAAGACCAAACACAACCAAATTTACATAAACTATAAATATTTTTAATAATAATGATAATAATACAATTAAATATAAATGAGTCACGTCTTGAATGCCTAAAAATAAAAATAAAAACGCGTTAGCATTAATATCTATTGTCTTCACTAGAAAAAACCGGGCAATGGAAAAAACAGAGGAAAAAACCGGGCAATTAATAAAAACGCGTTAGCATTAATAATGTTCATGCTAGCTTTACATCAAAGAGGAAAACTTACTCCAACTTGACAGTTCTTCGAGCGAATTGAAAATTGACATTAGCTTCTAAGGGATGTGTGGAAAATAAAGTCTTACTATTTAGCTTATAAATTGAATTTACCATAAAATATGTTTTTAACTTCTAATAAATATTTAAATTTTGTATTTTTTTATTTTTTTATTTTTACTCTTTGGTAAAAGAAAATCTTTATTTTTTTTATCTTTTGATACTTTTTTTAGTCTTTTAATAGATTAATAAATATTATTTTTTTTCCTAATAATTTCTAGTTAAAATATATTTGTGATCCTTAATAAATATTTAATTTTTTTATTTTCTGATAATTTTATATTTACATTGAGTATTAAATAAAATAATAATTTTATTTTTACATGTTAATATTTTTTAAATTTTTAATAAATTAACGAATTTTGTGTTTATTCTTAGATATTTCCTTTAGACCTAAATTTAAACAACAACAAAAATTAGACTTGAATATAATCAAATACTAACTAGTTTTTATCTTATTTAATAATAATATTTTTATTATATTTTCATTTAATAAAATTTTGTCACGTGTCCAATTTTAGAAAGATTTTTTAAATTAAAAACTGAATTTCTTCTTTCATTCATTTATCAGTAGTTAAAGTTTACTTATATTTACGTCAGGGTAATATATCTTTTATCATTTGTTATTAATCTTTTTTAAAAACATTAATAACAAATGATTTTTTTTATCATACGATACATAAAAAAAATTTGAATTTTTAAAGTTGAATTTTACAATATTCTACACGAGCAAGAAGAATAGGAAATCATGGTCTTAGAATATTTATCTTTCTTAAATAGACTAATAATGTCATTCCTATAATTATTAATTACTTTTGACTTTATCTTTCTATTCTATGAACTTTCTTTGATAACTTTAATTGATGATAATGAACCTTGTAGCATGTGCGATGAGCCTATGTGGCAAGTTACACATTAAATAAGTGACGCGGTTTCTCCGGACTCAACATATGAAAAGTGGAGAGAGAAGCTGCCAAGAAAAACATCTCGTCTTCACTGTCCACGCTTTGTTTTTATTCATAAACCATTGATCTTTTTTGCATATTCACAGCTTTTGTAATGGCTTCTAACACCAAGATAGAACAAAAGAGGAAAATCATCCCAAATTCGAGACAAGGACAGTCGAAGAAACCAAAATAAAATTTTAAAGAGTAAATAATCATTTTTATTTATTAATGTATAATTCAGTTACAAATATATTTTTAAAAGATAAAAATATAAAATTCAGTCTATGAAAATATAAAAAGTGGGATAAACATATCATGTCATTAAGTTCCGTCCGTTACCACGTTAGCACGGAGGGACAAATTAATCAAAAATGATTGTCAACGTGAATTGTTAGCATAAGGGTATATATGTCATAATATTTTTTTATTTTACGTCTTCTCATCCCGTTGATAAATGCTTCCATAAAAGATGAAAATATAAAATTTAGTTTTCAAAAGTATAAAAATTGAGACAAATATATATCTGGACATTAATAATAAAATGTGACTAATTATTACTATTATTGTGTTTCTAATTTAGTATTTTTATTCGTTTAATACTTATACAATATATTTTTAAATTACCTTTTAATATATATATATATATATATATATATATATATTATTTTGATTTTCTTGTCAAATTTTAATCTTTTTATTAAAAAAGTTTTATCATATATCTTATAATTTTATCAAATTTTTATTAAATTTCTCATTTTTAATCTTTAAAATTATATCATATCTCAATTCCAACTTAAGTATCCTTATATTTAAATTAAAAAAATATGTTGAGCGTTTGAGTAGAAAAAATAAAACCGATCGTGGAATTAAATTTATTTATTTATGTATTTTCAAAAAATAATTTAATCAACTATTTTTTAAAAAATTCTCACAAAATTTAAACTAGATAGAGTTAAAGTGGAATTATAAGTTTTTTTCCCTTAATCAATAAAATGTATAAATATACTTCAAATATGAAAGAATTTATTGGATAAACCTTATTTGTTTCCACTCAAGGCAATTTTTATTATATATAATATGAATGAAATGAAAACAGTTACTAACAAATAAAGAACCCAAATAAATTTAAATAAAGAATACGATAATACTCAAACTAATATAGAGGTTAACTTCAAGACAAAAAAAAATAGTATAGAGAGATTTATTATATATCTTTGAGATGTAAAGTTTTATCTCTGATTGATTTAGAGGCTAGAACAACTTTGCATTCCAGTTGAGATACTCTATAAGAATGCATAAAAAAATATTAATAATTAATTGAAGAAACAAAAAAATTCAAGAAATAAAAGACTTTTCTTTTTTTAAGCGATAACTCAATTAATTAAATTTTGTAAGACTTTTTTTAAAAATTCCACTTTAACTTTATCTAGTTTAAATTTTGTGAGATTCTTTTTTTAAAAAAAGAATAGTTGATTAAATTCATTTTTTTAATAAATAAATAAATAAGTTTGATCTTGGAGTTGTGTTTTTTTTTTTTACTCAAAACTCTCTAACATATTATTTTCAATCTAAATATAAGGATACTTAAGTTGGAATTGAGATATCAAATAATTTTAAATATTAAAAATGAGAAATTTAGTTAAAATTTAATAAAATTATAAGATATAAGATAAAGTTTTTTTTAACAGGAAAAATTAAGTTTTGACAACGAAATCAAAATAATAAAAAAATATAATAAAGGACAATTCAAAAAATATATTGCATAAATACATAATAATAATAATAATTAATTACAATATATTATTAATGTTTGAATATATTTATTGCACTTTTTATATTTTTGGGGACTAAATTTTATATTTTTATCTTTTAGGGATACATTTATTAGTGGGTGAAAAGACAAAAAATTAAGAAAAATATGTGTTTATGTTAACAATCCACGTTGACTATCGTTTCAGTGATAAATTTGTCTCTCCGTGTCACGTAGGCTAAACTACTTTTTTAACGGTAACAGAAAAAAATTAACGGATGAATATATTTGTCTTACTTTTTACACTTTAAAAACTAAATTTTGTAAGGGACACATTTTTTTTAGCAAATTATATATTATGAGACAAAAATAATTATTTACCCAATTTTAAATATCAGCATCTTTCTTGTCTCCCTTCATTAGAAAATAGGGTTAAATACTAGTCCAGGCCCTCATTGACTACTAATGACAACAATTAGTGACATCCTGAATGCTGTTATAAATGTTCTTATCCGATTCTTGCATATAAAAAAATTATTATATCTTGAGGTGACGTGAAATAGGAATTTGAAATAAGGGACCAGCAAGGTTTTGATGTTGAGGTGAAGAAATGCGGGTATCGTTGGGTATATGAAAAGGATCTACATCCATCAAAATTAACAATGATGCACACCGAATATTCAGTGTCTTGGAAACACAAGTTTTTACAATTGAAGACAACAATATAGCAACTGCAATTCATCTACACTTCCATCACAGTGAAGAACTGGAGACATTGTTGAATATGGATGCATGATTTGCAACAATCAAACCAAAAAAGGATGCACACAATCGAGACCAAGTGCTCACGGTCTTTGTTATTAATTATTTTTTAAAAATAGAAAGTACAGTAGTTATTCGTCCCTGAAATTATTTCTCACTTGTCACTTAATTTTTTGATTTGTCTTGTGTATTTATGTGAGTGTGTTATTACTTAATATAGCATTATTAGTACCGTTGATTACTATTATTTTGTTAAACAAATGATTTGTAATTAAGGGCATTAAAGGGATTACCACTTGAGATGGTTATAGTTTGTTATAGCAAATTAATATAATCGTAAAAGTGTAGGTTCTTGTTTTGCATAGCTACTATGGCTAGTTGCAAAGCAATGTCTGTTATCTGTTATATACATGTACTGCAATACTGGATCAATACTGAAAGCAAGCAATGAATTGAGAATTATTTTATGCCCCTTCCTTCTCTTATTCTGGAGGTTCCCTTCTCTCGAAGGAAGGATCTATCACCTTTATTGGTAAATTGGACATTTTCAATTATCTAGAACTAGTGACTACATAAAAATATACACTAAAAATTCTTGCTTTTGTAATTACCTTGGACCTGGCCTTTTCAGATATGATGATCTCTCTGGTTCTTTACTTGCTAGTGCAGAGTTTTCGATGACCAACCAACTCATTACAAATTATTTGAAATTGATACTATTAGATTTGAAGTGTATAAATAAAATGCATACTAATGGATAAACTATTTTTATCCAAAAACAAATCAGTTTTCCTTTTTTGTGAATAAACGAATCAGTTTTTTCTAAAAATACATAAACTTGTTTAAATAATTTTTATTCACTCTGAATGAACAGACTCAAGTCTGAGAAAGCTACGTATGTTAGTCCTTGTGAGACTGTCATCCAAATCACCCCTTCTTCATCTCATGCAATAAGGACATACGACGTCTTTGTGAAATATGGGCATCATCATTGGGCGCCTGAAAAGGATCTAGAATTATAAACCCGCGCATGCGCGGATAAATAAATGAATTATTTATATTAAGGACTATTAAAAGGTATGCTATAATATAAATTCTATGTAAATATTTGAATTACATTAATGAGTGTTTTTTTTTTGTTCTTTTCTTTTTGAATATGAAAATATAAAAAGTAAAGTGAATTAAAAGCCCAAAGTAAGCTCTTAGTCAATGATAAAGATATCTGAGTAACTTTAATTGAATCAAATAAGGTGTTTCAGAGAAAAAAATTATAAGGCACTTTGAAGCGCAAATGTTTTACTAAATTGGAAAATGGATAAAAAAAATATACAAGATTTCTACAGATTTTTGAAGGACTCTTAATTAAATTGACACGTAGGGCTAGATTTTTAGGGTTTGGCAAAAAAAAGTGTCCTGTTGTTGTTTATATTATTTAATATTAATTACTATACTGTTTAATATATTTTTTTATAACCGGCAACCTTATCAAATTAAATATTGATTATGAGTTAATATAACCATCTATATATATAAATAATAAGTAAATACAATTTCAAATTATCAACTACTTAGTACTAATGAAAGCAACATTAGAGTTTTGGCCAAAGAAATTGTTTTTTTTCTTATAATTAATAATAATTACATTGTATTTATTAATTTCTATTATTATCTTTTAATTTTGGTGTTTTAATTACAAATTAATGTAATCATTCATAAACGTAACTACTAATTAATGAGATTTCAAATCGTCAACAACTCAATACTAACTAAACTAAAGCAACATTAGAGTTTTGCAATTAATGTTTTATAATGTTGGTCAGGTTGAACAATTACATATGTTTAAAGGGAATAGAGAGAAGGTGAAGGGAGCATAATCATTATAACTTCTAGGAATGAATACATATTAAGGACACATGGAAAAAATAATATTTACGAAATCTAACCATTGAATTGGGACAATGTTATTTAGTTATTTTGCATATATGTTTTCAAATGTAACTATATTATGAATGATTATGAAAAGTTACACAAGATGAACTATTACATGCTCAAGGTCATTTCTTAGTAATTGAAGAAATTAATAGGCAAATCTTTGTTTGGTCAAAATCTTTCACAATAGATAAATATATTGGATAGGCTAAGAAATGATAAAAGTAGAAATATTATGAATGTGTTACAAATAAGTTATGATGATCTCGAACAAAAAAAACTGAAAATAGAATTTGTTTTCAAGTTTTATATATGTGCTTCAAAAAATAGAATGTTTCAGATTTTGATCCAAAGAGCCATTAGGGAGCCTCTGTCATATGATGGCTTGACTAGTCTCAAAGATTTTGATTCACGACAAAACAATATGTCAAAAACTGACATTATCCAACATTATTTGATGCAATGTTTTGAAAACTAGATTGTGTTAGAATTAATGTCTCATGTGAGAGGCATATGACTTAGTAGGGACTAATAAATAAATAATTAACAATTAAGGGCTAAATTGTAATTGGGCTTAATAGGAGAAGTTTCTAGATTAACTGCTACTTGATGGGAGTAGTGGTTATAAAAGGGGCTTAATACCCATTAATGTGAAATAAGGTCCCCTTCCTGACCAGAAAGTGCTCTTTTCTCACCCATAGCCATCACGAACGGAGAGAGACAGAAAAGAAAGGCCAAAGGAAGTGAAATCCTATTTCTCTCATTTTCAAGTGCACCAGAGAAGATCCTATGGAGAAAGGTACACATAATTATCTATTATTCTTTATTGATTGTTTTGTGAGAACCATAAATCTCAAGATCCTGTTGGTTTTCTATAATTGATAATCTAGGAAACCCTCAAAAATTTTTTTTTACATGTGGTATCAGAGCGTGTGTTATGAAATTTATGATTCTCCTAGAATGATTTAATTTCTCCCAATCATGCATAAACCCTAATTATGAAATTTAGGGATTTTTAATTTATGTTACATGTATTTTCAATTACATGTTTTTGATAACGTGTATTTCGTGTTAATTATATTTTCCGCTGCAAAGTATGAAATTCTAGATATATAAAATTTCATGAGAAGGAAAGCCATGAAAGCGGTATAATTTTTGGAAATTTTGTTTTTGAGAAAGAAAGCCAGAGTGATCTTTACTGGACTTCCAATTCATGTATTTTATTGGAATTAGAGATGAAAATTATATATTATAATAATAATAATAATAAATACCAATTACGTTTTGGAGAAAGCCATATACCACTACGTAACCGCAAGTTTCATGTTATGGAGAAAGTGCCTATTGTTAATTCCAATTTTGAAGAGTGCTGCCATGTACGTTGCAATTTGGCCGTAAGGAAGGATTCTTTTTCGAATTTCTATTTGCAAACCCCTTTCTGCTATTTACAATCCCACTTGCCTATATTTTTTTATTTTTATTTTTTTTCAAAAAAAAAAATGATCATTAAACATGATTAAAGGATTGAAAGTTTATGTTCTATAATTAAATTAATGTGAATGTTTTGCAATTATTGGTAGCATTAAAATATATGTATATACTATATATTTGCTTGAACGTATTAGAATGTAAAACACAAATAAATGCAAATATTATTTTATGGCCTAGAATGGAATTAATGGAATGGCTATGAATTGTTAATAGCAATAAGTATGTGCAGGCCATATATATTTGGTTGGAATTAAATGTATGTTAAATTTGTTAGTCACCAAAGTGGCCAAATTTGTAAGGTTATTTAATTCTAAATTAATAATTATTTCAATTACTCATAGAATAATGGATGCTAAATTATATGATTGTTGGCTTATGGGTAATTGAAATTCATTGTTATAAGGCATTTATGGATCGCCCAAAGGTTGATTAGTTGTTCTTATAATTAATGAATATTATTGTAGGCGATTTGTGTGTATCATTAGTTTTATTTATATACCCAAAGGAAATAGATACTACTAATTGGTGCATATTTAATTGTCAAATAATGTTAAAATTTTATTAGCATCATCATGTTTGTATGTTGTGTGTTGGTGTGTCACCCAAAGGAGAACATCAATATACATTGATTTTTATCTGAGTAAATTATATGTATGACTTGTGTTTCATGTACCAAAATGCTTATGTGAAGTTTTATTATGCAGTACCTGTTCCCAACTCATTGAATTCTCATGTATCATCTGTACCAATTTTTAATGGGCTTAACTTCTCTGATTGGAATGAGCAAGTCCAATTTCATCTCGGTGTTTTGGATCTTGACCTTGCAATATTGGAAGAGAAGCCTGCTACTATTACTGATGCTAGTAGCAATGAACAGAAAGCTCATTATAAAGCTTGGGAAAGATCTAATAGACTCAGCCTAATGTTCATGAGAATGACTGTTGCAGACAGTATTAAGACAGCGCTCCCTAAAACCGATAATGCTAAAGAGTTTATGGGGTTAGTGGGAGAGCGCTCTCAAACAGCTGATAAGTCTCTTGCTGGGACATTAATGAGTACACTAACCACCATGAAGTTTGATGGTTCACGTACTATGCATGAACATGTCATTGAGATGACAAACATTGCAGCAAGACTTAAGACCTTGGGAATGGCTGTGAATGAGAACTTCCTTGTTCAGTTTATTCTAAACTCATTACCGTCTGAGTATGGCCCGTTTCAAATGAGCTATAATACCATGAAAGATAAATGGAATGTGCATGAATTGCACAGTATGTTAGTTCAGGAAGAAACGAGGCTTAAGAATCAAGGAAGTCACTCAATCCATTATGTAAGCCACCGAGGGAATCAAGGAGCTGGAAAAAAATTTGTAAAGAAACATGATAAAGGCAAAGGACCATTAAAGATCAAGGACGGTCCTGTGCAAATCCAGAAGAAAGCATCAAAGAACAATAATTGTCATTTTTGTGGAAAATCTGGACACTTCCAGAAAGATTGCCCAAAGCGTAAGTCTTGGTTCGAAAAGAAAGGTGAGCTCAATGCTCTTGTATGTTTTGAATCAAACTTAACTGAAGTTCCCCATAATACATGGTGGATTGATTCTGGATGTACAACTCATGTTTCTAATACTATGCAGGGATTCCTTACAATCCAGACCATAAGCCCAAATGAGAAGTTTGTTTTCATGGGGAATAGAGTGAAAGCTCCAGTGGAAGCGGTCGGGACTTATCGTTTAAAACTCGACACTGGACATCATTTAGATTTACTGGAAACTCTTTATGTACCTAGTTTATCTAGGAATTTGGTTTCATTATCTAAACTTGATATTACTGGATACTCTTTTAATTTTGGTAATGGATGTTTCAGTTTATTTAAGTATAATCATCTCATTGGTACTGGTGTTCTTTGTGATGGTTTATATAAATTGAAATTGGATGGTTTGTATGTTGAAACCGTTTTAACTCTGCATCATAATGTTGGCACTAAACGCAGTTTAGTGAATGAACGATCTGCTTTCTTGTGGCATAAACGTTTAGGTCACATTTCTAGAGAGAGGATAGAAAGATTAATAAAGAATGAAATTCTTCCTGATCTAGATTTTACGGATCTAAATATTTGTGTGGATTGTATCAAGGGAAAACAAACAAAACACACAAAGAAAGGAGCCACAAGAAGCACTCAGCTTCTTGAAATTGTGCATACAGATATTTGTGGACCTTTTGATGTTAGTTCTTTCGGAAGGGAAAGATACTTTATCACCTTTATTGATGATTATTCACGTTATGGTTATGTCTACTTACTGCATGAGAAATCTCAGGCAGTGAATGCTTTGGAAATTTACTTGAATGAAGTAGAAAGACAATTAGACAGAAAGGTGAAAATTATTAGATCTGATAGAGGTGGTGAGTATTACGGAAGATATGATGAAACTGGGCAACACCCAGGTCCATTTGCTAAGCTCCTTCAGAAACGAGGCATTTGTGCGCAATACACAATGCCTGGTACGCCACAACAAAATGGTGTATCAGAAAGGCGTAACAGAACTTTAATGGATATGGTTAGGAGTATGTTAATCAATTCAACCTTGCCCGTATCTTTGTGGATGTATGCTTTGAAAACTGCCATGTATTTGTTAAATAGGGTTCCTAGTAAGGCAGTTCCAAAGACACCTTTTGAACTGTGGACAAATAGGACACCTAGTATGAGGCACCTGCACGTTTGGGGTTGCCAGGCAGAAATAAGAATTTACAATCCGCAAGAAAGAAAATTGGATGCAAGAACAATCAGTGGATATTTCATTGGTTATCCAGAAAAGTCAAAGGGGTACATGTTTTATTGTCCTAATCATAGTACGAGAATTGTCGAAACTGGAAATGCAAGGTTCATTGAAAACGGTGAAATCAGTGGGAGTACAGTTCCACGAGAAGTGGAAATTAAAGAAGTTAGAGTGCAAGTCCCTTTAGCTTTTGCCTCTAGCAGTAAGGTGATTACTACTTCAGTTACTGCTACAAACAGTAATGAAGAAGTACAACACAATGATGAGCCCATGATACATAATGAACCCATTATGGAAGAACCACAGGAAGTAGCATTAAGGAAGTCTCAAAGAGAAAGAAGACCAGCTATTTCGAATGACTATGTAGTATACTTACATGAAACAGAAACAAACTTAAGCATTAATGATAATGATCCAGTTTCATTTTCACAAGCTATAAGTTGTGATAATTCTGAGAAGTGGTTAAATGCCATGAAAGAAGAGATAGATTCCATGAAACATAATGATGTTTGGGACCTTGTAGAATTACCAAAGGGTTGTAAGAGAGTTGGTTGTAAGTGGGTCTTCAAGACTAAACGTGACTCTCATGGCAACCTTGAACGTTACAAGGCTAGACTTGTTGCTAAGGGATTTACTCAGAAAGATGGCATTGATTATAAAGAGACGTTTTCACCAGTCTCACGAAAGGATTCTTTCAGGATTATCATGGCATTAGTAGCCCATTATGACTTGGAGCTACATCAGATGGATGTGAAAACTGCCTTTTTGAATGGAGATTTAGAGGAGGATGTTTATATGGACCAACCAATGGGATTCTCAGTTGAAGGGAAGGAACACATGGTGTGCAAATTAAAGAAATCAATATACGGTCTTAAGCAAGCTTCCCGCCAATGGTATTTGAAATTTAATGATACCATTGTTTCCTTTGGATTTAAGGAAAACACTGTTGATCGGTGTGTATATCTGAAGGTCAGTGGGAGTAAGGTTATGTTTCTAGTCCTGTATGTTGATGATATATTGCTTGCAACTAATGATCTTGGTCTTCTTCATGAGACTAAAAAGTTTCTTTCTAGTAACTTTGAAATGAAGGATATGGGTGAGGCAAGCTATGTGATAGGGATAGAAATATTCCGAAATAGATCACAAGGATTGTTAGGCTTGTCTCAAAAGGCATATATCAATAAAGTACTAGAGAGATTTAGGATGGAAAAGTGCTCAGCATCTCCCGTTCCAATTCAGAAAGGAGACAAATTTAGTCTCGCACAATGTCCTAAAAATGATCTGGAACGGAAGCAAATGGAAGCAATTCCGTATGCATCAGTTGTTGGGAGTATTATGTATGCTCAGACCTGCACTCGACCAGATATAAGCTTTGCAACCGGAGTGTTGGGAAGATATCAAAGTAATCCAGGAATGGAACATTGGAAAGCTGCAAAGAAAGTTCTGAGATACTTACAGGGAACAAAAGACCACATGCTTACATATAAGAGGTCTGATCACCTAGAGGTGATTGGATATTCAGACTCAGACTTTGCTGGATGTGTGGATACAAGAAAATCCACTCTTGGCTTTGTATTTCTCTTAGCCGGAGGAGCAATATCATGGAAGAGTGCAAAACAATCAGTTGTTGCTGCATCCACCATGGAAGCTGAATTTGTAGCATGTTTTGAGGCTACAATTCAGGCTAATTGGCTGCGGAACTTTATTTCAGGGCTTGGAATTGTCGACAGTATTGCTAGGCCGCTGAAAATGTATTGTGATAACTCCGCAGCAGTATTCTTTTCTAAGAACGACAAGTACTCTACGGGTGCTAAGCATATGGAATTGAAGTACTTTGCCGTGAAAGAAGAAGTTCAAAAACAAAGAGTGTCAATAGAACATATTAACACAAAGCTTATGATAGCTGACCCTTTGACAAAGGGATTACCGCCCAAGACATTTATAGAACATGTTGAAAGTATGGGCATTATTGTTATTGATGATCATTAAGTGTAATTTACCTTATGTAATTTTGCTGACACTCTGAGCTCAATTATGATATGTTTCTGATTACCTGTTCTCTATGTTTGCATGCATGTTTGTGTTAAAGTAATGTTAACAGGTTTTGTCTTGAATGAAGACATTATGTTGGACCAATTATGTACTCCTAACTAATGGTCATATTAAGGAGAAGACTAATTTGTAGTACATGGAAGGGACTATGTCGATTAGATGATGTACAACCGCCATGACTCGAATTGGTTCCTATTCTTAATCATGAAATTATGATGTACCCAATGTGTAAAACAATTTAGTCAATTTTTAATGCGCATTATGTTAGTTAATCTATTTATTTATTTAGTCCATAATGTTTATTAATGTCACATGAGCCAAGTGGGAGAATGTTAGAATTAATGTCTCATGTGAGAGGCATATGACTTAGTAGGGACTAATAAATAAATAATTAACAATTAAGGGCTAAATTGTAATTGGGCTTAATAGGAGAAGTTTCTAGATTAACTGCTACTTGATGGGAGTAGTGGTTATAAAAGGGGCTTAATACCCATTAATGTGAAATAAGGTCCCCTTCCTGACCAGAAAGTGCTCTTTTCTCACCCATAGCCATCACGAACGGAGAGAGACAGAAAAGAAAGGCCAAAGGAAGTGAAATCCTATTTCTCTCATTTTCAAGTGCACCAGAGAAGATCCTATGGAGAAAGGTACACATAATTATCTATTATTCTTTATTGATTGTTTTGTGAGAACCATAAATCTCAAGATCCTGTTGGTTTTCTATAATTGATAATCTAGGAAACCCTCAAAAATTTTTTTTTACAGATTGAAGATTGAACAGACAATGGTTTTTATTTTGATACAGAGTATCACAATAATTTAGTTTTCTTCTTTTTTTCATGTCTAGTGTACATAGCACAAATTGAATGTTTCAGATTTTTTATCTAGACAGCTATCCCATGTGCTCTAATATGTGGGGGCTGTACTAGTTTCAAAGATTTGTATTCTTTAAGAAAAAGAACAGAAAAGAAAAAGAAAAGGAAGTCATGACATCAACCAATGCTCTCTCTCTGCTGCAATGTTTTGAAAACCAGAACAAAGACTAAAACAAGAAGACCTCTGGATCATTGTTTGATTGGTCCAATACAGTTAAAATAAAGTCTGAACAAGTGACGCGGTTTCTGCGGACCCCAACATATGGCAAGTGGGGGAAGAAGCTGCCATGAAAAATTTCTCCTTTTCACTGTCCATCCTTTCTTTGTATCCATAAACCATATATCTTAAGTTGAATAAATAGAAAAAATTAGGTTAAATTATTCATTTTTTCTTATAATTTTATTATTCTTATTTTTTTATCCCTATGATTTAAAAATAATTTTTTAGTCTTATAGTTTATATTTAAATTTATTTTTTAATTCCTATATTTTAAAAATAATATTTTTAATTCTTTTTTTACTTCTTATGGTTTAAAAATAGTCTCTTTAGTTTTTAAAATTTTATTTTAATTATTTTTTAGTTCTTATTAAAAAATATAAAAATAATTAATTATAAATTATCAACTATTTTTTATTACAAATGTGATAAAATAATTATGAATTACTTATTAATATTTTTATAGTTAATTATAATTGATAATATTATTTATATTTTGATATTTTAATAATAAAGATTAAAAAAAATTAAAATATAAAATATAAAAACTAAAAAAAATTATACCCAACATAATCTTCCTATTTTGATAATCATATTTTTTTTCTCTTTTAAAGAAATCAAAATAGACAAAAAAAATATTCTTATAAAAAAAATATATTATTTGTTTATCTATTACTTGTGTTAAGAGCATGTGAAATGTCTTACTAATAAGAAATGTGTAAGAGCATGTCAAGTGTCTTACTAATAAGAAATGTGTAAGCATTTTTTCTAATTGTAGTATCCAAGTCAACACGTATGCCTTATTCACACTGCACTGTCAGGTGTCTTAATTTTCTTCCAAGAGATTGTGTCAATACTGAAAGATTTGAGTCTAGCTGACTTGACTTAATAATAATAATAATTTATAACAATCTATAAGTTATTCTATACAGTGAAAAAAAACAGGGAAAACTAAAATAAAGTGTGAATAAGTGAGGCGGTTTCTGCGGACCCCACATATGACAAAGAGGGGAAGAAGCTGTCAAGAAAAACTCTTCATTTTCACTATGCACGCTTTCTTTGCATCCATATAGCATGTATCTTAAGTTTAATAAATAAAAAAATTAGGTTAACTTTACACTTTTTTCTCTCTATAATTTTAGGATTTGGATATTTTTATCCCTATAATTTAAAAATAGTTTTTAGTCTTATAATTTATATTTAAATTTATTTTTAATTCTTAAACTTTAAAAATAATATTTTTAGTCCTTCTATCGATACATATAGTTTGAAAGTAATTTTTTTAATTTTTTTAATTTTCATTTTAATTATTTTTTAGTCATCATTAAAAAATTTAAAAATAATTAATTTCTTATAAATTATTAACTATTTTTTATTACAAATGTGATAAATTATTTATGAATTAATTATTAATATTTTTATAGTTAATGATAGTTGATAATTACTAATATTTTTATAATTAATTATAATTAATAATATTACTCATATTTTAATAATAAAGATTAAAAATAAATTAAAATATAAAAACTAAAAATATCATTTTTAAAATATAAAAAATAAAATAAAATAAAAATATAAATTATATGAAATAAAAAAATTATACCAAAAAAAAGTTTTCCTATTTTTATAATTTTATTTCTCTTCCAAAAAAATCAAAATACACCTCAAACAAACATTCATATGAAAAAAAAATATTATTTATTTATTTATTATTTATGAAAATCATGTTAATTTTCTACAATTAATAATCCAAAAAAACCGTTAATAATTTTAATGTTATAGAGCATGAATATCAACCCTAGTTAAATTGAGGAATGACAAAACTAAGATCACATCAAATGTCTTACTAATGAGAAATGTGTAAGTATTTTCTCAGCATCCAAGTCCACACTTATGCCTTATTCACACGGCAGTGTCTGTCTTAATTGTATCAAGATTTGAGTCTAGCTGACTTGACTTGATAATAATAATTTACAATTAAATATAAATGAGTCACGTCTTGAATGCCCAAAACAACGCGTTAGCATTAATATCTATAGTCTTCATTAGAAAAGACCGGGCAATAGTAAAAAGTTAATGTGTTCATACAGTTTTACAACAAAAATACTTAGTCCAACTTAACAGCTTATAAATTAAATTTAAGATAAAATATTAATTTTATAATTTTTTATTTTTATTCTCTGATAAAAAATAAATATAAATTTCATTAATTTATCATAAATTAAAAATATCAATAACCAAAAATAAAAAAATTCAATATAAAAAATATCATTAAAAAACAAACATTCGAGTATTTATTAAATTGAATTTATAACTTCATGTGAACAATTACTTTGATTAATGATAATGAAATTTTCAGCGTGTCTCACGGTAACTTTAAACAATTAACTGACGCGGTTACTGCGGACCCCAACATATGGCAAAGAGGGGAAGAAGCTGCCAAGAAAAACTCCTCATTTTCACTATCCATATTTTCTTTGTATCCATATACCATATATCTTAAGTTTAATAAATAAAAAAATTAGGTTAAGCTTACACATTTTTTCTATAATTTTAGGATCAGTATATTTTTATCCCTATAATTTGAAAACAATTTTTTAGTTTTATACTTTACATTCAAATTCTCTTTTAATTCTATTTTTCATAAATAATATTTTTAATTTTTCTTTTAATTCTTATAATTTGTATAATTTGAAAGTAATATTTTTAGTTTTAATAATTTATTACAAATTAATTATAAATTATAAATTATCTTTTATTATAAATATAATAAATTAGTTATAAATTACTTATTAATATTTTTATAATATACAACAATTGATAATATTATTTATATTTTAATAATAAAGACTAAAAAAAATTAAAATATAAAATATATGAAGTAAAAAATCAATTTCAAATTATATAAATTATAAAAAATAAAAAAAATTACTTTCAAATTATCGGATTAACGTACAATTAAGACATAACTTATAAAGAAAAAAATTATAAAAATTAAAGGATAAATAATAAAAATAAAATCAGTAATTAAACAAAACAAAAATTAAAGAAAAATAAAGGAAAAGTGAACCGAAGATGACAGCACAAGTGGGTTGAAAAATGAAAATCCTTAGACGCAATCGTGACATGAGAAACTGACGAGTGAACTACAGTTATTAGTTTTCTATAAAGCAAATTGGAAAAATAAGGAAAGAAGCGTTTCTTTCTACAATTATTAGCTTTATAATATTTCTTCACTGCCCAAACTAATTGTACTCGAGAACCGCGAGTTCCTCATGCATCTCACTACCTCCGTCGCCGTCCTCGTCGGCTGCGTCGTTGTCTTCATCTGGCGGAGATCCTCCTCCCCCAAGGCCAAGAAGGTCACCTCGAATTCCGCTTCTGCAATTGCAATGGCTTCTAATGCGACCATCCCTACATATGATGTGTTTGTCAGCTTCCGCGGTGAAGACACGCGCAACAGCTTCACTGCTTTTCTCTTTGATGCTCTCTCTCAAAATGGCATCCATGCCTTCAAAGATGATACACATCTTCAGAAAGGCGAATCCATAGCACCCGAGCTGCTACTGGCCATTCAAGGGTCTGGCCTTTTCGTTGTGGTCTTCTCAAAGAACTATGCTTCCTCAACTTGGTGCTTGCGTGAACTTGCACACATCTGCAACTGCACTATTCAAGCATCCCCGAGTCGTGTTCTTCCAATTTTCTATGATGTTGATCCATCAGAGCTGCGGAAACAGAGTGGTTATTATGGGATTGCCTTTGCAGAACACGAACGAAGATTCAGAGGAGATAAAGAGAAGATGGAGGAACTGCAGAGATGGAGAGAAGCTCTGAAACAAGTGGCCAATATCTCTGGCTGGAATATCCAAAATGAGTAAGTAAAAATTTATATGCAGTCAGTCATATTATGTCCATGTGCATACATTTCATCATTTCTTAGTCAAGTTGTTTTTATCAGACTTACTATCGCTTTCTAAAGTAGAGTTCATAGAAGTTGACGACGTAGCATGCAAATTGACTCTAAATTTATACATGTTTAATGCAAATGGTGTTTGAAATCTCTGAAATTATCTTGCCCTGTACATATATACATTATGTTGTGGTTCTGATACTTTGTCATTCTTCATTTTCTTTAAATTTTCAGGTCACAACCTGCAGTGATTGAAAAAATTGTTCTAGAAATAAAATGTAGATTGGGTTCCAAATTTCAAAATCTTCCAAAGGGTAATCTAGTTGGGATGGAATCCTGTGTTGAAGAATTAGAAAAGTGTTTAGAATTGGAGTTGGTTAGTGACGTTCGAGTTGTTGGAATTTGTGGAATGGGGGGAATAGGAAAAACCACTCTTGCACGTGCTTTATACGAAAAGATTTCTTATCAATATGATTTTCATTGTTTTGTTGATGATGTAAAAGAAATTTATAAAAAAATTGGTTCACTAGGTGTACAAAAACAATTGCTTTCTCAATGTGTAAATGATAAAAATATAGAGATTTGCAATGCTTCCAAGGGAACATATTTGATAGGAACTAGGTTACGCAATAAACGAGGACTTATAGTTCTTGATAATGTTAGCCGGGTTGAACAACTACACATGTTTACAGGGAGTAGAGAGACTCTATTACGTGAATGTGTAGGTGGAGGGAGTAGAATCATCGTAATTTCTAGGGATGAACACATATTAAGGACACATGGAGTAAATCATGTTTACCAAGTCAAGCCATTGAATCAAGACAATGCTGTTCAGTTATTTTGCAAAAATGCTTTCAAATGTGACTATATTTTGAGTGGTTACAAAATGTTGACACATGATGTATTATCACATGCTCAAGGCCATCCCTTGGCAATTCAAGTAATAGGCAACTTTTTGCAAGGTCGAAATGTTTCGCAGTGGAAAAGTACATTGGTTAGGTTAAATGAAATTAAAAGTGAGGATATTATGAAGGTGTTGCGAATAAGTTATGATGATCTGGAAGAAAAAGACAAAGAAATATTTTTAGATATTGCTTGTTTCTTCAGTCGTGATTATAGTTATAAATATTCTGAGCGTTATGTGAAAGAAATCCTGGATTTTCGTGGATTTAATCCTGAAATTGGCCTCCCAATTCTTGTTGATAAATCACTCATAACCATTAGTCACGGGAAGATTTATATGCATAGGTTGCTGAGAGATTTAGGCAAGTGTATTGTTCGAGAAAAATCACCTAAAGAGCCAAGAAATTGGAGTAGATTGTGGGATTGGAAAGATCTCTACGAAGTTTTGTCGAACAATATGGTATAATTTATTTTTTAATGCATAAATCTTAGGTTGCTCCATTTTTTCTGGAATCTGTATGTACTGCAAAAGATCTAATATTTTCTTTCTTGTTTGCAATGTTGTAGAAAGCAAAAAATCTGGAAGCCATAGTTGTTGAAGATAAAACATGGATGTTTTTTGAAACAACAATGAGAGTTGATGCTCTATCAAAAATGAAAAACCTTAAGTTGCTTATGTTTCCCGAGTATAAGCAGTGGAAGGTTACCACAAATGAGAAGAAGAAATTTTCAGGAAATCTCAATTATGTTTCCAATAATAAATTAGGATATCTTATTTGGCCATACTATCCCTTTAACTTTCTACCTCAATGTTTTCAGCCACACAATCTTATTGAGTTGGATCTTTCTAGGAGTAACATCCAACATTTATGGGACAGCACACAGGTAGTGTAAATTTTTATGTTTTTCCTATTTTCATTTTCTTTAAATGAAATACACCAATATAAAAATTATCTTTGATTATTCGATTCTTGTTTGAATAATTAATAATTATGGTCCAAGTGTTGTTTTTAATTTTGTCTCTTTCTATTGGTCCTTCATTGCAGCCTATACCCAAACTGAGACGTTTGAATCTCTCTTTCTGCGTCAATCTAATTGAGGTGCCAGATTTTAGTGAGGCCCTAAATCTCGAGAGTCTAGATCTCAGTGGATGTACACGACTCAGTCGGTTCCATCCATCCATTGGTTTTCCTAGAAATCTTACCAATTTGAGATTATGGGACTGCAAAAGTCTTGTCGAGTTACCACATTTTGAACAGGCCCTAAATCTTGAATACTTAGATCTGACAGGATGTGAACAACTAAAACAGCTACCCTCATCCATTGGTCGTCTAAGAAAGCTTAAATTTTCATTAGATTTGGAAGAGTGTAAAAGTCTCACTGACTTGCCACATTTTGCAGAGGACCTAAATTTTTCCTGGTTAAATCTCAGAGGATGTATAGAACTAAGGCAGATACATCCATCCATTGGTCACCTAAGAAAGCTTTCTGGTTTAGTTTTGCAAAATTGCAAAAGTCTCGTAAAGTTGCCAGATTTTGCAGAGGACCTAAATCTTAGACAGTTAAATCTCGAAGGATGTGAACAACTAAGGCAGATACATCCATCCATTGGTCATCTAACAAAGCTTGAGGTTTTAAATTTGAAAGATTGCAAAAGTCTCGTAAAGTTGCCAGATTTTGCAGAGGACCTAAATCTTAGAGAGTTAAATCTCGAAGGATGTGAACAACTAAGGCAGATACATCCATCCATTGGTCATCTAACAAAGCTTGTTAAATTAAATTTGAAAGATTGCAAAAGTCTCGAAAGCTTACCCAACAACATATTGAGACTCAGTTCTCTCCAATACCTAAGTCTTTTCGGCTGTTCAAAACTATATAATATCCGTTCATCAGAAGAACAAAGGGGTGCAGGGCATTTGAAGAAGCTTCGTATAGGTGAAGCTCCCAGTCGTTCCCAATCAATATTCTCATTCTTCAAAAAGGGGCTTCCATGGCCTTCTGTGGCCTTCGACAAAAGCCTGGAGGATGCACACAAAGATTCAGTTAGATGTTTGTTGCCTTCCTTGCCTATTTTCCCATGTATGCGTGAACTTGATTTAAGTTTCTGCAATTTACTTAAAATCCCTGATGCTTTTGTTAATTTCCAATGCTTAGAAGAGCTATATTTAATGGGAAACAATTTTGAAACACTACCCAGCCTCAAGGAGCTTTCCAAACTGTTACATTTAAACTTACAACACTGCAAGAGATTGAAATATTTGCCTGAGCTCCCTTCACGAACTGATCTGTTTTGGTGGAATTGGACAACTGTTGATGATTATGAATATGGATTGGGATTAAATATTTTCAACTGCCCAGAATTAGCTGAGAGAGATCGCTGCCCCAACAATTGTTTCTCATGGATGATGCAAATAGCTCATCCCGATTTACTTCCTTTGGTTCCACCGATTTCAAGTATTATTCCAGGAAGTGAAATACCAAGCTGGTTCGAGAAACAGCATTTGGGCATGGGCAATGTCATAAACATAGGCAGATCTCACTTTATGCAGCATTACAAAAATTGGATAGGCCTTGCGTTGAGTGTAATCTTCGTGGTACACAAAGAAAGAAGAATTCCCCCTCCAGACATGGAACAACCTTCAATTCTTAGTATTACATGTGGCCCTTCTATTCCACCCCAACAAAGAAAGAAAGAACGTCCATCTCCTTATATTCCGGTTCTTTTCCGTGAAGATCTAGTCACTGATGAATCGGATCACTTGTGGCTATTCTATTTCACTCTAGATCTTTTTGATGATCGTAATTTTGATGAGTTGGAAGTGAAATGTAGATCCAGAGATCTTCTTCATGATCAAGATTTGGTTGTTGAAGTGAAGAAATATGGGTATCGTTGGGTACATAAACATGATCTAGAATTATTAAATAGGTCGTCTCTGAAGCGCAATTTTTCGGAAATTAAAGAAAACTAGTAGCAATTGCAATTCGGCAAGGCTTGCTTCATAGTGAAGAATTGAAGACAGATTTGAATATGGATGCAGAGTTGAAGCAGCAGTAGCAAGATCAAGTTCGCCTGGACTTTTGGGATAAATAGTCCAATCATCTCTTTACAAGGTACAAATTAAACAACTTTCACTTTGTTTGAAACTTTGGTTGATAAGGTGAGAAGAAATGCATGGTCTGTGCCTTAAGAAAAGAAACAGAGAAAGAAACGCATGATCTGTTATTCCTTTTTTAAAAATAGAAATTAAAGTATCTATTTATCCCGACACTATTTCTTGCTTGTCGTTTAATTTTTTAATTTGTGTTGCTTAGCCTTTCTTTATTTCTTTCTCTATGTCTTCTTTTGCGACTACATACTTGTGTGTGATGAAAATTTAAATAACTTCAGAAAATATACTTTGATATTTGTTAATTTTATAAAATCTGTCTAATTTTGTTGTGATTTTACCCATGCTATTAAGATATGTTACTATCTTAATTGATTACCTTCAAATTATAGTATTTTGTTGAATAAATAGATTATGCCCTTGCGATTATAATATTTTGTTAAATTATCTGTATTATTTGGTTCTATGTTGTTATTGAGTAATATAAATTATTTTTATGAATTACAAGGAAATTTAGTAAAAAATTTTAGGCGTGGAACTTATAAATTCATTTAATTACCTTATAATCAACTTTAAACAAATGAAATTTGTTTGGCACAAAAACTTATTTTAGTACTTATTTTTGTAGTTTATTTTCAAGCTAATGGAGTAGCAGTTAACTTATAAGTTATTAACATTTTTTTTCTTCTCAAATTTTATTTTCACTAATTTGTTTAAAAACATTTTTTTACCCTTTATTGAATTTAAAAACCCTTTGACCTATTTTAATATTTATAATTTATTATGGGAAACTATATACTAGATGACGTATTTTTCTTATTATGAAACTTTAAATTCTGATTTTTTATTTTTTATGTTAAACTATTTATTTTAATGAATTATTGTATTGTTAATTTTTTTATTTATATGTAAATATTTGGTCCCTAAAAAAGTTAATAAGAAAACCAAGATTATATGAAAAAAAAACAAATTTTCTTTGTTGTTTAAAAAGAATATTCTTAAATAAAATATTTAAATATTAAAAAAATTAAAAAATATAAGCTTATTTAATTTAATTATAATCTATAAAAAATGAAAATTTTATTTAAAATCATATTAGTTGATAAAAATACTTAAATATGTAGGTACGTAGTTCCTTTCTTTAAGATAAATAAATAATGAGTTCCACCATATCATGAATATTTTGTTTAGTCTAGTAGCATTATATCTGGTAAACTATACTTGATAACATTTTTTGTCCACTAAGATATAAATTCTTTTGTATTGGTTGAATACGTGCCATCCTGTTATATATGATTATCTTCGCATGGTATGATATCTCCAACTCTATTTAGGCATAAGCAAGAAGTTCTGTTCTTTCTTCGTATGCGCATTGTTTTCTTCACATACTTTTATATTATACTTTTATAATATTTTGTTGGCATAAAATTTACATTCTACTCAATGATAAGAAGAAAAAAAAAAAACTTAGCACTGGCATACGAGAGAACTTCACCAATGAAAAAAAGATATAAGAGAACTTTTTCATAAAAAAATAATTTATAAAAGTTTTTATCTTTTAGAAAAATTATATAAATTAATTTCAATTCTCACTATTGAATTAAATAACATATATATAATGCCTACCAACATTGCATGTTTTAGCCTTGCCGGGAACATTTATCAAACATTTCTTCTCCCCCAAGGCCCCAACGCTATCTTTTCTTGTCTCTCGATGTTCCCAGTTCCACTTTAAGGGCAAAGCTTTTTATTCCATCAAAATCACTTTGAGTCTCACATGCAATTATAAAACAATGTTCGCATATCCATTAGCTTCTCATTGATAGTTCCTAATCCTCAAATCAGCTGTATTTTTAATTTTCTCTCCTTTTTATTCTTTTTTCTTTTATGTCAAGTTGTTGTGATCCATATAGGTTCTAGGCAGTAATTTTTAATATTCCTTGTATTTTGATTTTTTAAAGAGTGGATTTTTAAGCTCCTAGAATCTCCATTTGGGTGCAGGAATAATCTTCATCCATCCTCTCTTCATGTATATCTCTCTAAGGAAAAGAGAAGAGCTTGAATCATTTTGGGTTTTGAAGAGTAAAGATAGGTGGGAAAAGGTGAGGATTTTCCTAATCCTATAATTTTCAATTTGCATTCGAATTTGATTCTTAGAGCACTATGTCTCTCTTTGTCTAACTGGATGCCGTTGTTAGTCTAATAAATATTTAGAACCTGTTTTTGATGTGTATTGAGCCCCATGCCCCAATTTTGTTCTGTAAATATGGATTTAAGAACAGCCATGGTAATTGCCTTGGTGTTAAAACAAAGTTGGCCAAGGGCTAGTGTCTTAAAGCTTAATTATTAAAATTCATATCATTTATTTTCTTGAATTTCTTGCTGTTGGTGAATTTATAAAATTAGGAGATTTCATTCAGGGATTTCCAATATGTCTAATGCATGATATATGATTTTATGTGATGATATTATCGTTGCTCTAAGTTCCAAGTAGAATAGGAGCCTTGCAAGATTGACAAGCTAAGTATTGAGAAGCCTTGCAAGCCTTTAGGAGGATGCATCAGAGTGGTATTGGTCAACATCAAAATTGTAGATGATAGTGATTGTTAGCAATATGCCTGAAACCCATACAAGTATGCCCAACAGGAATGTGGCATGACCTCAGTCCCTAAAATACTATGAGGCTTGAAGGAATTAGCTTACTTCTAGCACATAGACAATTGCAACCAATTACATATTCTAGAAGAAATGATTGTTAAAATATTGTTTGTTATAATTCCGTTATCATGGTTTGTTAGAAATTTTGTTATCAGTGGTATATTAATAAGATTGAACAAAATGAAAAGCTAAGCAAAATACATTCCAATTCAGTTCCACTAGGAGGTACTTTGCCCTTGAAAGAGGATTACTTCCCTTACTTGATCTCTATTCTTATCAACTGGTCCGACCTGTTATAGCTGACCATGTGACGCTCAAAGCCACCACTAATAGGTTGGAGGAGGCCATTTCCCACCTATCCCTCCACCACACTTAGCTCGACAGCAAGGTCGATTCCATCCTCGACCGCCTCAACATCCTACCAACACCAATTCTGCTTCTATTTCTAGCTCTCATACCATCCAATGCATCCTCGACCGCCTCAACATCCTACCAACACCAATTGAAGACAGATTTGAATATGGATGCAGAGTTGAAGCAGCAGTAGCAAGATCAAGTTTGCCTGGACTTTTGGGGTAAATAGTCCAATCATCTCTTTACAAGGTACAAATTAAACAAATTTCACTTTGTTTGAAAATTTGGATAATAAGGTGAGAAGAAATGCATGGTCTGTGGCTTCAAAAAAGAAACGCATGATCTGTTATTCGTTTTTTAAAAATAGAAATTAAACTATTTATTTGTCCAGACACTATTTCTTGCTTGTCGTTTAATTTTTTAATTTGTCTTATGTAATATTTCTTTATTTCTTTCTCTATGTTTGTGTCTCCGTTTGTTGGACTACTTATGTGTGAAGAAAATTTCAATAACTTCAGAAAATATACTTTGATATTTGTTAATTTTATAATGCCTAAGTTTCTTATATAGCTATATTGTGTTGTTAAATTCGATATATATATATATATATATATATATATATATATATATATATATATTTTAAGATATGTTATCAATTACCTTTAAATTATAGTATTTTGTTGAATAAACATATTGCTAATTTGTTATGGGAAGCTATATACTAGATGACATATTTATTTTCTTTTTTATTATGAAACTTTAAATTCTGCTTTTTATATTTTTTTTATGCAAAACTATTTATTTTAATGAATTGCATTGTTAATTTTTTTTATTTTTATATAAATATTTGATCCCTAAAAAAAAGTTAATAAGAAAATCAAGATTATATGGAAAAAACATTTTTTCTTTGTCGTTTAAAAATAATATTCTTAAATAAAATATTTAACTATAAAGAAAATAATTTTAAATAATATAAGTTTATTTAATTTAATTATAATATATAAAAATGAAAAAATTATTTATGTAGGTACGTAATTCCTTTCTTTAAGATAATTAAATAAGTAGTTCCACCATATCATGATTTTTTTTAGTCTAATAGCATTATATCTGGTTAACTATACTCATAATATTTTTTTCTACTAAGATATAAATTCTTTTGTATTGGTTGAATACGTGTCATCCCGTTATATATGATTATCTTTGCATGCTATCACATCTCCAACTCTAACTTTTAGGCATAAGTATGAAGTTCTATTCTTTCTTCGTATGCACATGCATTGTTTTCTTCGTATACTTTTATATGGCTAAATTATATCCACTATAATATTTTATTGGTATAAAATTTACATTCTACTCAGTGATAAGATGAAAAAAAATAAAATTATGCACTGGCATACAAGAGAACTTCACTGAAGAAAAAAGATATAAGAGAACTTTATCATAAAATATAATTTATAGAAGTTTTTATCTTTTAGAAAAATTATATAACAAAACTTCTATAAATTAATTTCAATTCTCACAATTGAATTAAATAACATATATATAATGCCTACCAACATTGCATGTTTTAGCATTGCTGTGAATTTTTATCAAACATTTCTTCTCCCCCAAGGCCCCAACGCTTTCTTTTCTTCTCTCTCGATGTTCTCAGTTCCACTTTCATGGCAAAGCTTTTTATTCCATCAAAATCACTTTGAGTCTCACATGCAATTATAAAACAATGTTCACATATCCATTAGCGTCTCATTGATAGTTCCTAATCCACAAATCAGCCGTATTTTAATTTTCTCCCCTTTTTATTCTTTTTTCTTTTCTGTCAAGTTGTTGTGATCCATATAGGTTCTAGATTGTTGAGAATCTCACATCGGGTGGTTAACGAACATGATAAGTGTTTATATAACTGAATAGACTATTCTCTTATGAATCAGTTTTTAAGGGGACCTTTTGGATGCCTTTGTTGCACTTTAACATAGATTGTAATTTTTAATATTCCTTGTATTTTGATTTTTTAAAGAGTGAATTTTTAAGCTCCTAGAATCTCCATTTGGCTGCAGGAATAATCTTCATCCATCCTTTCTTCATGTATTTCTCTCTAAGGAAAAGAGAAGAGCTTGAATCATTTTGGGTTCTGAAGAGTAAAGATAGGTGGGAAAAGGCGAGGATTTTCCTAATCTTATAATATTCAATTTGCAAGCGAATTTGATTCTTAGAGCACTATGTCTCTCTCTGTTTAACTGGATGTCGTTGTTAGCCTAATACATATTTAGAACCTGTTTTTGATGTGTATTGAGCCCCATGCCCCAATTTTGTTATCAGTGGTATATTAACAAGGTTGAACAAAATGAAAAACTAAGCAAAATATATTCCAATTTAGTTCCCCTAGGTGGTACCTTGTCCTCGAAACAGGATTATTTCCCTTACTTGATCTCTGTTCTTATCAACTGGTCCGACCTGCTATGACCGACCATGTGACGCTCAAAACCACCACTAATAGGTTGGAGGAGGCCATTTCCCACCTATCCCTCCACCACACTTAGCTCGACAGCAAGGTCGATTCCATCCTCGACCGCCTCAACATCCTACCAACACCAATTCTGTTTCTGTTTCTAGCTTTCATACCATCCAACGCATCCTGGTCCGAGTTCTTGTAGGAATTAAGTCTCATTTTGCACCCACGTTCTATGATGACCACAAAGGTGCCCTCACTACTACAAAAGTGCATTTCCACATCATTGTATCTACATCGGTTATAAAAAAACCAACGTAACAAATGATGCAGTGTCATTTTTTAAAATAATGCAAACTATTTAAATCCAACTACAAACGGTTTTTATAAAACTATCTTTGATGTGAACGTTACGAAGGAGGTTTTATAAAAATCATCTTTGTTAGTTAACCTAACTACTACGGTTTTTAAAAAACCGTCTTTGATCGAAGTTATAAAATTTTTAATTATTTTATTTATTTTCATTTTTCCCTATGAATTAATAAAATATATTATTTGTGCCTTACTTTAATTTAGGGCGCACACTGTTGATTTTGCCATGTGCTGCGAAATTTGCTGAAGATTCGTCAATCGTGCCTTCTGCTAGCTTAGTGTGCAGTGCTTGAGTTTGCCTTTATTGTTGTTTTTTTCTGTTGCCTCATGAAAGAAAGACATTATGTTTGATGGGGAATGTATGAAAGGAGTTAAGATTTCATAAAGTATACACTAGATTTTTTTTCTTTTTTCTACTTTTTAAATTTCTAGTACATGTTGTAGGAAAATCAAGATTCTTGCTTCCCCACTCTATATTTTAGAGTTATGTTGATATATTATTGTTTAAAAATATTATGTGTGCTCCGTAATTAATTTTACATGCAAGCTGAAGTTTTGCATTGTTGCATTGATTAGTTTGATACCTTGCCCCTTTTCTTAGGTATATGCTGTTTTGGCTTGTTATTTTGAGTGCAAAATTTGCGTTTGCTTACTTTCTTTAGGTTAGTGAGACATAGCCCTTGGATTAGTAGATACAAATTTGGAATTATACATAATTTGTTTGTGTGTATGAAGGTACATATACTGGTGAGCTTATATGCATGTATGATTTATTGTCCTATTTTTGTGGTTTGTAGATAAGGCCTTGGTGGACCCAACAAGGGCTATTATAAAAGAGGATAATATAAATTACTCTTGGCATGATTTTGTCTCTAAAAGTAAGCACTGGTTTGTTTGACTGCGGTTATGTCTTTGTTGTTTTCTCTTTGATATTAGTAGTCATTAGGGTGCCTTTATTGTTGCAGATAATCAAAATGCTTTGACAATTGTTAACGTGTGGGCTCCTGTGGTTGCTGTAAGTGCAGTGTCATTGTTTGTTTTTCCACTTCCTCCTTCAAATATGTTATCATAAGAGGAAAGCATCTTGTTCCTTTTTAATCTTTCTTTCTCTATAGGGATCGGAAAAATGTCTGACAATAAGTCCTTAAAGTTTGGTGTGAAGTGGCAGGGTTGTTAATATATAGCATGTTTCTGTTATGCAGTCTCATAGTGCGTTTGGATTAGCTTTATTTGCATTCACTATAAGTTTTTCAGCAAAAAAACTCTTTCTTGAGCAGTTTTAAAATGACATCTTCGGGTGTTTGAAGATATTATATACTTATCTCTTGTAATTTGAAATATTATATCTTCACAAGTTGCTAAACTTAGTTCTGAGGATTGTATTTCACTGGTTTAGTAGTTAATAAATAGTATAGAAGCTTTTAGGTGATTGGAAAACCTTCAATTTAACTGTTACGTAAAATTGCATTCTCCCTCTCCCGTTTTTGAGTGTTTTAATGGTTGTTTCCGATTTGTTAATTCAAATTCTTTCAGATTTATCTTCTAGATATTTATGTGTTTTACACACTTGTATTGGCTGTCTATGGATTCTTACAGGGGGCAAGAGATCGACTGGGAGAGGTAAGTAGTATTGTTAAGTTGTGGTTTACCAACGATAAATCCTTTTGATAATTTGTCGTGTTATTATTAATATCTTTTACCTATTGCTAGTCTTGTCCTGTACATTTCAGAATTTAAGAGTAGTTGGTATAACTATTTTGTGGCCGAATGTGGTCACCAGATTAGGTCATTTGAAGCACTGCATAGACTTTTGAGTAGTTTCCTAGAGCTTTTATGGACACACTTCATGTTCCTCTACCCAATAGGTGCTGCTTGTTAAATGTTCTTTTTCCTGTTTTATGATTTTCATTCTGTATTTGGAAGATAGTTGTATGTGTATGTGTCCTATCTCTGTTGTAGCTCTCTGAGAATATATGCTCTCTACTTTCATATTTTCCCCTTAAATAGTATTGTTACTCTATAAGCTTATTTAGTTCTTCTCGATATTTTATATTTTCAGGAGTTCCCATCAAAATTCTGTTCAGGTCAGCCTTTTGCTATAGATAGAGGAAGAAATAATTTTGTTTAAATTCATATGTTGATGGGAAGGTTATAGTACACTGGTCTTATGTTTGCTGAACATTTGTTTCGAACTTGACTAAATATTACTTGTTCAATTACTCTTCATCCAAAGGTTGTGGAGAAAAACAAGGTTGATACTGCTCGGTTTTGCCCCCTTTTGGCATGAGATCATAAGGAATCTAATGGAGGAGGATTACCTAACCAACTTGTTAGTCATGGATCTGCTATACATTTATTTGGCTTTATTTTATCTTTCTTCTTTCTTCTTACTTAATATTTGGATGGCCATGTGTTCCTTGTTCACAGTGAAATGGAGTTGCTTTTAAAGCCTAGGAATTTTGGGGATCTTCCTTTGGTTCAATGGCCACTTTTTATACTTGCAAGCAAGGTATTTAGGTTATTATAATCATTGTCAAGTTGTTATTAAAATGTCTTTTTTTAGTATTTAATCAAATGCATTGTAATTGTTCAAATTTTATGTTTATGTTAGAATGTTTGGTCCTAGTGTATATTTGAATATCTTTATTCACATGATTTTTATGTAGTAAATTCTATATTTTATATTATTTCTTAATGATTAATACTTTGAGTCTAGTACTATCACTAATGGGGTTTAATGTTCTGTTTTTTTTTTTTTTTGTGTTGCATCATGATATACCCTAGCAATTTGGTATCCTTTTATTTTGAGTCTGTCTTCTCCCTCTTTCTTACCTAAACACTAATCATTTTCTAGTTGTTTCAGTACTCAATTTTAATATCTTGATGTGGATACCATTGATAACCGCAAAATATAAGTTAATTTGATAGTCAATTTTGGCCGTAAATGAGTGTAATTTCCTTAGTTTACTATTGTTTGTAATGAAATAATGAAGAAATTAACATCTCTTACAATTTTGATTAGCAGAATTGAAAAGAAGATTTCAAGTGATTTAGAAGAAATTTGACGAAAAATTGAAGAAGAAAAAGAAGACAGTTTGCTTAACGCACACTGTAGGCCCAACACACATCTCACTTGGCGCGTAGGTCTTGCTCAGCACGTGTACTCGCTTAGGGCGCAGATCTGGCTTAGCGCGAGAAGGCCTACAAAGAAAAGTCTAGTACACGCTTAGCGCACAGATGCACGCTCAGCATACAGTCAGCGTGAAAAGTAAATTACCTTAAGCCTATAAAAGGAGTAGAAAGCTGAAGGAAAAGACACATTGACTCTCAAAGCTTTCCAATGCAGAAATCCAAAACTTGAGTCTCTCCCTTAGGAGAAACCTCTCTTCCTTAGTTGTTCCCCTCTTCTTGTATTATTCATTTATCACCTTCTTTCATTAACCCCTGGAGTGTAAAGTCTCTCATGATCATGAGAGGCTAAATCCCCACTATTGGGTACTTGGAGGCCAAAACACTTGAAATGTAATTCTATTTCCATTATTCTTCTCTGTGCTTATTTGTTATTATGGTCTGATTACCCATATACTATTTGGAAGGTTATGCATTAAAAATGTTTATTTTATAAAGAACTGGGGAAGGGTATCTTAATAAAATTCACTTCTAGAAATAGATTGATATTTATTTTGCCCATATACTTTTGCACCTCTTCTCTTAATGCAGTTGTGGTTACCTTATCTCATCAAAAAAATTAGGGCAAAAGCATAAATAAATTAGGCCCTTTGTTCGGAAAATCAAAGATAGGATAATTCAGTAGATGCGGGTGAAAGCAAGGGGCTCATTAATTAAAGAAAATTAATTACATTATATTATAAGTAGTTTTGGCCTATTAGAGCCCAACATTATCATAATTTGCATTCATCTTTGACATTAAAAGCAATCATTTAATTTTCCAATTGTATTCCTCTTTACCCTTCTCATTCGTTATTTGCAATTTCACCTTTACAATTTATTGTCTCTGTCTTCTTTTCCTCTCTTCTTCCATTGCTTAAAAATTGGGAATTTGCCAACAAAAGTACAAACAAAGTCCATGTGGATTTGACACTCGGACTTTCGTTTACTTTACTACTTGTCACAAAATTGGTACACTTGTCAATCAGTTAACAACCATTCAATATACTTAAATGCTTGCTGCTACAATTTCTTACTATATTCATATAAGTGACAAACATTGAAAGAATTTTGGTTTCTGGAAAACTCAATCTTCATAAAATTTGGCTCAAAATGAGAGATGCAACCTTATAAGTGTTAGTTGCTATTCATAAGTAATTTTATATTGAATATTTGCAAGGAAATAACACGTTACCTCCAATTTATGGTTCTTTTGTTAGGACTTGTTCATATTTTTTTTTCTATTTAGTGTAATTTTATAGAGTAGATACTTCCATTTTGTGAATTAATGTTGAATCCAACTCAGTTTTAGACCAAAGAGGAGAAAGTTCAAGTAGCTGATGACTCGCTCAGCGAGTGACATCTGCTTAGCGGGGCATACAGCTCGCTTAATGAGTTAGGAAACCCTAGAAGAGGATCAGTCTGAGATGTACTCGCCCAGTGCGCAGCCAGCCCACCCAGCGAGGTCATTGTCTCTTCTCGCACTCAGCGCGCCTAGTCTTGCTAAACCAAAATTCACTTACTCTAGCTTAGCAAGCCAATCTTGCTAAACGAGCCTTCGAAAGCTGAAAGGTCCAAGAGCCTTTAAAACACTGAAGTTGATGGAATTAAAAGGGAGAGGGAGAAAGAGCGCACGAGAGGAAGCTGAGAAGACAGAAAGGAAGCAGTTGAGAGAGCTTAGGTTAGAGTAGTGAAGTCTAGGGTTTAGAGGTTGTAGGAGACATCCTTAATCATCCTTAGCCATTTTTGTTCACTAAAAACTATTCCTTCCTTGTATTGAGAGTTATATTGCTTGTAATGGAAGGCTAAGCTTCTTGGTTGGGGAGTTCTACTGAAATCTTGATGTTACACTCTTTTACTATCTATTTAATGCTATCTATATGTGTTCATTGCTTCTATCTATGCTTATTTTACATATTTGTGGCTTAATCACCTATTTGTATGTGCAGTTAAGATTTTTAGCATTGGGAGAACTTTGTAGAGCAAGCTAGAAATCTGGATGTCTAGGAATGAAGCGCAGTAATCTAGTTCATACTATGTTATAGACTTAATGAAACTCTTTTATTTATCCGGACATTATTTCTTGCTTGTCATTTAACTTTTTAATTTGTCTTATGTAACATTTTTTTTATTTCTTTGTCTATCTCTCTCTTTGCTTAACAATATATGTGTGCGATGAAAATTTAAAATTTTCGAAAATATACTTTGATATTAGTTAATTTTATAAAGGCTATCTGATTTTATTGTGATTTTAACTAAGTTTCTTATATAGGTATATATTATGTTGTTAAATTTGAATAATATATATATATATATATATATATATATATATATATATTCTTGAGAAAAGGGTGAACAAGAAAGTGATGGCAATGTTTGAGAAGGCTGAAGATGAATACACTGATTTAATGTCAAAGAAAACATAATTGAGGTAATTTTCAAGGTGATTGAAGATCTAGATGAGAAGAAGGAGACAATAAATAATGTTACCTGGATCAAAGTGAATAAGTGAGTTATTATTATTATTATTATTATTATTTTCTTTAATGTAATTTGATCTGTTGAATTTATGCTTTTTGGATATGAGTGATAATATATTACAGTATTGGATGATGTTAGGGATGATACCGGTAGGCTTTGAATGTGGTATGCTGGATACTGTCTTTGTATCCATTTTGGTTTGTTGGATTCAGTCTCTTTATATAATTATATTGTATTCTTGGAAATTTATCCAATTTTCCCTCTTTGTATCCAATTGAGCTTCATACTCAAGCATTTATCCGTTATTGATTTCTTGTCTACTGACTATGATTTTATTTGATATCTCAGAATATTGAAAGGCTTTAGTTGTTGATTTTGGTAAAGTCTCTAGTCAACCTGTGAATTTTTTATGAAGTTTTCAAATATAGAGAGCCATGAGTTTTGTTTTTCGAGGAACAAGAGCAGATATTGAAAATGGGTGTCCAGGATTTATACCTTTGAGGCGAGCATTGATATGTACTTTTTGTACACCTGCATTTGCATAAATGGATGTTAATATTTTAACTCCTTCATTTGGAAATTTTAGAGTCTATGTACGCACTCTAAAAAAATTATAGTGCTGATTATTTGACAAGAAGCTGGTTTTGCTTACCGTGGTAGTTCCTCAATGCAACAAGCATCATCTTCCGCTCCTGCCGAGGTATTGTCCACATTCTTAACCTATATATATTTATATAAGCTTAATGAAAGTAAATTTTAAGATGTAGCATTTTTCATTCTAAGATAATTAGTTTATTTAACATTTACTCTTAATACGACTTATACAGTGACTAGGTTCCAATTTTCATTTTTAAAATGAAAATATTAATAACTTATAAAAATAACAAGTGCTTGGTGGACCAATAGTGTTTAGGAAGTATAAGTTACTTGTCATGTCTAGGTAATTGTCCTATTTTAAGTTTTAGTTAAGTTTTAATTAGTTAACTGCTAGAAAGTTTTTGTTGAAATTTTACACTATTAAAAAGTTTTCTCTAATGTTAGCATTAGGCACAAAACTTATTTGTACGTGTAAGCACTAAAATTTGAGAAACGTAAAGAAAAATAATCGAGAGGATCTTTTCTCCTGAAATTTAAAATTGAGACAAAGATAAGGATTAAGTAAATGGTGTAACAAAAAATGTTTAATATTGCCTTTTAAAATACATTTCTTTCAATATCTATCTTTCTTAAATAAACTAATAATTTCATCCGTAAAATTATTACTTTTGACTTGATCCTTCTAATAATCTATGAACTTTCTTTGACAACTTTAATTGATGATAATGAACCTTGATGCGTATCTCACGACAACTCCGATGAGCTAACAGCCAAGTTACATATTTAATAAGTGATAGAGTTTCAGTGGACCCCAACAAATGGAAAGTGGGAGGAAACCATTGACCTTCCTTTGCACCTTCACAGCTTTTGCAATGGTTTATATATTCATCATCCGGTGCAGTTCTTCTGTATCTCATGCGACCTGAACGACATATAGCGTGTTTGTCAGCTTCCGCAGTGAAGACACGTGCAACAACTTCACTGCTTTTCTCTTTCAAGCTCTCCGTAGAAATTGGATTGATGCCTTCAAAGAAGACACACATCTTCAGAAAGGCGAATCCATAGCACCTGAGCTGCTACAGACCATTGAAGGGTCTTGTATTTTCGTTGTTGTCTTCTCAAAAAACTATCCTTTCTCAACTTGATGCTCTTGTGTGTTTGGTTTATAGGATAAAAATATAAAATAAATTTTTGAATTAAAATAAAGTGTAAGAGTGGATCCTATAGAATAATAGAATAAAGTATAAAATTTCTCTTGTATATTTTTTTTTGTGAATGTGTATATTAATGAAGTGGGACAAGCATGAGAGAAGATTAAATGGGAGAGGTTAAAGTGAAAAGAGATAAAAGTTAAAAGTGAAGCATAATAAGGTGTGACAGTAGCACCATGCAATGCATGGGGTACGGTGCTTGAAGGAGGACAATTGAGTAATATAACGTGTTTTTGTAATTTGTTTGTTAAAGTGATTATTAAATTTTAAGAGAAATCAAATTTAGTTTAAGTACTTGAATGAATTAATTAATAAATTTGGTAATTTGATTGTATGTGGTTAGTGAGTTTTAGTGTTTTGAGCTTAAAAGGATGGACTTTAGTTTATGATTGGAGGGGTTGGTGTGTATAATAAGGTTTAGGTGTGAAAAACCTCTATTATGATGAAACTCTCTCCCTCAACACACTTCGATCTCTTCACAATTCTCTCCTCTCCAAGAACCATCATTAGAGAACATTGAACTTTGGTGTTGTGCAAAAAGAGAGCTTCTTTCTCCTTCCTATAGTGGTAAGGGAAGATTTATCCTTTTCTATGCTTAGGTTATTGTGAATTGGTTTTAAGATTACTAGAAAACGAATCATGTTGCTAAAAATGAAAGTTTGAGCATTTGAGATTTTGAGTTTTAAAATTTGAATTGTTGCTTATTTGATGAATATTGATTAAAAGTTTCTATTAATAAAGTGTTTTGTTGTTGTCTATGTATTTGGAATTGATGGAAAATAATTTGAGTTTGTTCTAGGATGATTTGGAAGTCATGAGAGACAATTTTGCAGAAAATTATAAAATTCTGCAAAATTCGTGTCCAATGACCATTTTCATGTCTAATGTCGAATTTTGAGTCTAGTGATCGACTTTGAGTCTAATAACTAGTTTTGATATGGATGTAATTAATGTTTGTTTTCCTTGCATAAATTAATTATTTTGAGATCTTAATGAATTTATGATGATATGAGATGTGGTTGAAATGATGTTATTTTATCCTTAGAGTTGACTTTATGGTGAGATAATGAGATTTTCATTCATATGAGTTTTTGGTGAGTTGTTTGCAAGATTTCAATTAAGGTGTTGGAATGTTTTGCTATTCTTATCGAACTATATGCGGGTTCCTGAGTGTGACGAATGTATGAATAATGAATCTATGATGTTACAACCTCTTATGATGTTGGGATTGGTGAATGAATTTATGATGACGTATGATATTGATTTGAATGATCATAACATAAATGCATTGATGAATGACATTGCATGTGAATATGCAAAGTTGGGGGTGTTGGGGAGACCCTCAACCTGTCAGTGGTTGTAAAGGTGGCTAACACGGAATGGATTTATAGAATAGATGGATGGATGAATCTGTAGATAAGTTAAGGTTTTTACAAATCTTACTGAGGTAAGCCACTATCCACGCTCATCTATTTTCAATAAAATCACACTTCTTCCGTAGGGTTAATTCAAGTCTCCCCAAATGGTCAAATCATAGAGTACAACTATATTAAGGGATATACTTGGGTTAATTGCTCAAAAGATGAAATCTTTTGGAAGTAAGAAGTCAACATGACATAACATGATAGTAAGACATGTTCATTGATAATTATGACTTGAGAATGTTGTGTTACTTGAGGAGTTGTATTAGAACATGGATCTTGGAAAATATATAGGGGATTTTTATATCTCTTTTAATATATTGATCTTTATATTTCTTTTATATATATATATATATATTATATATATATATATATATATTTTCCGTTTAAAATAAGTTTACCCTTGCATTTTTCTATTGAATTGTGATGATATTGTGTCATTGATACGAGAGTATATTATGATGTAATTTCTGGGGAGCATGCCACTCCTAGTTGATGTGGCCATGATGGTGGACTTAGGGGCGAGATTCGACCGTTTGTCATTTATTCATGTTTTGTCTTGATGGGGCCAACTTAAGATTTATATATATCTTCATGGATCTATATTGTATTTATTCCCTAAATTGGACCATTGAATTTTGTTTGGAGATTTATTTATGATAATCGATGATGTAGTGTCTTGGGGCACATATACCTTTATGTTTTACGGGTGAAGTTTATATGACATACTTGTATTCATGAAAATAAAGAAGGAAAAATTGCATGCATTTTCATTAATTAAATTAATACAAGAGTTTTAAAAAGACTAAAAATTAATCTTTCTGCATCAAAGTCTTAGTGTTCCATGTAATGACATTTGGGGTTGTTGTTGAACTATTGATCGACAAGTGCATCAAATTGTTACAATTAGTAAAGGTAAAACAAAAGACCGAATGTTAAATCCATGAAGACTTTATTTGTACTTAGATAAATGAATATTTAATTAATAAAATAATTTAAAGATATTGATTTGAAAAGGTTGTGGGAAAATAGTAAATTAAAATAAACATGAGAAGAAATTAAACATGAATTTAAATTAATTAATTAAAAATAGAAAAGATAAGAAAAGTCAATATTATAGAAATTAAATTCATATGACAATGTTGAGAACTTAGGCTACCAAAACTACTCTTTGATGTCATATTAATGATTTTTCTCTATTAATAATTATTCTAATTTACACTTGCATAAGAATAAAAATGTATAATAGGCTAAGTAAAATCAACCTATCCCTAGTGATGAAGTTATTTAAACACCCTTTCCCAATTCTTTTAGAAAATAACGCTTTCTAACGTTACCCTAAAACTTACCATGTAAATGAGTGATAAACCATAAACAATAAAATAAAGCATAGGAAAAAATAATGCAAAAGGTAACAATATTAAATAGATAGAGAGAGAAATTACATCAAGAATAGTTGACTATCACGTTCCCAACAAATGGAATTTAGCCTCTCATTATCATAGGAGGGCTTACAATTGCAAGAGGATTATGAAAGGAAAAGGGATGAAATAGATAAGAAAAGGAATAAAGTGAATGAATAACTCCTAATGAGTGTTTTTCCTTCTTCTAGTCTTTGCTTTCATATCTTCAATTTGCTCTTTTGAGCTTTACTTTATTTTTTCTATGCCAATTATTCACTAAACATCATAAATTCATCAACTTTTAATATTTTATGCACAAAAACTTAAATGATATTAAATTTTCAATTATTCACATAAAAAGTAAGAAATAAGAGAAAAAAAATTAACAATTCTTTTATAATTTAATCCAAAACATACCCATACATAATAGTTATCAGTCGTTACATGAACTATTTTACTAAAATGGGTTAAAAACAAAAATTAATTATCATAATGGGTTAGTCAAGAAAAAATTTGTCAAGATGAGTATTTTTATCACTAGGAAGTACGAGATGTCATCATGGGTGACATCTTGTGTGTTTTTTTCTTGTGTAATAGGAGGTGTCATCTTGGCATGTTCCATCGGTGTTTAATGTCGATCAAACCTATCAATATTATATATCTACTCTAAACACTGTTGAAATAAATTAAAGTAAAAATATTTTTCAAGGAGTAATTAATCATGAAAAAAGGAATAACAATTTCAATTGTAGTAATACTAAAATATGACTTGGGTCATGGAGAAATAAATTATTTTAATAATTTATTCATTCGATTCTTTTTTATTTCAAATACAAAGTTTTAAAATAATGACATTTAATATGTGTAGGTCCTTATTAATTAGACATGAAATAATAACATTTTAAAAATAGTATACATAAATAATGCTAAAAATTGTTTTATTTTTTAAACTAAATTTGAATGATAAATAATAATTTAAATTAATTTATAATAACTAATATATTAAATTCATATTTAGCATACTAAATAAATTTACCAAAGGTCATGGAGTTGTTACGTACAGCGAAAGTTGCAACTTAATTTCTTCTGAATGTATGTGAAAAGAGTGGAAGTAGCTTATGAGATACAGTGAAAAGAAACGAAAAAAATAAAGTGAATTGAGTTAAAAGATTTGAATTAAAATAAAAGCATAAAAATGTGAATTTTATCTTGTTTTACTGTTTATTTTATTTTATTTTGCTTTATTCCAACTCAGAAAATCGAACCATCATAGAAGCTTCCTAGGAAGAAAAGGAAGAAGGTTCCCTAGGATTTCCTGGCTTCCCGCGACCAAGACTTGGTTGATTTATTATACTTGTGAACAAGTTTTGCTTCTACTTTTGCCAATTGCAATTCCTTCTAACTCCATAACTTAGTGCCCCTATTCTTCATATCAGTCCATGGTGATATACGACGTGTTTGTGAGCTTCTGCAGTGAAGACACTGGCAACAACTTCACTGGTTTTCTTTTTCAAGCTCTCCATCTACATGGCATTCAGACCAACAACGATGATGCAGATCTCAGGAAAGCCGAATCCATACCCATAGAAGAGTCTCGCCTTTTCATCGTGGTCTTCTCTAAGAACTATGCTTCCTCAACTTTGTGCTTGCAGGAACTGGCAAAGATCTGCAATTGCATTGAAGCATCATCAAGACGTGTTCTGCCTATTTTTTATGATGTTGATCCTTCACATGTGCGAAAGCAGAGTGGATTTTATGATGAAGCCTTATCCCAACATGAAAAAAGGTTTCAAGAAGATAAAGTGAAGATGGAAGAAGTGCAAAAATGGAGAAAAGATCTCGAAAGTGTGGCCGGTATCATTGGTTCGGATATCCGAAATAAGTAAGTAATCCTCTCTCATTTCATGTTGGATCTTCGTTTATTAAGTATATAAGCATTCAATTATATCCATCTGCATCTATATTTCATGATTTCTTATTCACGTAGTTTTCTCGTGTTTAGAAAACGATAGGATAATACAAATAGTAGTTTAAAAATGAAAACCCACTCTGCTATTATCTTCTCATACATTAATATATCTACAGAGTCTGTTTTTGTTCGCTTGCTGATGATTTGGCATTCTGGAACTTCTTTAATTAAATTTTCAGGAATCAATGCACAGAGATTGAAAATATTGTACGAGAGGCATGTGGTATACTGCGTATCAAATTTTCAAGTCATCCAAATGATGAACTATTTCGGTTCTCTCAAATGTTCAGTCAGCTCTTCTTCATCTGACGCCATAAAGAAATATGATGTGTTTGTGAGCTTCCGCGGTGAAGACACAGGCAACAACTTTACTGCTTTTCTTTTACAAGCTCTCCGTAGAAAAGGCATTAATGCCTTCAAAGATGATGAAAATCTCAAGAAAGGTGAATTCATAGAACCCGAGCTGCGGGAAGCTATTGAAGGGTCTCGAATTTTCATTGTGGTCTTCTCAAAGAACTATGCTTCCTCTAATTGGTGTTTGGGTGAACTTGCACACATCTGCTACTGTATTGAAACATCACGAAGACCAGTTCTGCCTATTTTTTATGATGTTGATCCATTGGAGGTGCGTAAACAGAGTGGATGTTATGAGAAAGCATTTGTGGAACATGAAGAAAGATTCGTAGAAGATAGCAAGAAGATGAAAGAAGTTCATAGATGGAGAGAAGCTCTGAAACAAGTGGCTAATTTCAAAAGTGGTTGGGATATCAGAAATAAGTAATCCTCTCACTTTTCATAATAGATCTTAATTTGTTAGATATAGAAGCTCTTAGTTATATGGTGTTCAAATATTTCATCATTTTCTTAGTCATGTGGTTTTCACGAATTTAAAATCCCTTTCTAAACTAAAGTTGAGAGAGGGTAACGAAGTAAAATGAAAATTAACTCAAATTTATACATGCATGTCTAATGCAAAATAGTATTTTTAAAGTGAAAAGGTATTATGCTATTATCTTGTTCTGTACATGTACATATGTTTCGGTTTTCTTTAGAGATGATTTGACAGTCTTTATTTTCATTAAATTTTAGGGCACTATACGCAGAGATTGAACAAATTGTCGAAACAATAAATTATGAATTGGATTCCAAAAGTTGCCCAAATGATGATATAGATGGAGTCTCCCAAATTTTTAGCTCTTTTTCATCTCCCACGAGACCGACATATGACGTGTTTGTGAGCTTCTGCGGTGTAGACACACCCAACAACTTCACTGCTTTTCTCTTTGATGCTCTCTCTCAAAATGGCATTCATGCCTTCAAAGATGATACACATCTTCAGAAAGGCGAATCCATAGCACCCAAGCTGCTACAGGCCATTCATGGGTCTCGCCTTTTCGTTGTGGTCTTCTCTAAGAACTCTGCTTCCTCAACTTGGCGCTTGCGTGAACTTGCACACATCTGCAACTGCACTGATGAAGCATCCCCAAGTCGTGTTATTCCAATTTTCTATGATGTTGATCCATCGGAGGTGCGGAAACAGAGTGGTTATTATGGGATAGCCTTCGCAAAACACGAAGAATGATTCAGAGAAGATAAAGAGAAGATGGAGGAAGTGCAGAGATGGAGAGAAGCTCTGACACAAGTGGCCAATAACTCTGGCTGGGATATCAGAAATAAGTAAGTACATATTTATATGCAGTCAGTCATATTATATCCATGTGCATACATTTCATCATTTCTTAGTCAGCTTGTTTTTATCAAACTCACTATCGCTTTCTAAAGTAGAGTTCATAGAAGTTGAGGACGTAACTTGCAAATTGACTCTAAATTTATACATGTTTAATGCAAATGGTGTTTAAAATCTCTGAAATTCTCTTGCCCTGTACATATATACATTATGTTGTGGTTCTGATACTTTGTCATTCTTCATTTTCTTTAAATTTTCAGGTCACAACATGCAATGATTAAAGAAATTGTTCAAAAAATAAAATATATATTGGGTCCCAAATTTCAAAATCTTCCAAATGGTAATATGGTTGGGATGGAATTCTTGTGTTGAAGAATTAGAAAAGTGTTTAGCATTGGAGTCGGTTAGTGATGTTCGAGTTGTCGGAATTAGTGGAATGAAGGGAATAGGAAAGACGACTCTTGCCCGTGCTTTATACGAAAAAATAGCTGATCGATATGATTTTCATTGTTTTGTTGATGATCTAAACAAAATTTATCAACTTTCTGGTTCACTAGGTCTACAAAAAGAATTACTTTCTCAATTTTTAAATGATGAAAATCTAGAGATTTGCAATGCTTCTGTGGGAACATATTTGATATGGACTATGCTATGCAATAAATGAGGACTTATAGTTCTTGATAATGTTAATCAGGATGAACAACTATGTATGTTTACAGGGGGTATAGAGACTCTATTATGTGAATGTCTTGGTGAAGGGAGCAAAATCATTATAATTTCTAGGAATGAACACATATTAATGACACATGGAGTACATCATGTTTACCAAGTCCAGCCGTTGAATCAAGACAATGTTGTTCAGTTATTTTGCAAAAATGCTTTCAGATGTGACTATATTATGAGTGGTTATGAAATGTTGACACATGATGTACTATCACATGCTCAAGGTCATCCCTTGACAATTGAAGTAATGGGCAAATCTTTGGTTGGTCGAAATGTTTCTCAGTGGAAAAGTGCATTGGTTAGGTTAAGTGAAATTAAAAGTAAGGATATTATGGACGTGTTGCGAACAAGTTATGATGATCTGGAAGAAAAAGATAATGAAATATTTTTAGATATTGCTTGCTTCTTCGGTCAAGATTCTGAGGATTATGTGAAGGAAATCCTAGATTTTCGTGGATTTTATCCTGAAATTGGCCTCCAAATTCTTGTTGAAAAATCACTCATAACAATTAGTCACGGGGTAATTCATATGCATAGCTTGCTGAGAGATTTAGGCAAGTGTATTGTTAGAGAAAAATCACCTAAAGAGCCAAGAAAGTGGAGTAGACTATGGGATTGTGAAAATCTCTACAAAGTTATGTCGGACAATATGGTATAATTAATTTTTTAATGTATAAATCTTAGGTTGCTCCATTTTTTTCTGGAATTTGTATTTACTTCAAAAGATCTAATATTTTCTTTCTTGTTTGCAATGTTGTAGGAAGCAAAACATTTGAAAGCCATAGTTGTTGAAGATAAAACACGGATGTCTTTTTGAAACAACAATGAGAGTTGATGCTCTATCAAAATTGAATCACCTAGAGTTTCTCTCACTTCAGAATGTGAATTGTTCGAAGTCTCAAATATCTTTCCGGAGAATTAGGATATTTTATTTGGCATAAATATCCTTTTGTGTGTTTGCCCCCAAGTTTTCAGCCGGTGAACCTTGTTGAGTTGATCCTACCTAAAAGCAACATAAAAATACTATGGGAAGGTAAAAAGGTAATCTTTCTTATTATTCTATTTACAGTTTTATTTATTTAAATGATCTATTAAAAAGACAAACTCTCTCATGGGATTTTCTGTATGTTTGACTAACTAAAGTAAAAGCATCACTGTTAATTTTGTCCCTACTATTGGTCCTTCATTATAGTGTCTGCCCTGTCTGAGACGTGTTGATCTCTCTTACTCCAAAAATCTAATCAAGATGCCAAATTTTGGAGAGGCCCTAAACCTTGAACGGCTAAATCTTGAAGGATGTATACAACTCAAACATATTGGCTCATCCATTAGTCATCTAAGAAAGCTCACTTCTGTGATTCTGGAAAATTGCAAGGGACTTGTCAAGTTACCAAATTTTGGAGAGGGCCACATTCTTCAATGCCTAAATCTTGGGGGATGCATACAACTGAGCCACATCAATCCATCGATTGGTCTTCTAAAAAAGCTTACTTTTTTGAATTTGAAAGACTGCAAAAGTCTTGTAAGCTTACCGAACTACATATTGAGCCTCAGTTCTCTCGAATGTCTGAATCTCTCCGGCTGTTCAAAATTGAATAATATTGGACCTTTACATTCTATTCATTGCTGGTTTCCTCCCTGTATGCGTCAATGTGATATAAGTTTCTGCAATTTACTTCAAATCCATGATGCTATTGGAGACTTACCTTGCTTAGAAACCTTAAATGTAAGTGGAAACAATTTTGCTACCCTTCCCAACCTCAAGGAGCTTCGCAGACTGTTCCATTTAAACTTACAGCACTGCAAGAAGTTGAAAGATTTGCCTGAGCTCCCTTTACGAGTTGACCTGCTGTCAAAAGCTTACATGCCACCATGGCCAGTTATAGAACCTCTACCTTGGGGAAGAGTAGCAGGATTATATATTTTCAACTGCCCAAAATTAGTTGAGAGGGAACACTGTGCCAGAAAGACTATTTCATGGATGATAAAAGTTATTCAGGTATGCGAGCACCTTCTTTCCTCGTCCCATTTCTTTTTCTCTGTGGGAATCAGGAACTAACATATAGCTGTGTCTGTTGTACCAGGAATGCCACCAATACAAACTACTTGAGTTCCATCTGGTGGTTCCAAGAATTGAAGTTATTATTCCTGGAAGTGAAATACCAAGTTGGTTCAACAACCGGCATGAGGGCAGTTTAATAAGCATAGACCCATCTTCCATTGTGCAGCGTGACAATAATTGCATTGGAGTTGTCTGTTGTGCAGTATTCTCTGCTGGTCACCAAAGGAGAAATTTTTCAGTGATGAGTCCTCCAAAAACAAATGGAGTTTTCCCTGCTAATGTTCCAGTAGTTCTTGAGGGGGACTTAATCACGGACAATTTAGATCATCTGGGGCTATTCTTTTTCACTCTGGCACAATTCTTTAAAACATGTTCCTGGAACACACCTAACCCTGGTGACGTGAAATGGGAATTTGAAATAAGGGACCAGAAAGGTTTTGATGTTAAGGTGAAGAACTGCGGGTATCGTTGGGTATATGAAAAGGATCTGCATCCATCACAATTAACAATGATGCACACCGAATGCTAGGTGTCTAGGAAGCGGAAGTTTTTTACAATTGAAGATGACAAGTAGCAACTGCAATTCAGCTACACTTCCATCATAGTGAAGAACTGGAGACATTGTTGAATATGGATGCATGATTTGCAACAATCAAAGCAAAAAGGATGCACATCTCCTTCTCTTATCTGTTATATACATGTACTGCAATACTGCATCAATACTGAAAGCAAGCAATGAATTGAGACTTATTTTATGTCCCTTCCTTCTCTTATTCTGGAGGTTCCCTACTCTCGAAGGAAGGATCTATCACCTTTCTTGGTAAATTGGACATGTTCAATTATCTGGAACTAGTGTCAACATAAAAATATACACTAAAAATTCTTGCTTTTGTAATTACCTTGGACCTGGCCTTTTCAGATATGATGATCTGTCTGGTTCTTTACTTGCTAGTGCAGAGTTTTTGATGACCAACCATTAAACTCATTACAAATTATTTGAAATTGATATTAATAGATTTGAAGTGTATGAATAAAATGCATACTAATGGATCAACTATTTTTATCGAAAAACAAATCGGTTTCCCTTTTTTGTGAATAAGCAAATCACTTTTTTCTAAAAGTAGATAATCTTGTTTAAATAATTTGTATTCACTCTGTCAATGAACTGATTCAAGTCTGAGGAAAGCTAAGTGGGAGAAATTAATGTTTCTCCTTGTGACACTGTCATCCAATGCACCCCTTCTTCATCTCACTCAATAATTAAGGACATACAACGTCTTTGTGATATATGGGCATCATCATTGGGCGCCTGAAAAGGATCTAGAATTATAAACCCGCGCATGCGCGGGTAAATAAATGAATTATTTATATTAAGGACGATTAAAAGGTATGTTATAATATAAATTCTATGCAAATATTTGAATTACATTAATGAGTATTTTTTTTGTTCTTTTCTTTTTGAATATGAAAATATAAAAAGTAAAGTGAATTAAAAGCCCAAAGAAAGCTCTAAGTCAATAATAAAGATATCTGAGTAACTTTAATTGAATCAAATAAGGTGTTTCAGAGAAACAAATTATAAGGCACTTTGAAGAGCAAATGTTTTATTAAATTGAAAAATGGATAATAAAAAAATGTAAGATCTCTACAGATTTTTGAAGGACTACAAATTAAACTGACACGTAGGGCTAGATTTTTAGGGTTTGGCAAAAAAAAAAAGTGTCCTGTTGTTGTTCATATTATTTAATATTAATTACTATATTGTTTAATAACTTTTTTATAACCAGCAACTTTATTAAATTAAATGTTTTAATTGATTATGAGTTAATATAACCATCAATATATATAAATAATAAGTAAATGCAATTTCAAATTATCAGCTACTTAGTAGTAATGAAAGCAACATTAGAGTTTTGGCCAAAGAAATTGTTTTTTTCTTATAATTAATAATAATTACATTGTATTTATTAATTTCTATAATTGTCTTTTAATTTTGGTGTTTTAATTACAAATTAATGTAATCATTCATAAACGTAACTACTAATTAATGAGATTTCAAATCATCAGCAACTCAATACTAACTAAACAGTTTTGCAATGTTTCTAAGGGAACATATTTAGTATGACTGTGCTACGAAATAAAAGATAACTCATGATTTTTTATAATGTTGGTTAGGTTGAACAATTGGAGTAGAGAGACTCTATTACATGAATGACTAGATGGAGGGAGCATAATCATCATAACTTCTAGGGATGAACACATATTAAGGACACATGGAATAAATAATGTTTACCGTGTCCAACTATTGAATTGGGACAATTTTGTTTAGTTATTTTGCATATATGTTTTTAAATGTAACTATATTATGAATTATTATGAAAAGTTGACACAAGATGAACTATCACATGTTCAAGCCCAATTCTTGGCAATTGAAGAAATTAATAGGCAAATCATTGTTTGGTCAAAATTTTTCACAGTGGATAAGTACATTGGATAGGCTAAGAGATAATAAAAGTAAAAATATTATGAATGTGTTACAAATGAGTTATGATGACTTCGGAGAAAAAGACTGGAAATAGAATCTGTTTTCAAGTTTTATGTGCTTCAAAAAATAGAATGTTACGTTTCAGATTTTGATCCAAAGAGCCATTGCCCAACCTCTGTCATTTGATGGCTTGACTAGTCTCAAAGATTTTGATTCATGAGAAAACAATAGGTCAAAAACTGACATTACCCAACATTATTTGATGCAATGTTTTGAAAACTAGATTGAAGATTGAACAGAGAATGGTTTTTATTTTGATACATGGTATCACAATAATTTTTCTTCTTCTTTTTTCATGTCTTGTGTACATAGCACAAATTGAATGTTTCAGATTTTTTATCTAGACCGCTATCCCATGTGCTCTAACATGTGGGGTTTCTACTAGTTTGAAAGATTTGAATTCTTTAAGAAAAAGAAAACAAAGACTAAAACAAGAAGAACTCTGGAACATTGTTTGATTGGTCCAATACAATTAAAATAAAGTCTGAAAAAATAGAAAAATTAAGTTCAATTATTCATTTGTTATTATAATTTCACTATTCTTATACTTTTATCCCTATAAATAGTTTTTTTAGTCTTATAATTTATATTTAAATTTGTTTGGGTAAATAGCTAATTTTGTCCCTTAATGTGTAATTTGTTGACAAATGCGTCCCTGAAAAATGAAAATGCATAATTTAGTCATTGAAAGTGTAAAAAGTACGACAAATATGTCCTGCCGTTAACTTCCTTCCATTACCATTAGTAAAATAGTCTACGTGGCATGGAGGGACAAATTTGTCGTTGAAATGATTCTCACCATGCAGGGATTGTCAGCATAGGGACATATTTGTCATAATATTTTTTTTTTACTTTTTATCTTTTCATTCCGCTGACAAATGCGTCCCTGAAATATGAAAATATAAAATTTAGTCTCTGAAAGTATTAAAAGTACAACAAATATATCCGAGCGTTAATAATAGATTGTGACTAATTATTATTATTATTATTGTTGTTGTTGTTGTTGTTGTTGTTGTTGTTTGTAATTATAATTTATTGTTCCTATTCATTTAAGGCTTATGTAATATATTTTTTAAATTTTCTTTTAATATATATATATATTTTTATTATTTTCATTTCCTTCTCAAACCTTAATTAATTTTTTTTATCATATACCTCATATTTAGATTGAAAATAATATTTCGAGAATTTTGAGTAGAAAAAACACAACCAATCACAAGACCTTTTTTTATTTATTTTAAAAAGAGAATTTAATCAACTATTTTTTTTAAAAAAAAAAACAAATCTCACAAAATTTAAACTAGATAAAACTAAAGTGAAATTATATAGATAGATAGATAGATAGATAGATAGATATAGATATACCTTAAATATGAAAGAATCCCTTGGATAAATCTTATGTGCTTCCATTTGAGACAACACTTATTATACATAGTATTGATGAAATGAAAACAGTTACTAACAAATAAAGAATCCAAATAAATTTAAATAAAAAATACAGAAACGCTCAAACTAATACATATGTTAACTTTAAAACAAAACAAACAAAAATTAATACAAAGGTTTATTCTTTACCTTTGGGACGTAGAGTTGTATCTCTCGATGATTTAGGAGAGCGACCTTGCATTCTATTTGATATACTATGTTAGAGTACGAAATAAATATTAATAATTAATTGAAGAAACAAAAAATTTCAAGAAATAAAAGGCTTTCATTTTTTTAAATGGCAATTATGATATAAAAAAATCGAGTTACCATTTAAAAAAATGAAAACCTTTTATATTTGAGGTATATATATATATATATATATATATATATATATATATATATATATATATATATATATATATATATATATATATATTATTTATTAAGGAAAAAGACTTATAATTTGACTTTAGCTTTATCCTGTTTAAATTTTGTGAGATTTATTTTTTTTAAAAAAAGATTATTAAATTATCTTTTTAAAATAAATAAATAAATAAATTTGGTCATGTGCCGGTTGTGTTTTTCCTACTCAAAATTTTTGACGTATTATTTTCTATCTAAATATGAGGTATAAGATAAAGTTCTTTTTAACACTAATAAAGATTAAAGTTTGACAAGAAAATCAAAATAATATGTATATATATATATATTAAAAAAAAATTTAAAAAATATATTGTATAAGTACTAAACAGATAGGAGTAGTAAATTATAAACACATAATAATAATAATAATAATAATAATTAGTTACAATCTATTATTAACGTCTCGATATATTTGTCGTACTTTTTATACTTTCAGGGATTAAATTTTGTATTTTCATCTTTGAGGGACACATTTGTCAAGTGGGAAGATGAAAAGTCAAATAAATATTATGACAAATATGCCTTTATGCTGAGAATCCACGTTAGCAATCATTTCAGTGACAAATTTGTCCCTCCATGTCACGTAGGCAATCATTTCAGTGACAAATTTGTCCCTCCATGTCACGTAGGCTATCTTACTAATGGTAACAGAAGGAAGATAACCACACAACATATTTGTCGCACTTTTTATACTTTTAGGGACTAAATTTTGTATTTTCATCTTTCAGGAACGCATTTGTCAGCGAATTACACATTGAGGGACAACAATGACTATTTATTCTTATAAATTAAAAGTGATATTTTTAGTTCTTTTTTTAGTCCTTATAATTTGAGAATTATCCTTTTAGTTCTTATAATTTATATTTTAATTATCTTTTAGTCTTTAATAAAAAAATGTTAGAATTAATATAATTAATTACAAGTTAGTTATAAATTATCAACTATTTTTTATTACAAATGTGATAGATTAGTTATGAATTACTTGTTAATATTTTTATAATTAATTGTAATTAATAATATTATTCATATTTAATTTTGATAATAAAGACAACAAAAAAATTAAAATATAAAATATAAGAACTAAAAATATTACTTTCAAATTATAGAGAGTAAAATAAAATTAAAATACAACTCATAAGAACTAAGAAAATATACCAGACTTAACCTTCCTATTTTGATAATCATGTTTTTCTCCTCTTCTAAGTAAAACAAAATATACCAAAAAAAATATTCTTATAAAAAAAAGGTATATATTATTTGTTTATCTTTGAAAAGACCATGTCAAATGTCTTACTAATAAGAAATGTGTAAGTATTTTTTCTAATTGTAGCATCCAAGTCCACACGTATGCCTTATTCACGCGGCAGTGCCTCTGTCTTAATTTTCTTCCAAGAGATTGTGTCAGTACTAAGCGGAACAAAAAAAAGGGAAAACAAAAATAAAGTGTGAATAAGTGACGTGGTTTCTGCGGACCCCAACATATGACAAGAAAAACTCCTCATCTTCCGTGTCCATGATTTCTTTGCATCCATAAACCATTCACCTTCCTTCGAAACTTCACAGCTTTTGCAATGGCTTCTAACACCATCATCCAATGCGGCTCTTCTTCTTCATCTCATGCGATCATCACTGCATATGATGTGTTTGTCAGCTTCCGCGGTGAAGACACGCGCAACAACTTCACTGCTTTTCTCTTTGATTCTCTCTCTCAAAATGGCATCCATGCCTTCAAAGATGATACGCATTTTCCGAAAGGCGAGTCCATAGCACCCGAGCTGCTACAGGCCATTGAAGAGTCTCGCCTTTTCCTTGTGGTCTTCTCTAAGAACTATGCTTCCTCAACTTGGTGCTTGCGTGAACTTGCACACATCTGCAACTGCACTATTGAAGCATCCCCGAGTCGTGTTCTTCCAATTTTCTATGATGTTGATCCATCAGAGGTGCGGAAACAGAGTGGTTATTTTGGGATAGACTTTGCAGAACACGAAGAAAGATTCAGAGAAGATAAAGAGGAGATGGAGGAAGTGCAGAGATGGAGAGAAGCTCTCACACAAGTGGCCCATCTCTCTGGCTGGGATATCCGAAATAAGTAAGTACAAATTTATATGCAGACAGTCATATTATATCCATGTGCATACATTTCATCATTTCTTAGTCAAGTTGTTTTTATCAAACCTACTTTGCCCTGTACATATATACATTATGTTGTGGTTCTGATAATTTGCCATTCTTCATTTTCTTTAAATTTTCAGGTCACAACCTGCAATGATTAAAGAAATTGTTCAAAAACTAAAATATATATTGGGTCCCAAATTTCAAAATCTTCCAAATGGTAATTTAGTTGGGATGGAATCCCGTATTGAAGAATTTGAAAAGTGTTTAGCACTGGAGTTGGTTAGTGACGTTCGAGTTGTTGGAATTAGTGGAATGGGAGGAATAGGAAAAACGACTATTGCCCTTGCTTTATACAAAAAGATTGCTCATCAGTATGATGTTCATTGTTTTGTTGATGTTGAGAACAGTTATGGGCCCGGGAGACAATCTAATTCACTAGGTGTACAGAAAGAATTACTTCATCAGTGTCTAAATTGTGAAAATCTACAGATTTCTGATGTTTTTAGGGGATACTATATGGTATCATCTAGACTACACAATAAACGAGGACTTATAGTTCTTGATAATGTTAGTCGAGATGAACAACTATGTATGTTTACAGAGAATATAGAGACTATATTATATGAATGTCTTGGTGAAGGGAGTAGAATCATCATAATTTCTAGGAATGAACACATATTAAGGGCACATGGAGTAAATTATGTTTATCAAGCCCAACCGTTGAATCACGACAATGCTGTTCAGTTATTTTGCAAAAATGCTTTCAAATGTGACTATATTATGAGTGATTATAAAATGTTGACATATCGTGTACTTTCATATGTTCAAGGCCATCCCTTGGCAATTAAAGTAATAGGCAAATCTTTGTTTGGTCTAAATGATTCACAGTGGAGAGGTACATTGGTTAGGCTAAGTGAAAATAAAAGTAAGGATATTATGAACGTGTTGCGAATAAGTTATGATGATTTGGAATAAAAAGATAAGGAAATATTTTTAGATATTACTTGCTTCTTCAGTCATGAATATTTTGAGCATTATGTGAAGGAAGTCCTAGATTTTCGTGGATTTAATCCTGAAATTGGGCTCCAAATTCTTGTTGATAAATCATCATAACCATTAGTTATGGGAGGATTTATATGCATAACTTGCTGAGTGATTTAGGCAAGTGCATTGTTAGAGAAAAATCACCCAAAGAGCCAAGAAAGTGGAGTAGACTTTGGGATTGTGAAGATCTCTACAAAGTTATGTCAGACAATATGGTACAAAATTTTTTTAATGTATAAATCTTAGGTTGCTCCATTTTTTTCTGTAATTTGTATGTACTTCAAAAGATCTAATATTTTCTTTCTTCTGTTGCAATGTTGTAGGAAGCAAAAAATTTGGAAGCCATAGTTGTTGAAGATGAATCATGGATGTTTTTTGAAACAACAATGAGAGTTGATGCTCTATCAAAAATTAAAAACCTTAAATTGCTTATGCTTCCCACGTATAAGAAGAAGAGATTTTCAGGAAACCTCAATTATCTTTCGAATAAATTAGGATATCTTATTTGGGAATACTATCCCTTTAACTTTCTACCTCAATGTGTTCAGCCACACAAATTTTTTGAGTTGAATCTTTCTCGGAGTAACATGCAACATTTATGGCACAACACACAGGTAGTGTAAATTTTTATGCTTTTCCTATTTTCATTTTCTTTAAATGAATGTATCAATGGACAAATTATCTTTGATTATTTGATTCTTGTTCGAATAATTAATAATCACGGTCCAAGTGTTGTTTTTAATTTTGTCTCTTTCTATTGGTCCTTCATTGCAGCCGATACCGAATTTGAGACGATTGAATGTCTCTTACTGCGAAAATCTAATCGAGGTGCCAAATTTTGGTGAGGCCCTAAATCTTGAAAAGCTAAATCTCAAAGGATGTATATGACTCAGGCAGTTCCACCCATCTGTTGGTTTTCCTATAAATCTTACCTATCTGAATTTAAGTGGCTGCAACAGTCTTGTCGAGTTACCACATTTTGAACAGGCCCTAAGTCTTAAAGTGATAAACCTCAAAGGATGTGGAAAACTAAGGCGGCTACATCTATCCGTTGGCTTTCCTAGAAATCTTACCTATTTGAAATTAAGTGGCTGCAACAGTCTTGTTGAGTTACCACATTTTGAACAGGCCCTAAATCTTGAACGGTTAAATCTCGAAGGATGTGGAAAACTAAGACAGCTACACTCATCCATGGGTCTTCTAAGAAAGATTACTGTTTTAAATTTGAGAGATTGCAGAAGTCTCGTAAATTTGCCACATTTTGTAGAGGACCTAAATCTTAAAGAGTTAAATCTCGAAGGATGTATAGAACTAAGGCAGATACATCCATCCATTGGTCATCTAAGAAAGCTTACTGTTTTAAATTTGAAAGATTGCCAAAGTCTAGTAAGCTTACCTAGTACCATATTGGGACTCAGTTCTCTCAGATACCTAAGTCTTTTCGGATGTTCAAACCTACAAAATATCCATTTATCAGAAGATTCAGTTAGATGTTTGTTGCCTTCCTTTCCTGTTTTCTCATATATGCGTGAACTTGATCTAAGTTTCTGCAATTTACTTAAAATCCCTGATGCTTTTGGAAATTTGCATTGCTTAGAAAAGCTATGTTTAAGGGGAAACAATTTTGAAACACTACCCAGCCTCAAGGAGCTTTGCAACCTGTTACATTTAAACTTGCAACACTGCAGAAGATTGAAATATTTGCCTGAGCTCCCTTCACGAACTGATTTGTGTATGCCAGAATGGAGAACTGTTGAATATGAAGAATATGGATTGGGATTAAATATTTTCAACTGCCCAGAATTAGTTGAGAGAGATCGCTGCACCGAAATGTGTTTCCCATGGATGATGCAAATAGTTCAACTCTTAACTCTTTCCTTTCTTGATCATTCTTCCAGCTATTTAATGCCGTGGTGGGTTCCATTCATTTCAAGTATTATTCCAGGAAGTGAAATGCCAAGGTGGTTCGACGAACAGCATTTGGGCATGGGCAATGTCATAAACATAGACAGATCTCACTTTATGCAGCTTGACGATAATTGGATAGGAATTGTGTGTGGTGTAATCTTCGTGGTACACAAAGAAAGAAGAATGCCCCCTCCAGACATGGAACAACGTTCAATTCTTAGTATTACATGTGGCCCTTCTATTCCACCTGAACAAAGAAAGAAAGAACGTCCATCTCTTTATATTCCGGTTCTTTTCCGTGAAGATCTAGTCACGGATGAATCGGATCACTTGTGGCTATTCTATTACACTAGATCACGTTTTGATGTCTCTAATTTTGATCAGTTAAAAGTGGAAAGTAGATTCAGTGATCTTCATGATCAAGATTTGGATGTTGAGGTGAAGAAATATGGCTATCGTTGGGTATATAAACATGAACTAGAATTATCAAACTTAACAGCAATGCACAGTAAAAATTTGTCGTCTCGGAAGCGCAAATTTTTGGCAATTGAAGAAACCAAGTAGCAATTGCAATTCGGCTAGGCATTCTTCATAGTGAAGAATTGAAGACATATTTGAATATGGATGCACAGTTGTAGCAGCAGTAGCAAGATCAAGTTCACCTGGACTTTTGGGGTAAATAGTCCAATCATCTCTTTACAAGGTACAAATTAAACAAATTTCACTTTATTTGAAACTTTGGATAATAAGGTGAGAAGAAATGCATGGTCTATAGCTTAAAAAAACAGAGAAAGAAACTCATGGTCTGTTATTAGTTTTTAAAAAATAGAAATTAAACTATTTATTTATCCAGACACTATTTCTTGCTTGTCGTTTAATTTTTTAATTTGTCTTATGTAACATTTCTTTATTTCTTTCTCCATGTCTCTCTTCGCTCGACTATATACATGTGTAATGAAAATTTAAATCATTTCAGAAAATATACTTTGATATTTGTTAATTTTATAAAGGCTATCTACAAATTAAGTTAGATATAATCACACTCTGACTTTGAAATATGTGTTTTTAGATTATTTAGTGAGCTGATAGTACCACCATGCGTGTATGTAATAACTAATAAGTCTACTCAAGTAGAGTCAATAAATTCAGTTGTTTGACAAAAGAAAGAAGTCAAGTTTGAACTCTCATTTATTTGCATGAATGAAATAAATGTGTCGAAGAATTTCAGGATCAAATTAATTTGCATGGTTTTCATTTATTTATATTCAAAAACAGCTTGAGTTTTCTACTTGTTAAAAAATGAATACACTTGAGCAATAAAATTAGGATTAAATATTTGCAATTGCCCAGAATTTGTTGAGAGGGGACGCTGCACCAGCATGTGTTTTTCATGGATGAACAAATTGCTCAGGTGAGCACACTAATTCCTCCTTTCATCTCTTTCTCTCTTTATTTTGGTGTAGAAACCATCACTACTAGAAAAGTGAGCTTTTAGGACAGTCATTCTATGAAGGTTCTTTTTGAACTGTCTTAGAAAATGAACCGGTGACATTTTTACAATTATGTACTGAAAAAAGCTTTGTATGACACACATTCTAAGACGGTTATTGAAAACCGTCTTAGAATGTGTGTTGGTAATAAGAATTACGACGGATTTTATCAAAACACCATTGTTATCTTAATTGATATCGAGACTCTTGGTCTTCAACCTAGCTTGTTTATCACTTCCCTACCCACTCACGCACTCACTCATGTCTATCACTTCCCTCACCATGGCCGACTCCCTCGTCTAGTCCAACGCTAACCCCGACCTCCTCGCCGCCTTCGAGACCAGCAACACCGAGCTCCTCTGCGAGATCCACCTCCTCAGCGCCTCGCAAGGCGTCGCCGTCGCACGCTTCCTCATCGAGAATCGGTGCAACGGGAAGGCCGTGCAGGAGCTCGCACGTGCAATGAAGGATTTCCCTAGCAGGCATGGGGATAAGGGGTGGGAGAGCTTCACTCTCGAGAGAGATTGTCTTTCTTTTATGTATTACTGGTAGAGTAGGGAGCATATGAACCCGTCGGAGCAGAGGACTTCGGCGCTGAAGCAGGCGTTGGGCTTGGCGGAGACAGAGGCGGCGAGGAATGTGATTTTGGAGGAGTTGGAGGGGAAGGGTGTGTCTGAGAAGAAGATCGAAAAACAGACGGTGTCCCTAATGGCAGCGTCATTCAGGTGGATATTACAACTACACAAGGATGTTCCAAAAGCTGCACGATTCTACTCCGAAGGCTTGGACTTCAGCATCAATGTCTGCAGCCTTTGTTGGGCCGAACTCCAATCCGGTTATCTCAAGCTTGCATTCTCCCAAGTACCCTTTCGATATTTTGTTCATTCCAAATTAAGCCTTAATTAACAATGACTAATAACAAGATCTTACTTTCTTATTCAGTTGTTTTTTTATTCTTTCTTTATGATTTTAAAAGAAATGTTTGGCGTGCAATATTGGTCCATGGAGTGGCCAGCTGCTGATTCACTCTCAAATTTCCATTTCAGTGAGCAGCAGCAAGCCACACAGAAAGGGTACTCATCGCTTCTATCATTTACTGTGACTGATATGAACAATACAGTAACTAAATTAATGGCGTTAGGAGCTGAACTAGATGGACCCATCAAATATGAGGTCCATGGAAAGGTATTGCAATTCATTCATAGCTTTGAATTTCATATTGCTGAGGACTTCTAAGTTATAAGGTCTGATGTGATTTTCTTGTGATTAGATTGCAGCTATGCGGTGTATTGATGGACATGTCTTAGGCCTCTGTGATACATAACATAGGAGATTCAGTATCAACAAAACCCTCTTTTGGTCTGCAAAACTAGTTTTCTTGGTTAAGACTTTACTGCAAAATAGACTTTAAATTAGGCTTCAGTAAGTATTTGAATTAAATATCCAATTGCTTTCAGGTTGGATCTAGAGTTACACATGGTGCACGAAACTCCATCAGGACAAACTGCAGTGATTGGAATATTGTATAAGGCTGGAAGAAGACCAGATCCTTTCTTGTCATTGGTAAATTAATTAAATATGTCACAGTGTCTTTATATATGTCTTTGTTATGATTGAATACTAAATTTCTTACATGCACATACATCTTTTTTAGTTAACGAACCACTTAATGGTCATTTCTAATAGTACGGGAGCAGAAAGAGAAGTGGATGTAATGGATCCAAGGCTGGTTAAAATAGGCACAAGCACAACACTGTATTACAGATATATTGGTTCGCTCACTACTCCTCCATGCACTGAGGATATTGCTTGGACCATGCTTAAAGAGGTTTGTTAGCTAACTCCACTTTGCATGATATATCAATTTAGCGGTATTTGGAATATTTATTTATTTGTGTTATATTATAATTTTTCCTTTTTTATTATTTTCTTCAATATTTTATAATTTGAACACCTGTGTAATTGATCAGGTGAAATCCGTTTCAAAAGAGCAAATCAGATTACTTCGGGATGCCGTTCATGATGTAAGTTACTATAGTTTTTCATATATCTCACATGACTAAAGGCTCACGATATAAACCAGGAATTTATAACTGTGTAGATAGAGAGAGAGGAGTCGTCAATTTGTAGGAAAAATATATTTGTTTAATTATGATATTGTAAAATGAAATTAATTAGAATATACTAATAATGAAAAAGTTTTGTAATAATTAAAGTGTTCAATCATAAAATGTCAATTGAAAATTACTAATCTGTATAATAATTATTTTAAAATTCATATTTATGATAAATTTGCAGGATTTCGATGCTAATGCAAGACCATTGCAGCCAATAAACAACCGCTTAGTGCAGCTAAATAAGCCGATAGATAATCGTTAAAGTTTCAAGACATTAGCGAGAGCATATATAAAATAATAAAACGACCAGAATATGATCTGGGATTTTGGTGGGAGAGTGATTTTTCACATGCACAAGGTCTACACGTGATTGCTATTTCTGTATGTTTATTTCATGTTTTAGGTTATATATTTTCAATTTCAAAGTTGGACAACTTTTTACTAATTTCCTTTTATAATCTTTCGTTAGTAGCAATAAGATTCTTGGAAATTTAGTTAATTAGCATATATACACGATACACACAATTTTGAATTTGTTTTTTCTTATTATATGTAAATTTTATAGCAGTCTTAAAAGATAAAATTTAAAATTCATATAATTTGACAAATGATATACATATGTAAATTTTATTAATTCATTCAGCAATAATATTTTTTTAAAATCAGTTGCATTCTTGGATGTTTAGGTAATTAGCAGATATAGAAGTGGCTTCATGTGCACCCATATTCTTAAGTGTCAAACACTGAAAGGTAAAAAAAATATGAAAATCTCCTTGTGAGTGTGTTGCTTCTTCTATTGGATGCAGAGTTAGTGGACAAATACAATAAAGCAAAATGGTAAAAAACATTGGTGCATTCAGTATCAAGAAGAGGTTGCTAGCAAATCCAAGAAAAAGTCCAACAATCTTGCTTGCATTCAAGCTAAAGATCGTACAACAGGAAGAACAGAGATTGCTTCTTGTGTCAAGGTTGCTGAGGTATGGAATTGAATCTTTCACTCACTGTTTATTTGGAGCCACTTTTTGGCACTCATATAAGAGTACAACTTTCCAGCCTTAGGATTGGATTTATTTATAAGAGCCACTCTAATAGATGTACTGAATATGTATTTATCAAACGATTCATTGATGGATTGGATTTTTTAATACTTTTTTAATGGATCATAAATGATTTCTTTATGGTTTCTTCTGGTTCATTCATAATGGCCAATCCATAAAGTAGCTGTGGTGAAGGCTGCCATGGAGTCTTTTTGGTAAGTTACTAATTTGTTCTGCTTTCAATTTTCTAATACAAATAAACATATGCCACATGAGACCAACTTTCTTCTAAGCATTTACTTTTTATATTTTTCTGAAGAAGAATGTATGCAATAGATTTTATTCAGTTATTGTTTGGTGAGTATAAAAGAAACATTTTTATTATTATAAATGTAGAGTTATTAACAGAAGTAAACCTTTTTTATTAATTTATATAAAGGTACAATATGTTAGCTTTGTAAAAGGGTCTTTCCACATCATATTTATTAACTGAAATCATATTTATATTAATTCTTTCCACATCTTTCTATGAACTCCTTTCTTACTTTGTTCTTAATTGTCTTTCAATACACGAAAACTGATATTTCTAGTTGCCTTTGGAATGTGACATGACATGTATCTATGAACTTTAAATTAAAAGCTCATTTTAGAGTGTGAGCATTTCTGTTATAATTTCCTTCAAGAAAATACAATGACAGCATCTGTTATTGGAAGAAAATCTAGACTATTCTTCTTCATTCTTGTTGTTCATAAGAAAGAAACCCCTTTTGTTCATTCTTGTTGAAATCAATGAATTATCTAACAGGAAAGGTTTTGGAAGACCCCATGACTTTGACTGCATCCAAATTGACTAATGGATCCAAACTCATGCTTGTGGCTTCCCAATGTTTATATCAAGGGGTATTGTATTTGACTATATTCACCTCTCTCTAATCTGGAGTGTTAATTGATTTTTTTTATTTATCTATTTTGCTGTGGAGATAGTGTTCATTGTTTTTTTTTTCTCAGAAAAATTTAGAATTTAGATACACCAACATTACAATATAATTTTTTTAAAAAAAAAATTATCATCCAATCATATATTGTTAGCTTTTGCAATAACTATTTGGAAGTTATATATAGGGTGATCTCTAATTGGTTGATGTAAAAATCTTTACACTGATAATGGCAGTGCATAAAAATTAAGTTCAAAATGTTAAGCTAAAATAAATTCAACTATATCATGGCATGATAGGTCGTAAACTATGTTGTATGGTTTCATCATTAAGTTAAATTGTGGCTTTGTGATTATGGGGTAAACAGGGAAATTATAAATGTGGAATCTCCTGCTTGCCTTTCTTTAGAATGTGGAATTCAAACAATTATTAATGAATTAGTATCTAAAATGATATTATTTTCTGCACACATGGGCGTTGAATTGCATTGATGTCAGGCATGTAACTTTAAAGGGTTTTAACGAGAGAACCAAGGTCATCTCCATTTACAATACTCCAATTTTGCAGCAGTATAAGTGAATCTTTTTGCATTGGAATTGACACTACCAACAGAGAACTTCTTCCTCTTTATGAACATTGTACATCTTTTATTTCCTCTTATTCTTTGAATGGAAATTAACATTAGTATTTGTTGCTCATTTTAGGTTGCAACTTTAAAGGATGATGGTTGCCCCAAAGTCTGGGTAGTCACTTCTGATCACTGTCATCAGCAAGCAGCACATGGAGCTGTATGCTTCCTTCCAATAAAATGAAAACTTAAGTGAAATGGATGCAACTTGATTGTTAATTGTCTTCACAATTCTTTTCCAGCTATGAGTATTTCACTCTCCTTACCAAAATATGCTAATTAATACCATCACTTGATTATCAAGTAACATTGTTTGTATTGTGCTCTGTTTATTAGTGCAAAAGTTTTATGAGCCTTTATTTGGAGTTGCAAGGCATTGGTTAATGAGGTAAAACTTTAATTTGAGGCAGGATGGTTTTGTATGTTATCCTCTCATAAAATTTCTTTCTTAAATTATCTGGTTTACTTTGTAGATTTAAAATCCCAGGTTTTCTAATGGAATATTAGATTTTAATAGTTTACATCATTTAAAATTACTTAGACATGCAATTAAATCCTAATTTTTATTTGCTATGACATGCCTGGTGATTTTTATGTTCTTCAATAATGTTTTACATGGTCCCTTTTATTAATTGTTTTAGTAGTAGATCAAGGCATCACAAAAGGAGGTTGAAAGGATGCAAAAGACAAAAAAAATCCAAATTCAAAAAATAAAAAAATTAGCATTTCTACATCGGTTTTGACAAGACCGATGTAGAATGCTAATCATTCTAAGATGGTCACGTGTGAAAGAGTGTCTTAGAATGCTTAGCATTCTACATTGGTCCCTCAGTGACCGTCGTAAAATGATTAGAATTCTACATCGGTCCCTCAGTGACCGTCGTAGAATGATCAGCATTCTACATCGGTCTTCTAGAGCCGACCGTCGTAGTTTTCTCAGCATTCTACATCGGTCGGTGACAACCATCATAGTATAGGCAACTTCTTTTAACGATGTCCCCTACTACGATGTTCGTAAACCGATGTTGTTGGTGCCGAATAACCGATGTAGAAGGCTGGTTTTCTAGTAGTGCATGAACTAATATATAGTTGTGTATGTGGTATTAGGGGCCTTGAAGAAATAGAATGATATAGCATTCCACTTCTTTTTCGGGTAGATCTCGTCATTGTTGACTTCTTGACAAGTATATCAAGCTATATACGTAGTAGTAAAACGGTAAGACCGTGTATTGAATTCCATAGGAATTATGCTTGTACTCAGAGTTATATATACATATCTAACGATTAAGCAATTAGCGACTCAAATCGAATATTGTTCATTGATAAACTGCAAGTATACTAAAATGAATTAATTATCAAGCAAGGAAAATGTAAGGTTAAGAAAACAAATGCTCAAGGTTGGGAGATGGTGTTATGATGAGTTAAGGAACATGTTTGGGGCTCCATGTGCCAAAATCATTCTTGATGTAATCTTAATATTTTTTTTCTCTTTTTAACATGCATATGATTATTGCCCGCACCTTCTAACATACTCTAACATTGATCCATCAAGTGAGAGTTTAAATCACCTAATATCACTCCTAATCCCTTAAAAGTTATATTAAATAATTTGCATTACGAACAAAGATTCATACATAGGCTAGACAATGTCACTCTATCCCTAGACATGGATTACTTAGATGTTCTTCCCAAGTTTTTAGCTTATAAACATTTTCAGATATCTAAATCCTAAAACAATGCAAGAAAATGGATTATCAGACCATAAACATGTGAATGAGCACAGAGAAGAACAATAATATCATATTAATAGATAGTTTAGAATCATTACATCAAAGAGAATTTGGTTTGCAGAGCTCCCAACAATGGGTGATTTTAACTTTTCAATATCATGAGAGACTTACAAATATAAATGTGAGATGAAAGGGAAGAAATGAAAGAGAAATGGATTCAGACAGATCAACCAGCGCTCCAGGAACTGATTTCCTTCAGCAATGGCTTCTTTGCTTCCTTGCTCCTCTGCTCCCCTGCTTCTTGTTGGTTTCTTCGATGTTAAAGAAACAATTGTTTCCTTTCTTTTTATATGCTTCAGCAACTGACCTCCAATCTGAACTTTCTTGTGCGTTGAACACGATACTTGCACTAAGCATGCATGTCCTACTAGATCAAGTGACCACATGCTAAGTGCAGGATGCGCACTATGCGCGCTTTCTCGTGACAATTGTCTTCCAATGTAGCTTCCTAAGCTAAGCAATTTGTTTGGGTTGAGCAGTTTTGACTTGCTGAGCGAGGAAGTCACTATGAGCGTGACACTTCAATTCATCAATCCTCTTCCATGCCTTTGTTACATCTCTATACAAAATTACTATAAATTCATTAACTTTAGCATCTTTTGAATAAATACTCAGAAGAAGCTAAGTTCTTATTGTTTCAACACAAAATAAGCAATAAAAGAGAAGAAAATGAAATAATTGTAATGTGATTTTAGTATACAAATGATGTATGCATAGCATTTATCAGTCGTAGATGAATCAGATCATATGTGGCTATTCTATTTCACACAACCATGTGTAGTGATAACTGTGAAATATGAGTTAATTTGATAGTCAATTTTGGTTAAGAATAATTGGAATTTCTCTAGTTTACTGTTATTTTTAATGAAGTAATAAAGAACTTAATATCTTTGTAGTTTTTTATTAGCAAAAGTTAAAAAAAAAAGAAGATTTCAAGTGCTTTGAAAGAAAATTGATGCAAAAAATGGAAGAAAAAGCCTTGAAGAAAAATTAGAAAAATTGGACAGCTTGCTTAATGTGCAATCTAGGTTTAGCGCGCACCCTCGCTAAGCAAGAAAGCATAGGCTAGGTGCAAAGAAGGCTCACGAATGTTTGCGCTAAGCGTGAGGTCGCATGAAAATTAAGCTACCTTAAACCTATAAAAACAATAGAAAGCAAAGGAGAAAGACACATAGGGATACCAGTCCCTAAACCACCCTGGAGACTCAAGACTCTTTAATGAATGCATCTTAAGTCTAAGTATCTCTAATAGAGGAAACTCTCTTTCTGTGTCTATTAACCCCTTTTCCTGCTCTATCAATTCTTCTTCTTCTTCTTCTTCTTCTTCTTCTATCTGCATCAGCCCCTAAAGTGTAAAGTCTCTCATGACAATAAAAGGCTAAACTCCCTTAGTTAGGGTCTGACAAGCCTAAAAAGTAAAAAAATGTGTTATATGTTTTATATCTATCAATCCAAAATGTGTTTTTTTCTTGTTATCCTTTCTTATTTTAATTTCATGTATCATTCATTCTTGTATCATCTTTAGGGATTAGACACTCGAAAGAGGATAATCCTTAGTAGAAATACAAGGAAGTCTTATATGCATTAGTTTTAGGGATTTGTCACTCGAGAGAGGATAATTTCTAATAGAACTCAAAGGAAGATATATCTTAATAAATTCATTGCTAGACACAGAGTGATTGCATTATGCTCATGCATCAAAGCAAACATCTTAATAAGATAGGTTTGTCATCATGAGACATTAGGGGTAAAACAAGTATTTTAATAGATGTGAGTAGGAAAAGTTCACTCAATTGATAGAGAAAAATCTAAAATAATACATCTTATGCAAATAAGACATGTTAGATCCCAACATTAACATATTTTGAATTCATTTTTTTTTCATTATCTTTATCTTTTACTTTTCATATGTTATCTATTTTATCTTCTACATTTCTTATCTTTTACTTTAATCACTTATCTCTTTAATTTTTATTTATTTCCTAATCTTCTATTTTAAATTTTTGACAAAATTGCATTTTTGGTCCCCCAGTTTATCTCTAATTTTGGATTTGATCCCACGGTAATTTAATTAACGAATTTGATCTCCCTATTTTATAAAATCCTGCAATGTTGGTCCCGGACGGCTCAATTGGACGTTGATCGTTAAGTAGTGATGTTGACTGCCACGTGTCATGTTCTTATTAGATGATAACTTCCACGTGTCATGTTCTGATTAGTCAATGAAAACAATAATGCATTTCATCTTTCATGGAGTTGACATCCAATCAGAACATGACATGTGACAATTATCATCCAATAAAAACGTGGCACATGGCATTCAACATCACTACTTAACGGTCAACATCCAATTGAGGCGTCCGGGACCAATATTGCAGGATTTTATAAAACAGGGGACCAAATTCATGAATTAAATTATCGGGGGACCAAATCCGAAGTTGGAGCTAATGTGGGGGACCAAAAGTACAATTTTGCCTAAATTTTTTATCATTCATCTCTCTTACTTTCTTTAAATTTTACATGTAAATTTTTTATCTCTTGCTTGTAAATTGGGTTTGCATATATCTAAGTATAAATAAAGTTCATGTGTTGAACTTTCGAGTACTTTATTATTTATGACAAATTGATGCACTTGCCAACGAGTTAACATGTAGTCCCTCGAACAAGAATTTTCATGGTAATTAATTGAAATTGGATTTTGGAATAGCTAGTGGTCCAGGTTTTATGTTGAGGTTAAGAAATACCAGTATCATTGGGTGTTTGAACAGGATCTACAACTATCAAACTAAACAATTAATGATACACAACAAAAATGCATTGCCTCAGACGCGCAAATTTTTGGCAATTGAAGAAAACAGGTAGTAGCAATTGCAACTCGGCTAGACTTCTATCATAATGAAGATATGGAAGCATAGTTAAATATGGATGCATGATTTGCAACAAACATTCCAAAAAAAGGATGCACGGTAGAAGCAACAAGTAGCATTCAATTTTACCATCACTTCTGGTTTTGGATAGACAATCCAACCATCTCTTTACAAGATGCAATATTGTTATAGTAAATTCTACTTTGTTGGAATAAGGTGAAAAGATATGCTCATGGTCTTTATTATTTTGTAAAAGATTCAATATTGTTATAGTAATTTTTAGCTTGTTATTTTGTTCCAGGCATTATTTTATACTTGTCATTTAATTTTTTAATTTGTTTTTGCTCTTTGCATATTATTTATTCCTCCTCACATCTCTTTCTCTCTCTCTTTTTGTGGTGTAGAACCCGGGAACTAACCTATAGTTGTGTCTGTGGTACTAGGCAGACCCCAATACAAGCGTGATGAATGTTGATGGTTGTTGTGGCCACCGCACATTTCAGGTATTATTCCAACAAGTATAATACCAAGGTGGTTCAACAATCAGCATGTGGGACTGGATGGTTTCATAAATATAAGAGACGCATCTCACTTTATGCAGCATGGCAATAATTGGATAGGCATGTGTAGCAGAAATTCGTGGTTCATAATGAAAGGGGAATGGGTCTTCCAAAACCTGAACGAAAATTCGTGGTTATGCAAAAATTAATAATATTGATACAAAATGGTAATGCACCAAATTGTATCGGATAACAATGTAGCAAACTGTCAATAATCTTATTGTGAATTCATTTAATTTTGTATTGGAGACAAAGGATAAGTTTCAGGTACAACTGCAATATTTGTAGACCAAAACATTGTACATACCTAAACAATTGTAGACCAAAAGAATTGGTATACAGTAATCTGCAATTCTGCATCACTATGACATGAAACTCCATAGACTAATTTATGGAACAGTGAATTTTAAAACAATTATAAGTAACACATGGGCCTGGAAATCAACATAAACCTCAATCAGCAACATATTTGTACCACTACATTATTTCCAGTCTGCATGTAATTAATGCCAAGCTGAAGCTGAAATCAAATTTCTGTCCTTCCATCCCACTAGCATGGCCCCATCTTTCTCCACAAGATTATAATGTTCTGGATACCACCTCAGCAGGCTTTTTATGACAAAATTCACATAAGAACCCAAAGGATATTGACGAAAGCCAGCAATTGTTAATCTCGACTTCCACTTTCCTAACAGCTCATGTCTCTCTACCCTTTCTTTCCCTTCGCAAGCAATAATGTTGACAATATTCCGAGCCAAACAATGTTGCTCCACATTAACCCGCTGCTTGCTCTTTCTTGGAAGAGACAGATCAATGGACTCGAGCATTGCCAAGTAGTAATCCAAGGTTTCTATAAACCTGTTGAAGAAGGGAGTTGGTATTCGTTGTGATTCTGATTGCTATAACAACATCGGAGTAATAGGTGATCCCATCACAAAGAGAGGATGGAGGAAGTGCAGAGATGGAGAGAAGCTCTCACACGTGTGGCTAATCTATTTGGTTGGGTTATCGGAAATGAGTCTCTCATTTCATGATGAATTTTCATTTTTTTACTTATATTTGCATTAGTCATATTTTTAAAAATTTTCAGGTCATACTATGTATACATTCCAGAAATGGTTCTGAAGGTGACAAATATATTATATTAGGTCACATATTTTCTAGTCTTCCATTGGCATGAAATTTTGTGTTAAAGAATAGACAAAGGTTTACATTTGGGTTGGTTAACGATGTTCAAGTTGTCAGAATTTGCAACGTGAGTGTGAAATAGGAAAAACAATTATTGATCGCACTTTATATGAAATAATCTATCTTCAATGAGATTCTTTTATATTTTACTGATGGTATGAGCTAGTTTCATCAAAAGAAGGATAATTATATTTGAGCACCCACAAATTACAAACATCCCATCAACATTTAATTTCTTTTTATCTCTCTCTTCCTACTATATTACAACATGAATAAAATCAATCGCTTATTTATTCATTTTTCCTATGAGTGATTAGACATTTAAAATTAAATCAATAACTTATTTCTCCCCTCTTCCCGTCTCTCCTAGGTGTACAAATTTAAAGGGGTATCCAAGCATCATTCACCCTTTGTCAAAAACATAAATATTGTTGGACACCCTACACATGCATAGTTAGACAGAAAAAAGACTATAAATATTATAGAGTTTATGATGCGATGGGAAAAAAATAGAAATAAAATAAAATGTGTGTGACGAAGTGTTTAAAATAGAGTGTTCAAATATCATCTCTCTTTTAAAAAAAGTTCAATTATATTTTTTGTGGCACCCTCTATCCCACACATAAATGTACTAATAATAAAAGGAATAAGAAATTAGAATTAATTAAAAGTTTTTAAAACACATTTAAATAAAAAGTATTTCAAAAGGGTAAAAAGCTCACATTGATCACTTTTCTAACATCATAATAAAACTTGTTCAAATAAATAATAAAATCATCTTGACTCAAAATAAAGTTGTCCAAGACTTCATGCAATTAATACAAAAACCTATACCCAAATGTCACATCTTATCAGCTTGTATTCATGTGTCCTCTAGCTTGATGTTCTCCATAGTCATTCACCGAACAATTTGCTCTCACGAACACAAAGTTTGAGATCATCACAGGATCCAAACAGAAATAGCACGCGGGGAGTGAGTTATCACATTCCTAGCTAATAGAGAGAAATGTGACAACATATATATATATATATATATATATATATAAATGAGATATAACTTACTTAACATAGCTCACGTTATTCCACACTTTGTCGCGTAACATTATATTACAACACAACACGTTTCATTCATTTTCACAACATTCACGTACTCAAGGATAATAAAAACAATATCACTAAATCAATCAATATCGATCAATACACAAGAATTATGCAACAGATACACTAAGACTTAATCCTATAGTCGTGTGATTATACGATTCATAGCTCGCAACTCAGTTCACACGACATCTCAATGCACATATATATTACAAGTCATACATACTCAATTTATCACATAGACTCGATCTTAATCACAATGGTATAATCTCAATTTAACATGTTATCATACCTCATGAATCATATACACTTTACCTATAAACTATACAATACATACAGCTACTCAATTGTTTTCAAAATCATTTTAACTCGTCGCGCTTGTGATTAAACTCGTATGGTCCCTTCAGTGGTTCCCATCACAATACTTTTTACACATTAACTCGTCGCCTTAAAGGGTTTTATAGTTGTGTGATTATACAATTCATAGTTCACAACTCAATACATACATCTCAATGCACATGTATTTCACTATTCATCATAGGTTCCATTTTTCACATACTCACAATTTGAATCACAATTTCATAATTTCAATATAACAATTTATACAAAATGTTTCTCACAACATGGGGGTAAAACCCCTCAAACAATTCCACATAATCATATTAAAATCAATGAATCAAAATCATAGGTCAAAAACATGAAAACATCAAGAGTACACAAGTTTATCAATCAATTTGCATCAGAATATAAATTAGTCTATCAAACACAACAATATTATATTTATAATCATAAAGGAAAATTATAATTCAATAAACATCCCAAAATAAACCTCAATTTAATCTTTTAAGGATTCTTACACGTGTTTATTCTAACTTCAATTGCGATAAACTCATCCCTTACCTCTAAGTGGGCTCATGTGTGTAGTCCGCCAGTGATAGCGGTATCTCTAGCAATTTCCTAAGATTCCTCAATTTTTTCCTCTGTTTGCTCTATTAGGGTTTTCAAGCATTAGAGAGAAGGGGAATCAATTGTAGCCTCCATTTTAATATCAACGTGTGAGACTAATGTCTCTCTGCAAAAACATTATTTTGCAAATCCCAATAGTGAGACAGTGCAAAAATGTGGTACCAAGATAGTGTCCAAATTTCATGATGATGAAGCGGTTAAAGAGTTCGGGATCGTAGTTTTACTCAGACAACTTTTGGGTGTCTATGGGTAAAGGAAAAACTCAGTGTGACGGAAATTTCTTCAACAACAGACATTATTTTTGCAATCAAACGGTGGATTTGTGCAAAAATAATTTCCAAACCTCGTGTTTAAATTTCATGACGATCCAACGGTTAACAAGTTTGGGATCATCAATGTGACACCCTCTACCCCTCACATATATACTAACAAAGGAATAAAAATTCAAATATTAATTAAAAGTATTGTTTTTTAAAACATTTTTAAATACAAGTCTTTCAAAGGGATAAAAGGCTCACATTCACTTTCTTCTACATCATATTCAAACTTGTCCAAATAAATAATAAAGTCATCTCGGCTCAAACAAGGTCATCTAAGACTTCATACAATTAATATAAAATCCTATACCCCAATGTCACATCCTATCAGAGCGTTGTGTCTCGACGTCCTTCAGCACAAGATTCCTTAAAGCAATTTACCTAGTCATCTGCTCCCCCGAACACAAAGATCAAGATCATCACAAGATTCAAACACAAATAACACACAGAGAGTGAGTTATCACATTCCTAACTAATAAAGAAAAGTAAAACAACATATAGGTATAAATATTATATAACGAAATACAATTTACTTGAGCATAACTCATGTTATTTCACCACACGCCTCATTCATTTTTACAACATTCACATACTCAATAGTTAAAACACAATATCATCAAATCAATCAATATAGAACAATACACAAGCGTTATGCAACAGATACACTAAGACTCAATCCTATATGCAATGTGGTACCATGTCAATGAAAAACCTTGTCGGGCGCCTAGGAGTACATGACAAGACAAACCACACACTAGCAAGTCAAGTCACTCTCACTAGGTAATATCATAGGGAGACCAGTCAGGGTCACAGTGTTTTGCGAGAATGCTCCAACCATATGGGATCAACATAGGCTTAAAGGAGCACTCAAACCGGGTGACCCCAAAGGCCTACACTCCGAAAATTCCGTCAGGGCTTCTCCCTCCAGATTCAGGTCCAACCCAGAAAATATTTTAGCACACAAACTCTATCTATGAAGTGTACAAAACACACGACTCTTCAATTGTTCTCAAAATAGTTTATCTCATCGCCCTTAAAGGGACTTAACATTAACTTGTCGCCCTTAAAGGGACTTAGCATTAACTCATCGCCCTTAAAGGGTCGTATGGTCGTGTGATTGTACAATTCATAGTTCACAACTCAATGCACACAATATCTCAATGCACATATATATCTCAATCATATACATACTCAATTTATCACATACACTCGATCTCAATCACAATGGTATAATCTCAATTTAACACGTTATTACACCTCATGAATCATATACACTTTATCTATGAACTATGCAATACACACAATTACTCAATTATTTTTTTCAAAATCATTTTGTCTCGTCGGGTTTCTACAGTGGATCCCATCATAATACTCGTCGTCCTTAAAGGGTCTTACAATTTTGTGATTGCACAGTTCATAGCTCACAACTCAATACACACATCTCAATACACATTTATTTCACCATTCATCACAGGTTTAATTTATTACATACTCATAATTTGAATCACCATTTCATAATCTCACTGTAACAATTTATACAAAAGGTTCATCACAACATGGGCATTATAAACCCTCAAATAATTTCACACAATTATATCAAAATCATGGGTCAAAACACAAAACATCCAGAACACTCAAGTTTATCAATTAATTCTTATCATAACATCAATTGGTACATAAGGACAATAATATTGTATTTATGATTGTAAAGGAAAAATTATAGTTTAACAAACACCCCAAAATAAACCCCAATTTAATCTTCTAAGTATTCCTACACATGTTCTCACTAATCTCCAATTGTGAATAACTCATCCCTTACCTCTAAGCGGACTCACGTGTCTTCTGACAGCGATAGCAGCATCTCTAACGATTCCATGATATTCCTCCAGTTTTTCCTCCGACTACTCCGATAGAGTTCTCAAACATCAGCGAGACGGAGAAGGGATTAAAGCCTCCATATGTACTGTCTTCGTGCGATTCCTTTTTCTATCTCCACGAATATTATCTCGCAAATCCCAATGGTTAAAATGTGTAGAATTGAATCGCAAACCACATATCAAAATTTCATGAAAATCCAACAGTTAACGAAATCGGAATCGTAGTTTTACTCAGACCGTTTTGGGTTTTTACGGGAAAAGAGAAAGCTACGGTGTGAAGGGTATTTATCTTAGCTCTGACATGATTTTGCAATTACCAACGGTGAGAATTCTCAGAATTGGGTTTTAAATGTGGTGCTCAAATTTCACAACGATCCAACGGTGAATGAGTCTGAGATCGTCGTTTTTCTGATATAGGTTTGGTGTGCTACAGGAAAAAGAAAGGGTTTTTGAAAGGAGAAGGGGAAAAACGAAAATGAGGAGAAGAAGAGGCACCGTCAATGTGAAAACTGACCTAACTCTATTTATAGCTAGGTTTAGTCTATTTATTTATTTATTATTTTATAAACACAAACGCTATTTTATTCTCTATCAAACAAACAAATAAAATATCCTTTTTATTTTCTCTCAAATCATTATTTTAATTAATAATTATATCTCCTTATTTATTTATTTATAAAAGCTCATCATTTTTCTAAAACTCCATTTATTTATAAATAACAATTCTTTTTTTAAATTAGCTTACGAAAAATGAGATGTTACAATCAATTTACTAAGACATGTTTAAGTGTAGGCGGAAAAAGAATAGGATTTTCAGAGAGGAAGAAAAGAAAACGAAATTGGGAGAAAAAGGAAGCATAGGGACATATCATGTCTCAAAACTGACCTAATATATATCTATTTATAACTAGGTACTCTCAGCCTTTTATTTACTCCATTTTTTTATAAACAAATATTCTATTTTATTTTCTATCAAATGAATAAATCAAATACCCTTTTTATTTTTCTTCAAACCATTATTTTAATAAAGTTATTTCTCTTTATTTATTTAATTACAAAAAACTCATCATTTTTTTCTTCTAAAAGTCTATTTATTTTAAATGAAATACCTTTTTAATTTATTTCAAGAAAAATGGGATGTTACATTTTTTGCCCTTAAATTTAATTTGAAATTCAATTTGATTCTCTTATTATTTTAAGGTTCAATTGGTGCTACGTTTTTTAAAAATGATTTACTTAGATCCTTTATTTTTAAAAGCTTCAATCATGTCCTTTCATTTTTAATATGTGTTCAATTTGATCCTATTTAAAAATAATTTTGATCTTTTTTAAAAAAAAAAATTGAAAAAAATGGGATCAAATTGAATTCATTAAAAAAATAAAGGATCTAATTGAACTTTATTTTAATTTACAACAGTTTATACATCATGTTCAACCAACTAAACAAGATTCTTTTGGTACCTAATTGTTCCTTAAAATAATAAGTGGACAAAATCAAATCTAAAAGAATAAATTAGAGTATCATAAAAGTAATTTAATAAAAAAATGCACAATTAGGGAATTCTACATAATTATATTAGTTTCGCGGAAAGGAGAGTAGAAAATTAGGTTGGAATGTTGCCACGAGGGAAAAAAATGCCTAAACTAAAAACAGGGGATGTTATATATGACTATGTTAGACTGGGAGAAAGGGAAGTTGGAAAATAAGGTGTGAGTGCGATCATATTAGCTTCAATCAACCAACCTAATATTTCTTCACTGCCCACACTTGGTTTGTGTACAGAAACACTTATCCCTGCTTCCTTCAACTTCTGGAATTGCTTTGGCTTCTAGCACCATCATCCATGCAATAAGAACATATGACGTGTTTGTGAGCTTGCTCGGTTTAGACGCACGCAAAAATTTCGCTACTCTCCTTCTTCAAGCTCTCCATAGAAATGACATCGATGCCTTCAAAGATAATGTACATTGAAAGGTGAATTCATCGAATCTGAGCTGTAGAAGCCCATTGACGGGTCATCCAAATTAATTGTGGTCTTCTTAAAGAAGTAAGCTTCCTTTACTTGGTGCTTGCGTGAACTTGCACACATCTACATCTGTATTGAAACATCAACAAGACCAGTTCTGCACATTTTTTATGACGTTGATCCATCAGAGGTATGAAAACAGAATGGATATTATGAGATAGTCTTTACTGAACACAAAAGAAGATTTAGAGAAGATGGAGGAAGTGAATGTCAGAAAAAATAAAAGGAATAAATGAGAAGAAGATGAAAAGCCTTAAACTAAATAACAAAATAACAGTAGGAAAGTAATTTTAAAATATGATAGCACATGGATTAACAATACAATATAACATATAACAAGTACAAATGAAAATAATTTTAAGGAAGAAAATGTTATCCTTAGAGATAAAATGTTATCCTTAGAGATAAAATGTTCTCATTACTAAAAAAATTTGATTGCGCTCCTCTTTCAAGATACAACAATCGATTCCAATCGTGTGAAGCAAAAGGATCCTCGCACATTCTGAACACTCATTCTGTTGCTCTAAAAAAAATGCAAATTATTTTTCTGCTTGTGTCTTTTAAGAGAGTGATATTTGTAGACACAACTCAAGTGTAGCATCTTAAAAAAATTGCAGCACTGTTTTGGATGTTACTCAGATATAGTTGAAACGAATGACTGAGCTTAACAAAAAAAATCTTGTTATATTAAAAAATCAAAACAGAAAAAAATATATTTTATTTTATAAATATAAATTAATATAAGTAATATATTTTATACATTTTAAATTATAAAAAAGTATTTACTAACAGTGAAGAGATGGAGAGAAGCACTCAGACGAGTGGCAAACCTCACTGGTTGGGATATCCGAAATAAGAAAGTAATTAATCTTAATCTTAATTTCACCATTTCTAACTTTCTAAGTCACTCGATTTTATTAAATTTGCTATCCTTTTGAAAACTACGGTTGAGAGAGGTTGAGGAGGTAACATGCAAGCTGAGTCCAAATTAATACATGTTTACTGCAATAGTATTTAAAATGTCAAAGAGTACACTGGTATTATCTTGTCCTATACATGAATTATCTGTTGTGGTTCTGACAATATTGCAATCTTAATTTTCTTTAAACTTTCAGGCCACAACCTGCAGAGATTGAACGAATTGTCCAAAACATAATAAATATACTTATATGAAAGAATCCCGTGCTTCACGTGTATACAACTCAGGCTGATAAATCCATCCATTGGTCATCTAAGAAAGCTTGCTGATTTAAATTTAAAAGAATGCAAAAATCTAGTAAGCGTACCCAACAGCATGTTGGAACTGAATTCTCTAGAACACCTAAGTCTTTTCGGTTGTTCAAAACTGTATAATATCCATCTATCAGAAGAAACATTGTGTGTATTGCAATATTGGTGGTACGTAATGACAGGTCAATGACATGAAACGTCCTGGTGACTTTGAATTTAAAATATATGATGATCAATATTTTCATGTTGAGGTGAAGAAATATGGTTCCTGTTGTTGGGTACATGAACAGGATCTACAACTATCAAAGTTAACCGGTGAAAATTAGTTGCTTCGGAAGCTCTAGTGTTAATAAGGTGAGAAGAAATGCTAGTGCTCTGTTATTATTTTTTAGAAATAGAAACTAGAAAATAAACTATTATTTGTCCTGACATTATTTCTTACCTGTCGTTTAATTTTTTAATTTGTCTTTTGTAACATTTCCTCTCTTAATTTGCATGCCTAATATATAATTTCTGAAATGCAAAGCCATATGCAGTCACATGAGTGTAATAATGTTAGCCACATCCGCAATTTTGGCTCTCATTCTTAATCTTTTACTCATCAATTTCGTACTTTCTTTCACTCAGCAATGTTAGGCTGCATACAATTCTCTCCTCACCCACTCTTTCCATTATAGTTAACTCATTAGATAATTAATTATAATTAAAATGTATTTGTAATATTCCATTTATAATTAAAATGTATTTGAAATATTCCATTTATAATTAAAATGATTTGAACTGTTTCCTTTTTTTTATCAATAGAAATTAAACATGGTAACATGTGATTTATAACACTCACACACCTGTTTAACCCATGAGCTAGACCCCTTATTATTTATAATTTGTTATTTAACTTATCTCCATGTCCTATCTCAGGAAAAAAAATACAAAAAGAATGACTTTTTTATACTTAAGAAACAACCACTTTTAAAAACTGAAGTATCATCCAAGTTTTTTTAATTTAAAAACAGAAACGTTATATTTTTAACAACAGAGACTATAATATCACGTTAGTTTTTATCTTCTTTCTTTTCAAAAAACTGGTTTTTTTTTCTTCTTTGGTTGGTTCATTTTCCTGGGCACAACATATCTTATACAAAAAGAGTTCCTTGCTGCTCTGCTACCTGAGCCTTGGCTGAGACGGGTCTATTAAATCTTGGAGGGTTCTTGCGCCATGCAAATAAATCCTTAAGGACAATGTGCCTCCACAGGTCTCATACTGTTGCTGCAGCGTTTCTTGTTTTGCATTGCTGCAGGGTTTCTGTTATTGCATGTGTTGTTGTTTCTTACTAACAAGCTTCAAATTTGACAACGAAAATATGGTCTGGTTTCCACTCTTAACAACTTACATTTAGAGGAAGGATTGCCTCATTTTATATGTCGATTACATTATTAATGTAGTTTTTCTTTCTAATTTTAATTGTAGTTTCTCACTTTATATTTTCCATTTATGTATTATATTTCTATCACCATTTATAAATGTGTCGTATATTGATTGGGATATGAAACTAATTGGCCAAAAAAAATTGTATTAATACGATTTCTCTAGAAAAGCTCTCCCAGTGCTCCTTGAAACATGCCGTAACGAAAAGGTGGAAAATTTTATAATGGGAGGGATATGTAACTATTTAGACAGAAAATCGTTAGCAATAATTTCTCTTAGAAAGCTTTGTCAAAACCTTGCAATGGGACACTAACAACTGATCGGCCAATAATTTCTATCTATTTTCTATTTTACAAAATTGTTGGTAGTTGGTTAGATGATAGTTGATAGTTGGTAGTTTTAGAGAATTGTTTTAGAAAGAAGGCTATGTCATTGATTTCTTGGATTATCAATTACAACATATCAATTGCCTATTTATAGGTTTAAGTCACCAACCTCTCAATGATGGTGAATGTTTCTACATTACTTTAGGTCTTTCTAGAGATTTCATGATAGATTAGTATCATGATAGTTCTAGATTCTTCTATCTTATACATATATTTATAGTTCTAGATTGTTCTACCATATTCAAACACATTATAGTTCTAGATTGTTCTACCATATTCATGCACACTATAGTTCTAGGATATTCTACAATTTTCATATGTATTATATTTAAGAATATTCTAGAAATTTGTAGCAATTTCAACATTTCTCCTTGATGCAAATTTCTGTGACTCCGAGCATAGCTCGTAATTCTTCAAATCTTGATCTCGGCAGAGCCTTTATGAATATGTCTGTAATTTGATCTTCTGTTCTGCAGTAGTCGAGTTTGATCTCTTTAGTTGCTTCAGCTTCTCTGATAAAGTGATACTTGATTGCTATGTGTTTTGTTCTGCTGTGATGAACTGGATTCTTCGTCATTGCAATTGCTGATTTGTTGTCGTAGTTGATTTTAGTAGGCTCATCTTGCTTTTCTCCCATGTCTTCAAGTATCCTACGAAGCCATATAGCTTGACTCGTTGCTTCAGCAGCTGCCACGTACTCTGCTTCTGCTGTTGATTGTGCTAATGTAGCTTGCTTCTTCGACGCCCAAGAGAACATTCCCGATCCTAGTGAGAAAGCATAGCCAGATGTACTCTTCATGTCATCTGTCGAACCTGCCCAATCACTGTCTGTGTAGCCAAGTAATTTTGAGTTGGTTTCGGTAGTATACCATATACCGAACTCTTTTGTTCCTTGTAGATACCTCAAAATTCTTTTTCCTGCTCCAAAGTGTATTTGACTTGGGCTTTGCATGAATCTTGATAGAAGACTTGTAGCATACATTATGTCAGGTCGTGTAGCTGTCAAATATAGAAGGCTTCCAATTAGACTTCGATATTTGGATGCATCAGCTTTTGGTGCTCCATCATTCTTCTCTATGCCGAGGAAGTAACTCATCAAACCAAAGTCAGTCATCTCAAAGGTCTTCATCATGTTTTCTTTAAACTCCATCATCATCTTAGTATTGTTTCCCGTGTAGATAAGATCATCTACATATAGAGAGAGTAAGAGAGTGTACTGCTCTTGAGACTTGATGTAAAGTGTAGGCTCACTCTTGCTCCTCCTGAATCCTCGATCCATGAAATACTGATCGATTCTGCTATACCATGCTCGAGATGCTTGCTTCAAACCGTAGAGTGCTTTTCTTAGTCTTAACACTTTGTTCTCTTTGCCTTCAGACACGAATCCTTGTGGTTGCTCCACATAGATCTCTTCTTCAAGTACGCCGTTAAGGAAGGCGGATTTGACATCTAGTTGATGGATACTCCATCCTTTTTGTGACGCAAGAGCTATTAGGGCTCTTATGGTATCAAGACGAGATATTGGTGCAAATGTCTCATTGTAGTCAATTCCGGGTTGCTGTGGGTAACCCTTAGCTACTAGTCTCGCCTTGTGTTTCTGTATGGTGCCATCAGAGTTGAGTTTTGTCTTATAGACCCACTTAACCCCAATGATATGTTTTCCAAGGGGACGATTTACTAACTCCCATGTGTTGTGATTATAGTTTGTGATTATAGTTTTACTGGGACAGGTTTAGGTATGCGTGGGAAAAGAAAAATCTCAGTGTGAGAGACTTTTTGTCTACCACAGACATTATGTTACAAATCCCAATGATGGGAGTGTGTGGAAATACGTTTCAAACATCTTGTTTAAATTTCACGACAATCCAACGGTTAATGAGTCTAGGATCATTGTTTTGTTGAGACATATTTGAGTATATACGGAAAAAATAGAGGATTTTGGGAGGAGAGAAGGAAAAACGAATTTGAGAGAAAGAGAACACGTAATTTATTTAATAATGTATCGTTAGTCTGAAAACTATTTATTTTTTTATTTATTTTATAAAAAAAACTTTATTTTATTTCCTATTAAATGAATAAATATGGTGTTACATAGACAAACACAAATAGGGTTGTTGGGACATACTAAGTCAGTTTCCTTTTGGTTATGATTCTTTGATATTGTGCTGTCAAGGTTATATTATTTTGTTTTGAAATTAATATTCAATGGTTAAATGCCTCCTGAGTATGCTGGGTGCGGGCATTTCTTCATGAAATCAGAGATTTTAAGAGTCAACAAAAACAGAGGATTTTCATGCCCAGACTACTGCAATAATGTTCTAGGACATGTAACCATACTGGTATGACTATGTTGCTAATTTGTATAAAGAATTATTTCTGACCAAATAATTTAAATTTTTTCCATCTTAGGCATGGAAATTATGGAGAGAAGAGAGGAAGCTGAACTGTTGGATGAAGTATTAAAAGAACAGTGCATGTTCTCTGAAGTCATACGATACATACAAGTAGCATTATTATGTGCATGCAACAAAGACTAGAAGATAGGTCATACATGTCTTCAATGTTTTTAAATTTTAATGTTGAATTATGATAAATTATTGCCAAAGCCAAAAGTTCCTGGCTTTTACACTGAAATAAATGTGACATCCGAGGCAAATTCTCTGTTAGCAAATCCCATACTGTGCTCACTTAATGAGGTTTCATTCACAATTTTAGATGCAGGATAAGAAATGGAGGCAAGAAAATGTTAAAGATTCACCTTCCAATTCAAGATATATGGTAATTTGTTTGATCATAAATATTAAAGGTTCTTGTACGAGCTCCTACTTTGTATCATCTTTTAGTTTCTAAAAATTACAAATGTTATTGCTTATAGTCTTAAGCATGAGACTAAAATTATATCATTTATGGAAAGCTAGTTTCATCTTATTGTTTTTTCTGTTCATGTTATTTTCTCTTAAATATGCTGCAGTTGTTGCATGCACTGTACAACAGATAATCACCTAAAAATAATCAGTTGTTCCCAGTCAATTTTTGGTTGGGACCTTAATATGTACCTCGACCACATTTTTCTTTGGTGAACAAGCTCAGAATTTGGGATCTCCATGTAAGCCAAAAATTTTCTTTGGGGAAGATCCTAACTTAATGCACCCAAAGATTAGGGAATAAATAGCTGAGCATGAGGAGTATAAAGTGAAGGAAGAAAGCAAGATTTTGAGAAAAATGATAATATCTACAATTTGGGCCTATAGAATGACCCTACATCAACCATTTATTTTAAGCCACAAACTGCCAATATATCACAAGAAATTATACAAGCTACAAATAAAGCAAAGGAACAATGACACGATTTACAAAAGAGTTGTTCACTCAACTCAAGAATTAGAACGATGCAGCATGAAGGGAAACTGATGCAAATTCTTTATAACCTCGCTAACAAAATTATTTTTATTGGTTATCATAAGATCCTTGTGCCGGTACGCAGGCATACAATTCTTTCTCTTTTGGTTGTAATGTATACTAGAGGATTGAACAATTTTTTTTAGCCCTTTTATGTAAACTTGAACAATGCCAGAGAATTTTATGTCTGGCATGCTTTTTCTGTATCTAAATCAGTATAATATTAGGATCTTTCTGGCGCTTTGTTAGTTTACCGTTGTATAATGTACCAATCACATTTTATTCAAGTCATATTAGTCATGACAGTATGAACAGAAGTTAATAAAATAATTCCTGATCAATCAATCAATGAAATAATCAGAACATAAAATCTAGGAAAAAGATTTCAGATCATATCTTTGTTTTCTGTTTTCAAGTTTTATATGCTTCAAAAAATAGAATGTTTCAGATTTTGATCCAAAGAGCCATTTCCCTGCCTCTGTCATTTGATGGCTTGACTAGTCTCAAAGATTTTGATTCATGAGAAAACAATAGGTCAAAAACTGACACTACCCAACATTATTTGATGCAATGTTTTGAAAACTAGATTGAAGATTGAACAGACAATGGTTTTTATTTTGATACATGGTATCACAATAATTTAGTTTTCTTCTTTTTTCATGTCTTATGTGTAAAAATATACATACACTGATCTAAACATGCAAATAAATTTAAATAGCATATTTAGATCAAACAGCGGAAATTAAAAGGAATTACAAGTGTACCTCCAGCCATTGCAAATCGAACGGGAAGCGGCTCACACACGAACCTGAAAGACAGTTTTGTTCTTCCAGACCCTTACTCACTCTGAATAGATGGTGTATTTTTTTCTGAATAGAGAAGTGGGTTTGGTGATACAAAACTGAGAGCACCCCATCCTATTTATAGAGTCTGTCCATCACAGAGCTCTCTCAACTTGTTATCAGAACGTGAGATAGGGAGTTATCAGACGTGAGATAAGAAGTTATCAGTACGTGAGATGATGGGTACGTGATTTGTTACTGAAGGTGGTTGCAAATATATTTTGCAAAGATATGGGATGAATGTGGATGAAAAATGGACCAGATTCAAAATAACTAATTTTTTTAAAAATAATAAAATTAATTAATTAAAAGAACGTGGAGGTGAACGTGCACTTCCAACATTCTCCCACTTGGTCCATTTAACCCAACATCAACCGTAACAAGAAACATAATATATGAGTCATGGCGATAGGTCCTCTGATGATGAGTAGTATCTTCCATGTACCACAATATATCAAGTCTCTCAACACTAGCTCTCAACTTAATGAATAAACCATATGTTTATTCTATATCTAAATCGAATGATTTTTCTCGAAATAAATAAATATGTGCACAAAACGATATGAGAAAATATCTAACTGAATAAGAGTTTCATTGAAAATAACAAATGTACGTACAATGAAATTACATCATGGAACCAAGTCCCATTCGTACTACATGATCCTTAAAATTCTTTGGTGGCATGCCTTTAGTTAAAGGATCAGCAATCATTAACTCAGTGTTGACGTGTTCAATGACCACTTTCTTTTCTTTAACACGTTCTCTTATGGCTAAGTACTTGATGTCGATGTGCTTACTTCGACTTCCACTTTTGTTATTTTTAGCCATAAACACCGCAGCAAAGTTGTCACAATACAACTTTAATGGCCTAGAAATAGAGTCCACAACTCTAAGGCCAGATATGAAACTCTTCAACCATACACCATGCGAGGTAGCCTCAAAACAAGAAATGAACTCAGCCTCCATAGTGGAAGTAGCAGTCAAGGTTTGTTTGGCACTTCTCCAAGATACAACTCCACTGGCTAACATAAAAATATAACCAGATGTTGATCTTCGTGAATCAACGCAACCAGCAAAGTCTGAGTCGGAGTAGCCAATCACTTCCAGACAATCAGTTTGTCTGTACATGAGCATGTAATCTTTTGTTCCTTGAAGATATCTCATCACTTTCTTTGCAGCTTTCCAGTGGTCAATACCTGGATTACTTTGATATCTTCCCAAAACTCCAACAGCGAATGCAATATCAGGTCTAGTGCAAACCTAAGCATACATAAGGCTTCCGACTGCTGAAGCATATGGAATATTTTTCATGTGTTCCCGCTCAAAATCATTTTTGGGGCATTGACTCAAAGCAAGTTTGTCACCCTTCACAATGGGAGCTACACTTGGTGAACAATCTTTCATATTAAATCTCTCTAAAACTTTGTTGATATAGGTTTCTTGAGACAAGCCTAAAATGCCTCGAGATCTTTCTCTATGGATCTTTATGCCTATGACATAAGATGCCTCTCCCATATCCTTCATATCAAAGTTCTTTGAGAGAAATTGTTTCACCTCATATAGCATACCCTTATCATTAGTCGCAAGCAGAATGTCATCTACGTATAATACAAGGAAACAAATCTTACTCCCACTAACCTTCTGGTATATACAGTGATCCATGACATTCTCTTCAAAGCTAAATGAAAAAATGACCTCATGAAATTTTAAATACCATTGGCGGGAGGCTTGTTTCAATCCATAGATGGACTTATTAAGCTTGCAGACTAAGTGCTCACCAACACTAGATAAGAATCCCTCAGGTTGTTTCATGTAAACCTCTTCTTCTAGATCACCATTCAGGAACGCCGTTTTCACATCCATTTGATGCAGCTCAAGATCAAAATGAGCTACTAATGCCAGAATTACTCGAAGAGAGTCTTTCTTAGATACAGGGGAAAAGGTCTCTCTGTAATCGATTCCTTCTCTTTGAGTGAATCCTTTAGCAACAAGTCTTGCCTTATGTCTCTCAATGTTGCCTTCTGAGTCTTTCTTTGTTTTGAAGACCCATCTACATCCGATGGCTTTTACACCAACAGGCAACTCAACGAGATCCCAAACTTGGTTAGATGCCATAGAATCCATCTCATCCCTCATAGCATTATACCACAAATTTGATTCCTTAGAACTCATGGCTTGTGAAAACGTCTCAGGATCATTTTCGGCTCCAATGTTGTAGTCTGATTCTTGTAGGTACACTACATAATCACTAGGAATTGCTGTCTTTTTTATTCTAGTAGATCTTCTTAATGTTGTTTGGTCATCTTGCTGAGGAACTTGTTCAACTGGTTCTTCACCAGTTTGTTCAATATCATCATGTTGTTCCTCACAAACAACTCGATCTACATGATCACTTTCAACAGCTTGTGGAACTTCAATCACTGGTTGTCTAACACCCATTTTAACTTGAGGGGTGGGAATGACTACCAACCTATTACTTGTCCCAGAAGGTTCAGCTTCACAGTGATCCCTTTCAGAAGAAATGTTCTGAAATTGATCACTCTCACTGATCAAGTCATTTTCAAGAAACTTTGCATTCCTTGATTCCACAATCCTAGTGTTGTGGGATGGACAATAGAACCTATACCCTTTAGACCTTTCAGCATATCCAATGAAATACCCAGTAATAGTCTTAGGGTCTAGTTTCTTCTCTTGTGGATTATAGATTCTTACTTCAGACGGGCATCCCCAAACGCGTATATGTCGCAAACTTGGTTTCCATCCCTTGAATAATTCAAAAGGTGTCTTTGAGACAGCCTTGGTTGGAACTCGGTTTAATATATACGCAGCCGTCTTAAGAGCATCAATCCACAAAAATTGAGGAAGCTTTACATTACTCCTCATGCTTCTCACCATGTCTAATAAGGTTCGATTTCTTCGTTCTGCCACACCATTCTGATCCGGAGAACCAGGCATAGTGTATTGGGCAACAATCCCATGTTCTTGAAGAAATTTCGCAAATGAACCTGGTGCTTGTCCATCCTCTGTGTATCTACCATAGTACTCCCCACCTCTATCTGATCTCACGATCTTAATTTGTTTTCCACATTGTTTCTCAACTTCAGCCTTAAAAACTTTAAAGGCATCTAAAGCTTCATTCTTAGAATGAAGTAAGTAGAGATACATATATCGTGAATAATCATCTATAAAGGTTATGAAGTATTTCGGACTATTTGCATCCATGTCTGGACAACATATGTCTGTATGTATGATTTCTAATAAATTAGAACTCCTCTTTGCACCCTTTTTAGACTTGTTAGTTTGCTTACCCTTAATGCAATCTACACAAGTCTCAAAATCAGCGAAATCCAAAGTACTAAGTACTCCTTCATTTACTAATCGCTTGATTCTTTCAATAGAGATATGTCCTAATCTCCGGTGCCACAACATAGAGGATTCTTCATTCACAATACATCGTTTTAACCCAACAGAAACGTGCATAGAAGTAGCGTCATTTTGCAATTCAATCGAATAAAGACCATCAACCAATTGACCACAACCAATAATTTTAGATTTATTTAGTAAATTAAAACCAAAGTTTGTAAAATAAAAATAAAATCCCAAAGGTGCAAGTTTAGAAACAGAAATTAAGTTTTTACAGAAACTAGGAACATAAAAAACTTTCTCCAAATGTAATTTAAAGCCACTACTTAAGACTAAGACGCACGTTCCAATGGCCTCTACATGTGAGCTCATCCTACTCCCTGAGTAGATGCACTGCTCACTTCCCACTGGCTTCCTTAGGCTTTCCATACCCTGCAAGGTATTAAAAACATGGATTGTAGAACCAGAGTCAATCCACCATGTATTATGATTCACATTAATCATATTAGATTCATAACAAACAAAGGCAAATGGTGTACCTTTCTTCTCAAACCAACTTTTAACTTTGGGGCAGTCCTTCTTCATGTGTCCTTTCTTTTTACAGAAGAAACACTTTGACTCCTTTTTAATTGTTGGTTGAGTCAGAATCTTTCCTTTATTGGTGCCTACAGACTTCTTCCTATCCTTTCCAGAATTAGAAGTAGTCAAATTTACCTTCTCACCCTCTTCCATTATCAATCTCTCCTCTTCTTGAACACACATGGTCATCAATTCATTAATAGACCATTTATCCTTATGTGTGTTGTAGGAGATTTTGAAGGGTGTATACTGTTGAGGTAGGGTGCACAAAATGAAATGTACCAGGAAGGATTCAGACATGGTAACTTCCAAGGTTTTCAACTGAGCCACTATGTCCCTTAAGCGCATGATATGTTCACGCACACCTCTCGTTCCAGTAAGCTTAATGGAAGAGAATTGCATAATGAGTGTGCTAGCAAGTGACTTCTCAGAGGTTGTAAACTGTTCATCAATGGCTTTCAACAGATCTCTGACCTTATCATACTGGTCAACTGAACCCCGAATACTAGCGGATATGTTGGTTTTTATGAACATAACGGAGAGACGATTAGATCTCTCCCACTTTTCATAAAGATCAACAGCATCAGGTTCGCTAGTTTCAGTAATAGCCGGTGGCTCATCCTTCCTTATAGCATAGTCAATATCCATCCAGCCCAAATGAAGGAGAACTCTTTCCTTCCAAACCTTATAATTATCACCTTTCAAAATGGGAAGGTCACAAGAAATATTCATAGATTGTGAAACTGCAAACAAACACACATGCTCATTAAGAAAATTTGAGACTAAACAAATGTCATGTTTTGCCAATGCAAATCATGTCTCAATATATGAATCTAGTGACACAAAACTTGCCTGTGGGCTAAAGTCCTACTCAATTAGATTCATCATGCAACTTTATGATAAAACTATTAAATCATGTTCTTTTCCTTAATTCCTGTGGATAAATTAAGAAATATAATTTAATATTTTATCCTAATTAATCATACAAATATAACAAAATTCCTGTGGGTAGATTTCATCACATTACATATGATTAATCACAATTAATATTTCTAATGTGATTATAAATTTAGTATATAATTTTACTCAATTAAAGATGCTGTGGCTATTCTCTAATTTAATAAAATTATATTAATCACTTAACATTAAAAAATAATCCTTGCATAAACATACTTAATAATGCAAATGTGCTCAATATTGAATCATAAAAAATTACATGTATACCAATAACATTGCACGTATATTCATTAAACATGTAATAAACTTTAAAGGATTAAATCCAATGCATACCAGTATTTAACATAATATTGCATGTTCAACCTAACTTAAGAGACAAACAATTTTTAAAAAGTTTGTGCATAAATGATTTATCCTTCAGAAGTTATAAATACACGTAAACTGCAATTAATAACCAATTAAATTGCAGTAGCTTAGCGGCAAAGGGAGTCCTTCCATGCTTGTAGGGTGAGGGTTCGAAACCAGCATAAGGCGTTTTCGTTTCATTTATACTTCCTTTTAATTAATTAAAACGAAAACAAACAACAAAAGGCAGCAACAAGATTCGAACCCAGAACAATAAGGTAATACACATCACATCTACCACTAGACCAAGTCGTGCTTTGTTTAATATTGTTAATTTAAAATGTATATTAACAATTCCAACACAGTAAACAAAACCCACAAGACTTCGTCTTCAACCTCCAGCAGTGGTAAAAAAAAAAATATATTATTACCTCAATTTCGAAAAACCCACACATTATATGCATTTTAGACACCCAAAAATACGTTTTAAATCATAGAAAAATTAGAAAACTCACATCATTCCTAATTTTAATGTTATTTTGAATTAAGGAGGCTTAAAACATAACACCCATATACTCAGAAAATAAACTCCACATAGGAACGACCCAATAAGCAAGACAGAGGTACAAATAGGCTCTGATACCAAATGTAAAAATATACATACACTGATCTAAACATGCAAATAAATTTAAATAGCATATTTAGATCAAACAGCGGAAATTAAAAGGAATTACAAGCGTACCTCCAGCCATTGCAAATCGAACGGGAAGCGGCTCACACACGAACCTGAAAGATAGTTTTGTTCTTCCAGACCCTTACTCACTCTGAAGTGTATTTTTTTCTGAATAGAGAAGTGGGTTTGGTGATACAAAACTGAGAGCACCCCATCCTATTTATAGAGTCTGTCCATCACAGAGCTCTCTCAACTTGTTATCTCAACTTGTTATGTTATCAGAACGTGAGATAGGGAGTTATCAGACGTGAGATAAGAAGTTATCAGTACGTGAGATGATGGGTACGTGATTTGTTACTGAAGGTGGTTGCAAATATATTTTGCAAAGATATGGGATGAATGTGGATGAAAAATGGACCAGATTCAAAATAACTAATTTTTTTAAAAATAATAAAATTAATTAATTAAAAGAACGTGGAGGTGAACGTGCACTTCCAACATTCTCCCACTTGGTCCATTTAACCCAACATCAACCGTAACAAGAAACATAATATATGAGTCATGGCGATAGGTCCTCTGATGATGAGTAGTATCTTCCATGTACCACAATATATCAAGTCTCTCAACACTAGCTCTCAACTTAATGAATAAACCATATGTTTATTCTATATCTAAATCGAATGATTTTTCTCGAAATAAATAAATATGTGCACAAAACGATATGAGAAAATATCTAACTGAATAAGAGTTTCATTGAAAATAACAAATGTACGTACAATGAAATTACATCATGGAACCAAAGAGGAAAAGTGAACCCGATCGACTAGACCGCACAGGAAGCAAAGCGGAAGTCATGAATCTGAATTTATGGTCGTTAAGCGCAATTATTAGGAAGCTATGTGAAGAATCTGCAAAGAAAAACCCAAAATCACAATTAGTGGGTTTTTTTATATATAATTTATATTATCTTCAGTAGAAAGGAGAGTGAAAAAAATAGATTTGGCGTTCTGCTTTTGCAACTTCACCCACCACGCTTAAGACCGAATTGGAAATTGGCACTAGCTTCTTAATAAAGGAATCGTGGAAAATAAAGTCTGACTATTTAGCTTATAAATTAAATTTAAGATAAAATATTGAATTTGATCTCTAATAAATATTTAATTTTTTATATTTTTTAATAATTTTTTTATTTTTATTCTTTGGTAAAAAAATATTTTTGGTTTTTAGTTTTCTGATATTTTTTACTAAAATATATTTGTAATCTCTAATAAATATTTAAATTATTTATTTATTTATTTTCTATTTTATTATTTACATTGAGTTCTAAATAAAAAAATATTTTTATTTTTTATTCATAATAATTTTTTAATTCCTAATAAATTAAAAAAATTTGGTATTTGTTCCCGTATTTATTTTTATGTTATTTATCTTTTTAAAGGAATTAATGACAAATAATTTCTTTTACCAGGGAGCAAATAAAATATTTCTAATTTATCGTAACTAAAAAAATATTTCAACGATAAAAATAAATTGTTATTTTTATCAAAGAATAAAAAAATATAAATCTTTTTTTATTAAAAAATAAATATAAAATTTAGATATTTATTGGAGATCATAAACATATTTTAATTTTTTTATTAATTCTTTTAAAAAAGATTAATAACAAAATAAATAAAAATAAAAATATCATTAATTTATCATAAATTAAAAATATTAATAAACAAAAATAAAATTACTGTATGAAATCAATATAGATAAAAAAAATATCATTAAAAAACAAACATTCAAATATTTATTAAAAATGAAAACATAGCCTCTTGAATTTATAACTTCATGTGAACGATTACTTTAATTAATGATGATAAACTTTCAGCGTGTCTCACGGTAACTTTAAATAAGTGACGCGGTTTCTTGCGGATCCCAACATATGACAAGTGGGGGAAGAAGCTGCCAAGAAAAACTCCTCATTTTCAGTGTCCATGCTTTCTTTGTATCCATAAACCATATATGTTAACTTTAATAAATAAAAAAATTAGGTTAAAATAAAGTATTATTATATATCTTGAGTTGAATAAGAACAAGGGAAAAATAAAGTAAAAATACAAAAACAAAAAATCAAACAAATAAAGAGGAAAAGCGACGCATCAAAATAGGTAACGCGATTTCTGCGGACCCCAACATATGGCAAGTGGGGGAAGAACCTGCCAAGAAAAACTCCTCATTTTCACTATCGATGCTTTCTTTGTATCCATAAACCATATATGTTAACTTTAATAAATAAAAAAATTAGGTTAAATTTACACATTTTTTTCTATAATTTTAGGATTAGTATATTTTTGTTTCTATAATTTAAAAATAATTTTTTTGGACTTATCATTTATATTTAATTTTTTAATCTTATATTTAAAAGTAATATTTTTAGTTATTATAGTTTAAAAATTATTTTTTTAGTTTTCATAATTTATATTTTAATTATCTTTTAATTTTTCTTAAAAAATATAAAAATAATTTATTATAAATTATTTTTTATCTCATATATGATAAATTAAATGTGAATTACTCGTTAATATTTTTGTAATAAACTATTAATAATATTATTTATATTTTAATAATAAAAATTTAAAAAATTAGAATATAAAATATATGAATTAGAAATATCACTTTTAAACCATAGATACTAAAGTAAAATTAAAATAAAAAACATAAAAACTAAAAGAATAACTTTTAAACTATACATGCTAAAATAAAATTAAAATATAAATTATAAAAAAATAATAATTTTATAACTATAAAGATTAAAAGATAAATTATAGAAATAAAATGAGTAATTAAAAGATTTTGAAGTCAAAACTGCATGAGTATAGGTTCGTCGTGTCTTGGTTTGTTTAATTTATGGTTTTTATCTACTTTTTGTTCTGATTCCCTTACTTGAAACATAACCCTTTGCCTACGTTTTCTTTTTTCTTTCCAAAACGTCTATGATTATATATTTGTGCCGTAGCAGTGGCTCACTAGGTGTTTCATGGCATCTCCTATATTATTTTCAAAGTGTTCTGCCTCTCTATGTTGTTTGGATTTATATCTACTTGGTGTATATATACATTTGTTTTTATGTACTTGGTCTATATATACATTTGGTGATAATTGTCTATTTTATTTGTGTGTGTTCTCTTTGCAACATAGACTGATACTTTTTGTTATTCCCCACTATGTGCTTCAGACAGTGTATGTCCACAGTTTGAGGTAAAGTGTTTTGATTCCCTTACTTGAAACAGAACCCTTTGCCTACATTATTGGTTTTTTTTGCCTTTCCAATCCTTCTATGATCATACATTTGTGCCGTAGTAGTGGCCCACTAAGTGTTTCATGGCCTCTACTATGTTGTTTGCAAAGTGTTCTACCTGTCTATGTTGTTTGAAAACAAACTGAGGCCTTTTGTTATTCCCCATTGTTTGCTTCAGACATTGTATGTCCATAGTGTATTGTGTTTTATAAATTATTCGTTCGTATTTATAAAGAAAATATTGTGTTTTATTTGTGGCGATGTCTCGCAAGGAAAACCTGATATCTGAATGGTAGCAGTATGAATCACTGATATGTGGCATGTTAACAAGCACAATGGCAGGCAAGCAATTAAGATGGTGTTGATGGACCAAATAACGATTTTGCTGTTATTTGATATATTGTAATTGAGTACATTCGTTTCAGTGCTTTGATACATTCATGAGTTTCATTCCTGACTCTTGTAGGGTGCAATGATTGGCGTCACTCTATGGCAATAACTATTTGCTGAATTTGAGGCAAAGTTGCATTGTGGTTCTGCATATTTGATTCAGAACATTAAAGTTGTTGACAATCATTCTACATACAAAGTAAGTACGATTTCATTTGTGGTTTACCTAGTCAAAACAACTTTTGTGAAGGAGGCTGAACGTCCTGAGATTCCTCCTAATGTCCATGTTATAACTCAATTTGTTGATTATTGCTGGGGTAGTACCGCATGATACTTTAGTTGGTATGTGCTTTAGTCAATTTCAGGCATGGACAATATGATAATTTGTGAAGAATACTTACAATTGTGTTTTTTAAATAGATGTTGTTGGTGTTGTGGTCAAAGTCATTGAGCATAAAACAATTAATCCTACATATAGAGCTACAATCAAGTTGAGAGACAACAAGTATTGTTGATGCCATTATTTTTTAAGACATGTTTAGATAGGTACCATTAGAAGTAGTCTTCTTTTGTAATATTTTAATTTAATGTTTAACTATATATGTTTTGTTTTGTTATAGTGATGGTGAGATGATCATGACCGTGTAGGAGGAATATGCTTTTCAGCTTGATGATGCTATCGAGAAAAATCATTTTGTTAGAAAGCCATTGGTGGTTATGTTAACACTTGTTAAAATCAAAGATCCTAAAGGTCATTCTAATGGAGTTTTCTATTTCTTTCAGATTTGCTTCAATTTATTATATGAATGCATTTTACATGTAACTATAACATTATTTGCAGACAAGTATCCCTTCAATGTCCAAAATATCAAGCACGGGTCAAAGTTGTATGTCAACATTGATATAGCAAAAATCCAAGAATTCCATAATAGGTACAATGCATATGTTTTTTGGAACACTCAAATTTGACCTTCATCTTTTGTTGCATGCTCATAATAAAACCAAAATTTATTCATGTTGATGAATGCATATTAGATGTAGGTACGTTGTTCTATTCTGGCAGAGTATCAAATGAAGGAAGTGTTTCTCAATCACAATATATCCAATATTCCCAACGAAACTCGGTTGAAAAGTTCTTGCATAATGCTCAAATGGTTAGGTTAGGTGAAATAAGCAGACTGAGACAGGTAACAAGTTTAACTATCAAATTAATGACCCTGTTATTTGAATAACTGTTATCAAAATTAATAATTCATTCATTTATGTTTTGCATGTACTGATTTAGGACTGTTACTATTTGATCGTTGGTACGGTGGATGAAGTCATCATTGATACACCATGGAGTTATGATAATTATCCCTATTGTACTATGACATTTGATCCATTGAAAATTGGTGTCAATTTTTGTTCGTGCTAGAACCAAGTTACTCACACCATTCCAAGGTAACTTATATGTCTCCCCAAATTTCCAACAAAGTCAATTCCAATGAGTTATTATGTATATTATTTCAATGTTTATTAAAAGGGATATTGTTGTGTTAGGTATAAGTTAGTTCTAAAAATGGAACAGAATGGGGAGAAGACTAACTTCCATTTCTGGGATGCAACATGTATCAAAATCTTTGACAAAACGGCCGATCAATGTTGCCAAGAGTTGATTGCAGTATGTTTTCTGAATTAGAATCATCCATGTATGTTATCTATATTCATATTGCATTTAATTTGTTTATTTATTCATAGAGTGGCGATGAGATCAAGGTTTTCCCTCCCTATTTTGATGAATTATTGGGAAAGACTTGGGCTATCAAGTTTTAGTACCATGCACGATGCTCAAAAAGGCCTACAATGTGTTGCTGAACCTTGGTACCAATATTTGAGAGACAATGCCTTTAGTGTTGGAGATGAGATATGTTTCTACTTCAGGCCTAATAAAAAAGTATGAAAGTTGATAATCAGAAAACAGTTGGCTTGGGATGACAGTGACTCCAATTGAAGATGGCAATTCAGTAGCTTATTTTAGAATTGTTTGTTGGTGAAATTATTATGTGTCTATGCTAAAGTACTTCTATGTTGTAATTCAATTACCTAGCATTGCCAGACAATGTTTCCTTTTGGTATTTACGACTATCTGAACAACGTTACAAAACTATATGGTCATTTACTATTTGTTGAAATATATAACTTTCTTTTGGATATATTCATATTTTGGTATATAGTATTAATTTGTGCAATCCAAAAGAACACTGAACCCTATCAATGGTTGTTACATATATCAATGCTATCCAAAAAGTTTTAAATCTAGTATATAAGAAGATTTTGCTATAAACATTGTTTGTAAAACTTTGTATTTTGAAATCAACAAGTTTATCAATAATGCATGTTTAACACAAATAAGACTAATAAATTAACAAACACACCAAAGATTTCGACGAAACACAAATTCAATAAAATATAACAAATGTATTGAATAAAACATTTTTGTGAAAGCTATCAACACAAGTAATGAAAAGTAGTTACCAAATTACTGTAGTGTTGATAGAAGTCTCAGCCTAAACCACACAAATGTCTAATCATAGATTTGGTGGGAAACAAAAATACGCGAGGGAATGCACAAGTCACCCTTCTTCCTTTTCTTTACTAGCTTCTCATGACTATCAATGGTGAACAATATCAAAATCTTCACCCAACTTCTACAACATCAATTCTCATTCAATAGCAGGTAAAAGCTAGATGATGATAAATGATGAACGAAATGGGAAGCCAAAAAGCAAGATTACCACAACATCACAACTTACCTCCAACATGAACAACAAAAGATATATTTTTTACTCCAAAATCTGAAGGAAATTTTCTATATTTATACAATTTATTATATGTTATACTTAATATTCTAACAACCATTCATGTACCATTATTTGTTCTGAAACAATATCATGTGGCTACTATTCGTACATTGCTAGATATATGGAAGTAATACTACATGTTGCAGGATTATATGTTGCACCTAAATTCTTATTTTCAAAGAATAAAAAAATGTTGTAGAATACTTTAACAACTGAAAGTTCAAATGGAAAATTCTGCTCAACAAAGGAAAAATAGAAAACACATTTTGCAAAAAAGAAGACAAGGTTCTAACACTCCACATCAACATTTAGCAAATGGTAACAATGACTACAAACCCCCAATTGACGTGTACATATTTCAATAAATACTAATTCAAATATAAACACTGTTATTGCAGAAAAAACGTAAGCGTATTTCAACATGTCACCCACACTTTATTGATGACAGTCCTACACTACATATACAGTGTACACCTTTGGCAAACATCACTTCATCTTCGAATTAGTCCCACCAACATTACACTAGGGAATTTCAAATTGGACGAAAGCATACTATCAACCATTTATTTTAAGCTACAAACTGCCAATATATCACCATAAATTATACAAGCTAGCACGCAAGCATACAAGAAGATCTCTGGATCATTGTTTGATTGGTACAATACAGTTAAATTTATGATTAAACTGCAATTAAACTTTAGTCGAATTGGATACGTAGATTGTTCATGATCCAACCAGTACATTATATTGAACATCTCCCAAGTTTAATTTCTTCATGGTGATATGTAATAATCCATTCACCGGATCTCATCACACATTTCACATCCTTGTCTCAGCTCTTGCATTCTATGGAATGGAAACACTTTTGATGCGATTATTATTTGAATACAAGTTCCCTCCTGCATGAATAATTTTTATAAACCTTGCAGTATTATAATAATAACTTTCAGGGTTCTATTCGTAATGGACCATTAAGTGTAGTCAAATTGAGGAATGGCAAAACTTAGACTACATCAAATGTCTTACTGATAAGAAATGTGTAAGTATCTTCTCTAATTGTAGCATCCAAGTTCTCTAAATGTGTAAGTATTTTCTTCCAAGAGTTTGTGTTAATACTGAAGATTTGAGTCTAGCTGACTTGATTTAATAATAATCTGCAACAATCTATAAATTATTATATTCAGTGGCAAAAAAAATAGGAAACCTAAAATAAGTGTACAAAAACAAATTATTAGCTTAAGACCCACAAGGCTTGAAGAATGAAAATTCTAAGACGCAATTATTAGCTTTGTACAAAACAAATTGGAAAAATAAAGAAAGAAGCGTTTCTTTCTACAATTATTAGCTTTATATTTCTTCACTGCCGACAGCCGACAGTAATTGTCCTCGCTTTCAGATTCTGCAATAGCAATGACTTCTAACACCACTATCCAAAAACATTTAAAATTACTTGGTTGAAACATATAAAAAATACTAAAAGTAAAAAATCTTAAAAGTTTAGGCACAAAATTATAATTTATTATTATTTTTTGCAAATGTTTTATCTTATTTTTCTACAAAGACTAGCTAAGACCAAACACAGCCAAATTTACATAAACTTTAAATATTTTTAATAATAATGATAATAATACAATTAAATATAAATGAGTCACGTCTTGAATGCCTAAAAATAAAAATAAAAACGCGTTAGCATTAATATCTATTGTCTTCACTAGAAAAAACCGGACAATGAAAAAAACAAAGAGGAAAAAGCCGGGCAATAAAAACGCGTTAGCATTAATAATGCTCGATCATGCTAGCTTTACAACAAAGAGGAAAACTTAGTCCAACTTGACAGTTCTGCCAGCGAATTGAAAATTGACATTAGCTTCTAAGGGATGTGTGGAAAATAAAGTCTTACTATTTAGCTTATAAATTGAATTTACGATAAAATATCTTTTTAACTTCTAATAAATATTTAAATTCTATATTTTTTTATTTTTACTCTTTGGTAAAAAAAAGCTTTATTTTTTGGTGTTTTGACACTTTTTTTAGTCTTTAATAAATTAATAAATATTATATTTTTTCCTAATAATTTTTAGTTAAAATATATCTGTGATCCTTAATAAATATTTAATTTTTTTTATTCTTTGATAATTTTATATTTACCTTGAGTATCAAATAAAATAATAATTTTATTTTTACATATCGATATTTTTAAATTTCTAATAAATGAATTTTATTCGTTCTCAGATATTTCCTTCAGATCTAAATTTAAGCAACAAAAAAAAATTAGACTTAAATATAATCAAATATTAAATAGCTTTTATATTATATTTAATAATAATATTTTTATTTTGTCTTTCATTTAATAAAATTTTATCTCTTGTAATAACCAGGCTAATTTTAGAAAAAAATTGAATTAAATATTACTAATTGAATTTCTTCTTTCATACATTTGCCAGCAGTTAAGTTTACTTATATTTATGTTAGGGTAATATATCTTTTATCATTTGTTATTAATTTTTTTCGAAAACATTAATAACAAATGAATTTTTTTTATCATACAATACATAAAAAATTTCGAATTTTTAAAGTTGAATTTTACAATATTCTACACGAGCAAGAAGAATAGGAAATCATGGTCTTAGAATATTTATCTTTCTTAAATAGACTAATAATGTCATTCCGATAATTATTACTTTTGACTTTATATTTCTATTCTATGAACTTTCTTTCATAACTTTAATTGATGATAATGAACCTTGTAGCATGTGCAATGGGCCTATGTGGCAAGTTACACATTGACTAAGTGACGTGGTTTCTGCGGATCCCACATATATATGGCAAAGAGGGGAAAACTCCACTAGCTGACTTGACTTAATAATCTTTATCTATTATACAAGCAAGGCCCTGACTACCGAAGCTCTGTCCTTTTGCCACCTGTCCCACTTCCGGACTCTATCATGTTGACACCTATCTAATTATAGGCCTTCTTTTATGCTTCTTCTTTGCTCATTGTCATGTGTTGCCACCTGTCCAATAATAAACCCTCTTTTATGCTTCTTTGCTCTTCAGTCCGTGTGTTGCCACCTGTCTAATAAAAAACCCTCTTTTATGCTTCTTTGCTCATTGCTCACTTCAGTCCACGTATCCTGTCCCTTTGTTTAGGTTCATCCTGGCCATTTTTGCTTCTTCCCTTTTCCGCTTTCCATTTTTTTGCCCGTACCTACAGTTGTCCTGTCGGGGTTTTTTTCTCATTTCTTCTTTTCCCATTTCCCAATATTGTCATTGTTTTGCCATTCTCATCCCGTACCTCCACCTCTCCTATCCTCACTCCGTTCACTATTTCTCTCCTTTGGGCTTGCTTTCTGAACTTTTGGTTTGTGTTGCATTTGCTTATTTTTTCCAATTATGTGTTCATTGTCTGTTTACCTTTTTCGGTTTCCTTTGGACTGAAGTGCTGAAAACATGTGTGAGCTTTGCCTGATTCTGATTTACATTGCTATTGTTTATGCCTTTCTGTTCGTTTTGATGCCTACAATTGTTTCTATTTTGTTCTTTTTTTTTACACGTTTGTATGTGGTTCGTTTTGGCCTTTATGTTCGTTTGCTTGCATGCGTTAAAAAACATTCACCTTTGTCTTTGTTTTTTATGTGTATTGCTTTGGACTCTTCATTTTCATTTATGTTTAAAGCTTTACCTTTGTAGTTGGTTTTTTTTGTGTATATTTGCTTTGTACTGAAAAAAAAAACTTGAGCTTTGTCTCATTTTGATTCTCATTTAGTTTGGTTGTATTTGGTTGTATATTGCTTTGGACTGAAAACAAATGTTGTCTCATTTTGATTTTCATTTGGTTTGGTTGTATATTGCTTTGGACTAAAAACAAATGTGACCTTTGTCTGATTGTCACTCTCATTTTCTTTAGTACTGTTTAACTTCTTCTATATCCAGCTCTGGAACTGTCATTTGGTTCTTCTTTTTCCAGGTTTGTATTTGGTTTTTGTGTTTCTGTCCATTTTCATTCATGTGTAAAAATCTTTTATTACCTTTGTATTTGATTTTTTTTTATTTCCTCTATTTTTGTCCATCCTTCTTTTTTGTTACCCTTTACCTTTTTGTTGGGCTTTACTGACGTGTGTTGTTATTTTCTTCTCTTATTGCAGGTTTCTATTTTCGTCCAACTTTTTTTCCCGGATTGCTCCTGTTTGCCACTGTTTAAAAAACCAAAAAGGTTTGCTAATGTCTGTTGTTGTTTTGTTCTAACCACGTTTTGAGTTATGCATTTCTGTTTGTCACGGTTTTTTGCAATAACAAAAAGATTTTCAATGTTGGTATTGTTCCGACTATTTGCTCATGTTCAATGTGATTCCTATTTTCTTTGTATTTGTCTCTCTTTTTGTCATTCCCAGTGGTCTTTATTATCCGTGTTGTCGCCATGTCTCAGAAAGAAAATCTGATATCTGAGTTACACACCAGAAAAGGAACATGGAAAATAGTTGTCCGTATCACTGATCTTTGGCAAGCTCGAAAGCAAAATAGTAAATAAACAATTGAGATGGTGTTGATGGACCAAACGGTTATTGTTGTGTTCTTTCTGATTGTTGTTATTACTCATTTGTATTGTATGTCATGTCACTTCTTTTTATGGTTTAAGTGTTTTAGGGTTCAAAAATTGGGGCTACTCTCTGGCAAGAACTGTTCACTGAATTGCGGGACAAGTTACAGTGTGGTTCTTCGTATTGGATTCAGAACCTGAGGATTGTTGACAACCAATCTGAATACAGAGTCAGCCCAGTTCCATATTTGGTTTATTTCCTAAAAACTACATCTGTCAAGGAAATCCACCGTCCAGAAATTCCTTCTAATATTTATCTCATTACTCCTTTTACTGATATAATCTCTGGCCTCGCACCCTGCCATACTTTAGTGGGTCAGTTTGTTTAGTTTTTTGTTTAACCAACAATTTGATATGCATATTTGTCTCAGACTAACATTTGTCTTGTCTGGCCATCTTTGACAAGATATTGTTGGTGTGGTTGATGATATGATCGATGTTAAGACGGTTAATCCCCCTCACAGGATGACAATCAGGCTCAAGGATAACAGGTATTCAAATCTCCTAATTTAACACACACACACACATATATATATATGTTCTCACACTAACCAAATCAGACCATTCCAGTTTGTCCTTATTATTTTATATGATGATATATGATATATGATGAATAGGTTAGCAACAACTAACATACTGATTGTGATTGTTTGGTCATAGTAACTGCGACATTCTAATAACTGTTTGGGAGGACTATGCTATTCAGCTACATGATGCTATTGACAAAAACCTTCTGCTTCAAGAACCATTGGTTGTTATGTTGACCCTAGGTAAAATCAAGGATGCTACAGGTGTTTTTGGTGTTGGTTAGTCTTTATTATGTAGATTTATTCACTTTGGGTGATAAATATGTATGTTGTTGATGATATTGATGGATATCATTCTAGACAAGTATCCCCTGAGCGTGCAAAATATCAAATTTGGATCTAAATTGTATGTCAACGCTGACATTACAGAGATACACCAATTTCGTCAAAGGTTTGTCATTAAATTTACATTTTTACAGTGTTGGCATACTACAACGTTCATGTTTTTTAGTTTCTTTGCATTTTTTATACGCTTTAATGGTCGGATTCTAATTTTTTATATTGTCGTCCATTCAGTTTGTCTGTCCCATTTTATTCTGGTGGGATAATCCATGATAAAGATGGTTCTCAGTCCCAATCTAGCCAGAGGAATGTGGTAGAAAATTTTTTGCAGAATGCTCAGGTAGTCAATATAGGTGAAATCAACAATCTCAGACAGATTAATAATTGAACAATGCTTTCGTTAATATGGGCTTTACCACATGTTTTTTTCCTCATCTATTATTTACCATGTTACAAGATTGTTACTGCTTAACTGTTGGAACAGTTGACGAAATCATCATTGATGCTCCATGGAGTTATGACAGTTGTCCAAACTGTACAACCACATTTGATCCATCAAAAGGTGGCTCAGCTTGCCATTCTTGCCATACCAGTGTGATCGATACAATTCCACAATTAGCCATGATCATTTTTTGTACTAATTATTTACTTACACACTTTCCTGTTTTTAGCAAATTTCCCTAAAACTTCTATGGATGTCAAGGTATAAATTAAATTTTAGGATGGAGCATAATGGGGACAAAGGAAACTTCCTTCTCTGGGATGCAACATGTATTAAGCTGTTTGGTAAGATTGTTGGAGAATGTCGAGATGAGTTGATAGCGGTATGTTCTACACAATACAACCATAGATTAAATAATGATTCTGTGATTTGTCATTGATACCATTTACTTCACCTGTCTAGGCTAGGGATGATATTAAGGTGTTTCCAACGTGTGTTGATGAAATCCTGTCCAAAACTTAGGTTGTCAGATTTAAGTTCCGTTCACAATTGCGCCAATCATCTGTGTTGGATGTGAGTGAAGAACTCCATCATATTCAATCATTGATAGCCACCCTTGGGTTGAAGGTAATAACTAAATAAGTTTATCGCAATATAAGGTCAACAACAATAAATGGTGTTTCTCCTGTGTTAATATTTTTAATGCATGAACAATCAAGGGAAAAGCAATAGCTGTTGAGCCAGAAAGTTCACCACCAATTTTTGTTCCCATGGTGGGTCTTTTGTTTCAATATTGCATGATGCCAAATATTTACTTATGATATTGTTCTTAATATATATATTGCTAAATGTGTTCACAACCATCGTTGTCACAGTCTTCTGATTACGATCCCGGAAACTCCACCTGTTTAACTCCAACCAAAAGGATTAATTGTCAGCAACCAGTTCTGATTTTGATTCTGATGAGCATACATAGTATCAGTTATCAACTAACAAACATATCAAAGTTGAGTAATTAGGGCTTCCACAATCTTGTGGATTCGGCTTCTATGTTTTGTTTAACATCAATTTGATCGTATTGAATCTGCTAACTGAGTACATATGACAATATATTTTGTGCGGTCCACCATCATTTCATAGCAAATGATGTATAAACAATCGAATATCAAATATATATGATAATATTTAATTAAAGTTTTACTTTTCATTGGTATTCATCCGTCTCATACTCTTTACTATCGCGAATACCATTACAATTATTAAATCAATAACATACAACCATATCAATTAACTATTCAAATTGCCATACGATAACATATAAATCGATTCGGTTTGCTTTGTTTGCATGTTACTAAATCAAGTTTGACTGTATGACGAACAAAATACTTGGTTTCATGCAATATCCTCCTGTCATATTTACCGTTTTATTATATATTCAATATTCAAATGTTGGGATATATCCAAATATTAGCTTATGTCATTTAATGGTTTAATTTTTTTATTCTTATATTCATATTTATTTATGTTTTTATATATAATTATATATAACAGGGAAGGCATAACACTTATAGCAGTGTTTCGTTCCTTTTTCAAGTATATAACAGGGAAGCAAAAATGTTAATGCACGGTTATACGTTTTACAAACAATTCTTTGTTTTTTGCTTTCATATATGTTGGCATATTACATTGGAATCAGTATTATTATATATTTATATATGATTTTAAATTTTAATTCAATTAGTATTAGTATTAGTATTAATATTATTATTATTATTTTAATAATTATAATGAATAATAAATAATAAATAATAATAATTATATTATAATAATATTTTTTAAAAATAACTCATGCTTAACGTATCCCAGACTTCCAAAATTTATTATTATTCATATATTATTATTCATATATACAATATACAATACACGGACAATAATAGCATTAATATGCGTCTATTGTTCTCTGATTTTTTCAATACTTATTATTATTATTATTTTGTTACTGACCTCATTATCTGCAAATGCAGTTAATGTGTACAACTATAAAAACGTATGGTATGATTGTTCTATGTTTTATAGGTGGCTATTTTTTGGGATGTCACGCTCAATGCATTTAATGAAACAAATATAAATACACCTTTACTAGCAACACTAACTAAGCTTCATTCGTTAGCTGGATTCACCAACTCTATAAACTTGTTCCCCTCTTTCGACGGCCTTTGTCAATCCTCCATTGATGTCAATCAATCAATATCAATATCAATATCAATATCAATATTAATGGTATCAAAACAATTGTTAAAAAACTTTTGTTACTTCCAATTCATCTGGCAATGCACCATTTATTTTCCAACATTTTGTTTCCTCCCTCATAAAAAATTACATGTTTACGACTTCAATAAGAAAGACGATGATCATAAATGTTCAGACAACAGAGAATTTGCAAACCTAACATTTTAGAGCAGCAAACTATTCATACTACCCTAAACCATTGAGTATGAAATTTAATGGGTGTTTGAATACAAATTTTTCTATTGTTTTATGTTGTTTTGCTTTTTCTATTGCAAATACATATCCTTTACTCGCTCATGCAAATGCAAATAACTATAATGTTGGTATCATTTTAAAGTCAACCTACTACAACAACTTATTTAACTTAGTTTCAACGTTTGATTTTGGTGTTGTTTGGCAATTATAAGCCAGTTGTTGCAGAAATCGAACTACTCATGGACAAATATGCTGAACGAAAGAAGTGTAGGAAAACTATTTTACAACAACGAAAAAGACAACGTTCAGCTACTAATGGTAATATTTAATACAGATTTGTAATTTGTAATTTGTAATTCATTTATACATTATTATTCTTCATATCATATTAATATTATAATATACTTACAAAAACTATTGTTATAGACAACTTGCAGTGTATCTCACAATGTAGTCCAACCATTAACCATGATAATAACCCCGCTACAAGCTTCCAATGTACACCACCATCACACAGGACTTTACCTATAAATGATTCTGGATATTGCTCAAAAAGACATACAGTCAATTTTTCTTCCATCCAGAAAAATTTGATGTCATCTTATGACAATCAAAAAAATAGAACAACTGCTTCTACTTCCACATGCCAAGCTAGTAATCGTTATTCTAATATGACACAGTCTCACATTGATATAGGTAATTTTTATTGTTATGCTATTATCAAATATATCTACATATACACATTTTATTTATTATTACATCCTTTTCAAATTTAATTCTGCAGTCAACTTATATATAGGATGCCAAATTGTCTATTTATTATGCAGATAAACATCAGACAACAACTAACACTACACAGGATAATTAATTTGTCGCCCATGACAGCTCACGTTCCACCGATAATGATGTAAATATGACACAGGAAAACATCAATATAGATATTTAGCAACTTATTTAACACAATTTCAACGTTTGATTTTGGTGTTGTTTGGCAATTATAAGACAGTTGTTGCAGAAATCAAACTACTCATGGACAAATATACTGAATGAAGGAAGCTTAGGAAAACTATTTTACATCAACGAAAAATACAACGTTCAGCTACTAATGGTAATACTTAATACAAATTTGTAATTTGTAATTTGTAATTCATTTATACATTACTATTTTTCATATCATATTAATATTATATTATACTTACAAAAACTATTGTTATAGACAACTTGCAGTGTATCTCACAATGTAGTCCAACCATTAACCATAATAATAACCCCGCTACAAGCTTCCAATGTACACCACCATCACACAGGACTTTATCTATAAATGATTATGGACATTGCTCAAAAAGATATACAATCAATGTTTCTTCCATCTAGAGAAATTTGATGTCATCTTATGACAATAAAAAAAATAGAACAACTGCTTCTACATCCACATGCCAAATCAATAATCCTTATTCCAATATGACACAGTCAGACATTCATACAGGTAATTTTTATTGTTATGCTATTATCAAATATCTACATGCACACATTTTATTTATTATTACATCCTTTTCATATTTTCTTCTACAGTCAACTATATATAGAATGTCAAATTGCTTGTTTATTATGCAGATGAACATCAGACACCAACTAACACTACACAGGATGATCAATTTGTCGGCGATGACAACTCAGATTCCACCAATAATGATGTAAATATGACACAGGAAAACATTAATATAGGTATTTATCCATTATTTATATTTATTTATATTCTGTTTCTTCCATCATCAAATAAATAAATCGAATATTTTCGGCTGATGTGTGTTATACCATATCAATATATATAGAATACTCATTAAATGACCCAACAATAGATGATCTTGATGATTATGATGAACAGACCTTTCTATCTACCTCATATGCATACCAAAATACAAGTTTGAACTTCCAACTATAAAATGTATTCTAATGTGTTTGGTATATTTAATTATTATTCATACCTTATTTATAGGTGGTACTTACATTGATATTGGAGATCCTGTATGGGAATGCCCACATTGTAAAGCTATGATGTGGTATGATGAGAGGATAAATAAAGACAAACAAACGAACAAACCAAGGTTTTCATTATGTTGTTCTGATGGAAAAATACAATTGTCTTTGTTGCATGAACCACCCTATCCATTGAATCACTTACTTTTCAATAACCAGGATCCTAAAGCTAAGAATTTCCAGCAATACATACGAACATATAATCTAATGTTTGCCTTCACATCTCCCGGTATCAAATTTGACAGATCTTATAACACTGAAAAAAGACCTCCAACTTTTCGTATACATGGAAAAACGTATCATCTTATTGGAAGCCTCCTCCCTATGCCTAATAACCCACCTAAGTTTGCACAACTATATATTTATGATACAGACAATGAGATCATCAACAGACTTTCACAAAACCCGTTAGTATTCATACTTATGTCACACATATAAAAATTTACATATTCAAATAGATGTCTATACTGTTCTGGCTAATTTTTTATTTACAGGATGCACGATATACTTGATGAACAGATTATCATTGCAATCAAAGACATGCTTGATCATCACAATCATTATGCCCAAAAGTTTCAAACGGCAAGGGACAAATTGCATTCTACTGCAGTTCCAGACCTAAAGATCAAACTGATTAGTGAAAGACAAACAGACGGAAGGTTGTATAACTTACCAACTACCACTGAAGTTGTTACTTTGATTGTTGGTGATGAACACTCAGCTGATAAAAGAGATATTATAATAGAAAAACAATCCAGACTTCTGAAGAGAATACATGAACTTCATCCTGCATATTTGCCTTTGCAATATCCATTTTTATACCCAAAAGGAGAAGATGGTTACAAACTAAATATACCTCACAAAGATCATGCCAATATACATACTGCAAAGAGGAAACAAGTCACATTGCACGAATATTTTTGTTACCGGCTACAGTCAAGAACCAACGAAGCACAAACTATACTTCATTCCAGAAGATTATTTCAGCAATGGATTGTTGATGGATATTGTATGATTGAATCTCAAAAACTAAACTATGTCAGACAGCATCAACAACAACTCAGGGTTGACAAATACATCAATTTAGCTGGCTCTAATGATCATCCTGAAACACTTGGTAAGGACAAAGGAAAGAGAATCATATTGCCAAGTAGTTTTGTTGGTAGTCAAAGATATATGGAGCAACTGTATTTTGATGGCATGACAATTTGTGGACATCTTGGATTTCCAGACTTATTCTTAACAATGACATGTAATCCAACATGGCCAGAAATACAACGCAAGGTCACACAATCCAATCTGACCCCCAATAATTGCCCTGATATTATCACACGAGTTTTCAAAATAAAACTCAATCATTTGATGAATGACTTAAAACATGGCAATATCTTTGGTAACATTATTGGATGTAAGTGATAAAAAATTCTATGACTTTTTCCCTACTTTCTAAATTGATGTTTATAATATAACTGATGCAAGTTTATTACAGATATTTATACAATTGAGTGGCAAAAAAGAGGATTGCCACATGCCCACATTTTCATCTTTCTGCACCCTTCAAACAAGTTACCAAATCCAGACAATATTAATCAAATCATTTCAGCAGAAATACCTGACAAACACACCCAGCCATAATTATTTGAAATTGTCTCAAACCATATGATGCATGGACCATGTGGGTTTGCAAATAAAAAATCACCATGTATGGTCAATGGAAAGTGCATTAGATGTTTTCCAAAAAAAATTCCATGGAGCAACAATTGTTGATCAGGATGGATTCCCAGTTTATAGTAGAAGAAATGATGGACGTACAATAATGAAAAATGGAATTGAACTAGATAACAGATTTGTTGTACCATACAATCCACAACTCTAATTAAAGTATAAAGGTTTTGACCGTATCACAGCTGCTCTTGGAAATCATCACAGCAGCAATGGTGACAACACTCAGGTTCAAGATGAAATTAAACAAAATCTTGATTGCAGGTATCCTTCTATTCTCACCTGATTCAATTAACAAAATCATTTAACATAAATTAATTTATTTGATCTTATATATTTAACTCAAACTTACCAACATCTGATTCTATCTTCAACAATATATGTATGCTACTTTAATCATTAGATATGTATCTCCGCCAGAAGCATGTTGGAAAATTTTTGCATTCCCAATGCATGCGCGTTCCCCAACACTGGAGCGGCTGTATTTCCACCTTGAAAATCAACAACATGTTTACTAGACAGATGATCAACAAATAGGTGAAGTCCTATCAAAAAACACAATCAAAGAATTCATGTTCACAGCCTGGATGCATTCTAACAAAATATATTCTTATGGACGGGATATTACATATCATCAATATATCTCAAGATTTGTTTATGTCGCCCGCAAAAGATGCTGGCAACCAAGAAAACAAGGGAATACAATAGGCAGACTCATATGGGTCCCACCTTCAGTTGGTGAACTGTTTTACCTTAGAATGATGCTATTCACTACCAAAGGTGCACAGTCTTACAGTGACATTAGAACAATCAATGGTGTGGTATATCCTACATTTAGGGAAGCATGTTTTGCAAAAGGCTTTCTAGGTAGTGATCAAGAATTTATTAGTGCTTTACAAGAAGCTAATAATTGGGGTACTGTACACTTCCTAAGAAAATTATTTGTCAAACTTTTATTTATGAACACCATGGACAGACCAAAATATGTTTGGCAACAGACATGGCAATGGATGGCAGATGATATCACATTCAATCATAGAAAACAAGGTCATTTTATATATTCGAAATAATTATTGTTTATTCATAATCATTATGTTTCTTATTTTACTAATCACAGGTATTCGCCTTACTGAAAAGGAAACAATTCATTTATGATTGACTGAGATTGAGAATATGCTACAAGCCAACAGAAGGAGCTTGCGAGATTTTCCATCCATGCCATACCCAATAGGATATGCACGCAACCAACAACATAATAATCTGATCCATAATGAAATGACATATGACAAAGAAATGCTAGCAGAACAATACAACACAACATACCAATTGCTCACAGGTATTCATAAATTATGACATATTTGATTCAGCAACTCCTCAATCACAATAGTGTATATTACTATTTGTTAATATGTGAATATATAATTACAGATGAGCAAAAAACTATTGTCGATACCATTATGTGTGTAGTTAACACTCAATCAACTGCAGTTTACTTTCTCTATGGATATGGTGGAACTGGCAAAACATTTGTTTGGACAACCTTATCATCTGCTATACGCTCCAATGGTGGAATTGTTTATACAATTGCTTCGAGTGGAATTGCTTCATTACTCTTGCCTGGTGGTCGGACCGCACATTCCAAATTTGCTATACCCATCCCTGCAACACAATATTCATCAAGGCAGTGACTTAGCTGAATTATTAAAGGTTACAAAACTAATAGTTTGGGATGAAACTCCAATGTGTCACAAATTTGCATTTGAGGCACTAGATAAAAGCCTTAAAGACATCATGCAGAACAATCTACCTTTTGGAAGGAAAATTATCATTTTTGGTGGAGATTTCCGATAGATCTTGCCAATTGTTCCAAAAGGTAATCACTCAGACATCGACCATGCAATTATAAATGCATCATACATTTGGGATCATTGCCAAATTCTTAAACTTGCAAAAAACATGAGATTGCTATCAAATGCTCCCCAACAGCCCAACAATGAGAGCTCAAACAATTTTCAGATTGGCTACTTGACATAGGAGATGGAAAAATTGGACAACATAATGACGGATTTTCAGAAATCACTATTCCAGATGAGTTTCTTATCAAGGATTATGATGATTATATCCATGCTATTGTTGAAGCCACCTATCCCAGCTTGATAGATAACTATAGTAACACAGATTACTTGCAAAAAAGAGTTGTTCTTGCCTCTAAAAAGGAAATTGTTGACAAAATAAATGATTATGTCCTATCACTTATACCCAATAACGAAAAGGAGTATTAGTATTGTAGCACAGATAGTATTGATAAATCAGATGAACTGCTCAATCCTGCTTTCGCATTATTGCCACCTAAATTTCTGTATTCATTGCAAACATCAGGTATACCTAATCATAAATTAAAACTTAAGGTCGGAACTCCAATCATGCTAATACGAAATCTCGACCAGACTGATGGTCTGTGCAATGGAACTAGGCTCATTATCACCAAACTTGGATCTCATGTGATTGAGGCTGAAGTACTTATTGGGCCTAATATAGGAAATAGGACATACATACCCAGAATAAATATGTCTCCTTCTGAATCTCTATGGCCATTCAAATTTATCAGGAGGCAGTTTCCATTCATAGTTTCTTATGCTATGACTATAAACAAGTCTCGGGGACAATCATTACACCACATAGGACTATATTTGCCACACCCAGTTTTTAGTCATGGCCAACTATATGTTGCACATTCAAGGGTTAAAAGCAAAGATGGACTTCATATTCTCATACATGACAATGACGGTAATCCAAAAAATATTACCACTAATGTTGTTTACAACGAAGTCTTTGCCAATTTATAAACAGGTATCCTTCCATCATACAATACAATTATGTTGTTGCATTAATTACACCTTTCTGTTTGTTTGTTTTATTCACTCTGACATATAACACATGTACCATGTATGTTGTTGCATTCCAAAATTGCTATGCTGACTTCGGGGAATTCAATGCAACTTCAACAAATTTATTTAATTTATATTACATGGTCAATATCAAATTGTTTATTTCATCATAATTTATTTATTTAACTGCGAAGCATACAATTATTTACGAAATACACATACAAATCCATATTATGGTTAATTAAATTGAAATCCTTTTTTTATTTAATGTGATTTAACGAAAATGTTTTCAAACTCCTTGGACCACCCCTGCACATTTTGTATTCGTGCTTACACTTCTATACGATTGCTTTCTGAACTTCCACTTAGTCTACAAATAAATACAACTTCAATCCTTTTTTATTTAATGTGATTTAATGAAAATATTTTCCAAGTCCCTGGACCAACCCTGCACATTTTGTATTCGTGCTTACACTCCTATATGATTGCCTTTTCAACTTCCACTTAGTCTACAAATAAATACAACTTATCCACTACCAAATTAAAATTACACCAATGATTCCGTATTCCTAATAAATACACTGCACAATTACTGCTGAACCCTTACTTTTCCCAATACATACACACTTCCTACACGCTTTCTATCCCTGCTTACTCTGCTATTAGATTGCCTTCTGAACTTCCACTTTGTCTACCAAAAAATATGACTTTCCCATCCCACATAAAACTTACACCACTGAGGCACCTTTGTAAAAAATGCACTAAGACAATTACTGCAGTTGTATCTCCCTATACTACATCAAATGTAATCATTATCATACATTTGTACTCTAAAATAATAATATCGGGAGACGTCAGCGTTGTATACGGTTGTGACTCTTCATAACTCTTTTTTGCATCCTTCAACAACAGAGAGTCACCATTTAATTTGTTAATTAAATCGGTCATTATATCGATATAACACCACTGCCACTTACAACACTTCTATACACATATATCTATCTATACTGCACTTCCTATTCATCTTCTTTGCATCCTTATGGCCACTTCCGCATCCCGCTCCACTATTATAATTTATTTTCTCTGCTTCTCATTTTCATCTTTCTTATATTTGTTTGCTCTGTTCCTTTGGTTACTTAATATTTTCACATTATTCGTGTAGTTCCCACGTGATGCAATGGACAACATAAGATTTACGGCACCTTTCAAAGTTCAAAAGGTAACATTTCATATAAACAACTATTTTCTACTTAACTAAATTTCCATTTTTTTTTCAACTACCTTGCTTTACTTTCTTTGTCTGCAGAACCTTCTGCAAGTTCCTTACTCTTATCACAGACAATGGCTCCGGAATTACCCAAAATATGTTTTATTCCACTGCGATGGCAATATACATTTCATCCGGGTAAGAACACATGGTACTAAATGCTTCTTTGTTGATGGCTTAAATGATTTTAGAAAGGCATGCAACCTAAACGAAAGCGTCATTCTACGTTTCGTTGCTGCTGACAAAAATACCACTTTCACAGTTCATATTGACGGACCTACACACCACCACTCCAGCGTAAAGCCCATTATATATAGAAGAAGATATATTTTCACAGCTGATATCACACATGATATGCTACAAAACAACCTTCCTTTGGTGTGTTATACTACACTTTTTTAAATCTATGATAATTTGTCGTTGTTTCCTCATCAATTTGTTTAACCATCCTTAGTCTTGATCATACAGATACTTCCTGCAGCATTTTTGGATTTGTCTATGGCTCAAAAAAAAGTATTACCATCCACCGCGGACTTCCAAAATCCACCCAATGGCAAGTCAGCATCCACAATGACATGCCAGCTATTACAGAACCATGGTTCAACTTGATCCAGGACAAAAATTTGACACCCGGAGATGAGATAGCTTTCTACTACCGTTTTCACGAGCATGCATGGGAATTGCTCATCAGGAAAACTATTGAATGGGACAACAATGACACTGACTTTGACTTCGATGAATGAGTACTTTTATATTCATCTTTATTTTTAAAAAGGTTGAATATTTTGTGGTTTTTGTTTCCTCCTATTACCAGACAATTTCTTGACTATAACTGCACCGTTGCTATTTTAATATTAACAATATTTACGTTCTCTTAATTTTGCTCAGCCCTCTGTTTGTCTTTTGGTATTTATATTGATTTACTGAACTTTGGCTTCCAAATTACATTGAAGGCCATGCCTTTTGTTGGTATTTATACGAAAAAAGAGATAGCTCAATATTGGCTTCTAAAAGATTATTTTTTTTTACATTATAAATTTTTTTTTGCTCAATTAGATTAAAAATTATTTAGGATAAGAAAAGGTTATTTTTATAGACTAAATGAAATCAAATGATCATTTAAGTTTAAATTATATTATTCCATAATATATTGGTTTGCGTTGCATTTGCTTCTTTTTTTTCCATTTCTTCTTTTCCCATATTGTCATTGTTTTGTCATTCCCATCCCGTACCTCTCACTCTGATGACTATTTCTCTCCTTTGGGCTTGCTTTGTGAACTTTTAGTTTCTATTGCATTTGCTTTTTTTTTTTTCCCGGTTGTGTATTCATTGTCTGTTTACCTTTTTCGGTTTCCTTTGGACTAAAGTACTGAAAACATGCGTCAGCTTTGTCTGATTCCGTTTTGATGCCTACTACTGTTTCTATTATGTTTTTTTTTCACACGTTTGTATGTGGTTCGTTTTGGCCTTTATACGAAAAAAGAGATAGCTCAATAGTGCCACCACTAAAATTGTTCTAAAACATTATTTTTTATACATTATTATAATTTTTTTTGCTGAATTAGATTAAAAATTATTTAGGATAAGAAAAGGTTATTTTTAAATAATATTATCCCACAAAAAATTGTTTACATTATATTATTTATAGAGATTACAAAATTATTTAACATAACAACAAATTACTTTTATAGACTGAAACATTTTTTAAAACAAAGACTAAAAGATTATTTTACAAAAGAACTTATTTTTTTTATAAGTGTAAATTATCTTTTATAATGAAAATATTACTTTCATATGCCCACTAATTATGCGAATTCAGTCTCTCTTCAAAATAAAATACATCTAAAATTACAAAATTATTTAACATAACAACAAATTACTTTTGTAGACTAAAACATTTTTTTAAACAAACACTACAAGATTATTTTACAAAAAAACTTATTTTTTTATAAGTGTAAATTATCTTTTATAATGAAAATATTACTTTCATATGCCCATTAATTATGCAAATTTAGACCCTCTTCACAATAAAATACATCTAAAATAAATTTTTTCCTACAAAACCACAATATTTTTAAATTTATTTCCTATGTTTCTTTTGTATAGTTTAAATCAATTTCAAAATGTTTTTAACACAATCAACTCTTCTTACAAATTCTCTTTATATTATATACAAACAACACCCTGACAAATAGTATTTATGTCACTTACAGTAAAATATCGACCCGTGCATCGCACGGGCCAGCAGCCACTAGTAACAATTTATAACAATCTATAAGTTATGCTATTCACGGGAAAAAAAAGGGAAAACTAAAATAAAGTGTGAATAAGGGACGCGGTTTCTGTGGACCCCACATATGGCAACGAGGGGAAGAAGCTGTCAAGAAAAACTCATCATTTTCACTGTCCATGATTTCTTTGCATCCATAAACCATTCACCTTCCTTCGAAACTTCACAGCTTTTGCAATGGCTTCTAACATATGACAAGTGGGGGAAGAAGCTGCCAAGAAAAACTTCTCATTTTCACTATCCATGCTTTCTTTGCATACATATACCATATATCTTAAGTTTAATAAATAAATAAAAATTAGGTTAAGTTTACACATTTTTTTCTATAATTTTAGGATTAGTATATTTTTATCCCTATAATTTGAAAATAACTTTTTTAGTTTTATAGTTTACGTTTAAATTCATTTTTAATTCGTATAGTTTAAAAATGATATTTTTAATTCTTTTTTTATCCTTTCAATTTGAAAGTGATTTTTTTAATTTTAATAATTTACATTTTAATTATATTTTAGTCATTGTTAAAAAATTATAAAAAAATTAATTTTAAATAAGTTATAAATTATCAACTATTTTTTATTACAAATGTGATAAATTATTTATGAATTAATTAATAATATATTTATAGTTAATTGTAATTGATAATATTACTCATATATATTTTGGTAATAAAGACTAAAAAAATTAAAATATAAAATATAAAAACTAAAAAAATCATTTTCAAACTATAGAGAATAAAATAAAATAAAAATATAAATCATAAGAAATAAAAAAGTTACACCAGAAAAAAGTTTTTTTATTTTGATAATTTTATTTCTCTCCCAATAAAATCAAAATACACCTCAAACAAATATTCAAATGAAAAAATATATACGTTATTTATTTATTTATTATTTGTGAGAATCATATTGATTTTTTATAATTAATAATTTAAAAAACCACTAATAGTTTGAATGTTATGTACCATGAATATCAACTGTAGTCAAATCGAGGAATGACAAAACTAAGATCACATCAAATGTCTTACTAATGAGAAATGTGTAAGTATTTTCTCTAATTGTAGCATCCAAGTAGGCATGGCAAGAAAATCCATACCCGTGGGGATCCGTCCGAATTCGTTTTAACTTTAATAGGTAATATTCGAGTTGACCGAGTATGAGTTCGGGTTCGAGTTTTCCCCGATAACCAAAAGTTGGGTACGAGTATGTGATTACTAGACCCGTCCCGACCCCGAACCTGAACCCGTCCCGCCACTTAAAATCTTTAGAATTTTTGCATAATTTAATCAAAAGGCATAGGATTTTTATTACTAGTTAATTTTATTTTAGAATTTTTACATAATTTTATATTATTTTCTTAACTATTTTTGTAGACACACGCGCTATAATAAATTTATTAATATATAAGTAGTTAAAAACAAATGTTTAACAATCAATTTATTTTTTCTAAAATCAAATTTTTAATATTTTTTTACAAAAAAAAAATATTTTTTTAATTTGAATCGTGTATGGAACGGGATCGGAGATATCTGATACCCCATGGGTACGGGAATGAGACAATAAACTTAAACTCGTCGGATATCGGATACGACTATGAAATATGTTGAAAAGTCGAAGTAAAGAATTGAAAAGACAATACTCATACACATCCTGCCCCATTGTCATGTATACATCCAAATCCACACTTATACCTTATTCACACGGTAGTGTGTCATAATTTTCTTCCAAGAGATTGTGTCAAAATTGTCTAGCTGACTTGACTTAATAATAATAATTTACAATTAAATATAAATTAATCACGTCTTGAATGCCTAAAAAAAACGCGTTAGCATTAATATCAATAGTCTTCACTAGAAAAAATCCCATATTTTTATCTCTATAATTTGAAAATAATTTTGTTATCTTATAATTTATATTTAAATTTTTTAATACTATATTTAAAAGTAGTATTTTTATTTCTTTTTTAGTTTTTAAAATTTGAAAATTATTTTTTTATTTTTATAATTTGTATTTTAATTATCTTTTAATTCTTACTAAAAAAATATAAAAATAATTTGTTATAAAAAATTAAAATATAAAATATATAAACTAAAAAAATTACTACTATAGAAATTAAAATAAAATTAAAATTTAAAATTATAAAAAAATAACTTTCAAACTATCTAGACTAAAATAGAATTAAAATATAAAATGTAAAATTATAAAAAGAAAAAAAATAACTTTCAAACTATCCGGACTAAAACAAAATTAAAATATAAATTAAAGAAAAAAAACCTATTTTAAAACTATAAAGATTAAAGGATAAAAAATAAAAATAAAATGAGTAATTAAACAATACAAAAATTAAAGAAAAATAAAGGAAAAGTGAACCGAAGATGACAGCACAAGGTAGGTTGAAAAATGAAAATCCTAAGACGCAATTGTGACATGAGAAACTGACGAGTGAACTACAGTTATTAACTTTATATAAAGCAAATTGGAAAAATAAAGAAAGAATCGTTTCTTTCTACAATTATTAGCTTTATAATATTTCTTCACTGCCCATAGTTATTATCCTCGCATTACGCTTCTGCAATTGCAATGGCTTCTAAGGCCATCATCCAATACAGCTCTTCTTCTTCTTCATCTCATGCGATCATCACTACATATGATGTGTTTGTCAGCTTCCGCGGTGAAGACACGCGCAACAACTTCACTGCTTTTCTCTTTGATGCTCTCTTTGAAAATGGCATCCATGCCTTCAAAGATGATACACATCTTCAGAAAGGCGAATCCATAGCACCCGAGCTGCTACTGGCCATTCAAGAGTCTCGCCTTTTCCTTGTGGTCTTCTCTAAGAACTATGCTTCCTCAACTTGGTGCTTGCGTGAACTTGCACACATCTGCAACTGCACTATTGAAGCATCCCCGAGTCGTGTTCTTCCAATTTTCTATGATGTTGATCCATCAGAGCTGCGGAAACAGAGTGGTTATTATGGGATTGCCTTTGCAGAACACGAAGAAAGATTCAGAGAAGATAAAGTGAAGATGGAGGAACTGCAGAGATGTAGAGAAGCTCTGACACAAATGGCCAACCTCTCTGGCTGGGATATCCGAAATAAGTAAGTACAAAATTATATGCAGTCAGTCATATTATATCCATGTGCATACATTTCATCATTTCTTAGTCAAGTTGTTTTTATCAAACTTATTATCGCTTTCTAAAGTAGAGTTCATAGAAGTTGAGGACGTAACATGCAAATTGACTCTAAATATATACATGTTTAACGCAAATGGTGTTTAAAATCTCTGAAATTATCTTGCCCTGTACATCTATACATTATGTTGTGGTTCTGATAATTTGCCATTCATCATTTTCTTTAAATTTTCAGGTCACAACCTGCAATGATTAAAGAAATTGTTCAAAAAATAAATTATATATTGGGTCCCAAATTTCAAAATCTTCCAAGTGGTAATCTGGTTGGGATGGAATCCCGTGTTGAAGAATTAGAAAAGTGTTTAGCATTGGAGTCGGTCACTGACGTTCGAGTTGTCGGAATTAGTGGAATGGGGGGAATAGGAAAAACGACTCTTGCCCTTGCTTTATACGAAAAGATTGCTTATCAATATGATGTTCATTGTTTTGTTGATGATGTAAACAAAATTTATCGACATTCTGGTTCATTAGGTGTACAAAAACAATTACTTGATCAGTGTCTAAATGATAAAAATCTAGAGATTTGTAATGTTTCTAGGGGAACATATTTGATAGGGACTAGGCTACGCAATAAACGAGGACTTATAGTTCTTGATAATGTTAGTCAGGTTGAACAACTACACATGTTTACGGGGAGTAGAGAGACTCTATTACGTGAGTGCCTAGGTGGAGGGAGCAGGATCATCATAACTTCTAGGGATGAACACATATTAAGGACACATGGAGTAAATCATGTTTACAGAGTCAGGCCATTGAATCAAGACAATGCTGTTCAGTTATTTTGCAATAATGCTTTCAAATGTGACTATATTATGAGTGATTATAAAATGTTGACACATGATGCACTATGGCATGCTCAAGGCCATCCCTTGGCAATTAAAGTAATAGGCAAATCCTTGTTTGGTGTAGATGTTTCACAGTGGGAAGGTACATTGGTTAGGCTAAGTGAAAATAAAAGTAAGAATATTATGGACGTGTTACGAATAAGTTATGATGCTCTGGAAGAAAAAGACAAGGAAATATTTTTAGATATTGCTTGCTTTTCCGGTCAGCATTATTTTGAGGATAATGTGAAGGAAATCCTAAATTTTCGTGGATTTAATCCTGAATTTGGCCTCCAAATTCTTGTTGATAAATCACTCATAACCATTAGTTACGGGAAGATTTATATGCATGACTTGTTGAGAGATTTAGGCAAGTGTATTGTTAGAGAAAAATCACCTAAAGAGCCAAGAAAGTGGAGTAGACTATGGGATTGTGAAGATCTCTACAAATTTATGTCGAGCAATAAGGTATAATGAATTTTTTAATGTATAAATCTTAGGTTGCTCGATTTTTTTTGGAATTTGTATATACCTCAAAGATCTAATATTTTCTTTTTTGTTTGCAATGTTGTAGGAAGCAAAAAATCTGGAAGCCATAGTTGTTGAAGATGAACCAGGGATGTTTTCTGAAACAACAATGAGATTTGATGCTCTATCAAAAATCAAAAACCTTAAGTTGCTTATACTTCCCAGGTATTATGAGAAGGGGCTTTCCACAATTGAGGAGGAGAAATTTTCAGGAAGCCTTAATTATCTTTCCAATGAATTAGGATATCTTATTTGGCATTTTTATCCCTTTAACTTTCTACCTAAGTGTTTTCAGCCACACAATCTTGTTGAGTTGAATCTTTCTGGGAGTAACATCCAACATTTATGGGACAGCACACAGGTAGTGTAAATTTTTAAATTTTTATGTTTTTTTATTTTCTTAAAATGAATGTATTTATAATTTCAAATAATTAATAATTATGGTCCAGGTGTTGTTTTTAATTTTGTCTCTTTCTATTGGCCCTTCATTGCAGCCTATACCCAATTTGAGACGTTTGAATGTCTCTGATTGTGATAATCTAATTGAGGTGCAAGATTTTGGTGAGGCCCTAAATCTCGAGAGACTAGATCTCAGTGGATGTGGACGACTCAGTCGGTTCCATCCATCCATTGGTTTTCCTAGAAATCTTACCTATTTGAATTTAAGTGACTGCAAAAGTCTTGTCGAGTTACCACATTTTGAACAGGCCCTAAATCTTGAAAAGTTAAATCTGGGAGGATGTGAACTACTAAAACAGCTACCCCATCCATTGGTCGTCTAAGAAAGATTACATTTTTATTGGATTTGCAAGAGTGTAAAAGTCTCACTGACTTGCCACATTTTGTAGAGCACCTAAATTTTGAAGAGTTAAATCTCTATGGATGTGTACAGCTAAGGCAGATACATCCATCCATTGGTCATCTAAAAAAGCTTACTCATTTAAATTTAAAATATTGCAAAAGTCTCGTAAACTTGCCACATTTTGCAGAGGACCTAAATCTTGAAGAGTTAAATCTCCAAGGATGTGTACAACTAAGGCAGATACATCCATCCATTGGTCATCTAAAAAAGCTTACTCATTTAAATTTGAAATATTGCAAAAGTCTCGTAAACTTGCCACATTTTGTAGGAGACCTAAATCTTAAAGAGTTAAATCTCGAAGGATGTGTACAACTAAGGCAGATACATCCATCCATTGGTCATCTAAGAAAGCTTACTGTTTTAAATTTGAAAGATTGCAAAAGTCTAGTAAGCTTTCCTAGTAACATATTGAGACTCAGTTCTCTCACATACCTAAGTCTTTTCGGATGTTCAAACCTACACAGTATCGATTTATCAGAGGATTCAGTTAGATGTTTGTTGCCTTCCTATACTATTTTCTCATGTATGCGTCAACTTGATCTAAGTTTCTGTAGTTTACTTAAAATCCCTGATGCTTTTGGAAATTTGCATTCCTTAGAAAAGCTATGTTTAAGGGGAAACAATTTTGAAACACTACCCAGCCTCGAGGAGCTTTCCAAACTGTTACTTTTAAACTTACAACATTGCAAGAGATTGAAATATTTGCCTGAGCTCCCTTCAGCAACTGATTGGCCTATGAAGAAATGGGGAACTGTTGAAGAAGATGAATATGGATTGGGATTAAATATTTTCAACTGCCCAGAATTAGTTGATAGAGATTGCTGCACCGACAAGTGTTTCTTTTGGATGATGCAAATGGTTCAGCTCTTCACTATTTCACTTAATTGTCATCCTTCCGGGGATTCAATGGCATGGCGGGTTCCATTGATTTCAAGTATTATTCCAGGAAGTGAAATACCAAGGTGGTTCGACGAACAGCATTTGGGCATGGGTAATGTCATAAACATAGACATATCTCACTTTATGCAGCTTGACAAATATTGGATAGGCATTACGTTGAGTGTAATCTTCGTGGTACACAAAGAAAGAAGAATGCCCCCTCCAGACATGGAACAAAGAAAGAAAGAACGTCCATCTCTTTATATTCCGGTTCTTTTCCGTGAAGATCTAGTCACGGATGAATCGGATCACTTGTGGCTATTCTATTACCCTCGATCACATTTTGATGTCTCTAATTTTGATGAGTTGAAAGTGGTATGTAGACCCAGAGATCTTGATTATCAAGATTTGGATGTTGAAGTGAAGAAATATGGGTATCGTTGGGTATATGAACATGATCTAGATTTATCAAACTTAAGAACGATGCGCAATAAAAATTCGTCGCCTCGGAAGCGCAAATATTTTACAATTGAAGAATTGGAGACATTGGAGACATTGTTGAATATGGATGCACAGTGGAAGCAGCAGTAGCAAGATCAAGTTCACCTGGACTTTTGGGGTAGATAGTCCAATCATCTTTTTACAAGGTACAAATTAAACAAATTTCACCTTGTTTGAAACTTTGGATAATAAGGTGAGAAGAAATGCATGGTTGGTGGCTAAAAAAAAAAAACAGAGAAAGAAACGCATGATCTGTTATTAGTTTTCAAAAAATAGAAATTAAACTATTTATTTATCCAGAAACTATTTCTTGCTTGTCGTTTAATTCTTTAATTTGTCTTATGTAACATTTCATTATTTCTTTCTCAATGTCTCCCTTTGCTCCACTATATATGTGTATGATGAAAATTTAAATAATTTCAGAAAATATACTTTGATATTTGTTAATTTTATAAAGGCTATCTAATTTTGTTGTGATTTTAAATAAGTTTCTTATATAGGTATATTGGGTGTGTGTGTTTTCTTGATATTACCAGTGCTATTAAGATATGTTAATATCTCAATTAATTCCCTTCAAATTATAGTATTTTGTTGAATAAACATATTATGTCCTTGCCATTATAATATTTTGTTAAATTATCAGTATTATTTGGCTATATGTTGTTATTGAGTGATATAAATTATTTTTATGAATTACAATGAAATTTGGTAAAACTTTTTAGGCGCGGAACTTATAAATTCATTTAATTACCTTATAATCTACTTTAAGCAAAACGAAATTTGTTTAGTACACAAACTTATTTTAATTGTTTATAGTTTATTTTCAAGCTACTTGAAGTAGCAGTTAACTCGTAAGTTATTAGCATTTTTTTCTTCTCAAATTTTATTTACTAATTTATTTAAAAATATTTTTTATCCTGTATTGAATTTAAAAACCCTTTTACCTATTTTAATATTGCTAATTTATTATGGGAAACTATATACTAGATGACATATTTATTTTCTTTTTCATTATGAAACTTTAAATTCTGCTTTTATATTTTTTATGTAAAACTACTTATTTTAATGAATTATTGCATTGTTAATTTTTTTTATTTATATGTAAATATTTGGCCCCTAAAAAAGTTAATAAGAAAATCAAAATTATATGGAAAAAACAATGTTTCTTTGTTGTTTAAAATTAAATCATTCTTAAATAAAATATTTAAATATTAAAAAATATTTTTAAACAATATAAGTTTATTTTATTTAATTATAATATATAAAAAATGAAAAAACTATTTAAAATCATATTAGTTGATGAAAATACTTAAATATGTAGGTACGTAATTCCTTTCTTTAAGATAAATAAATAATGAGTTCCACCCTATCATGAATATTTTTTTAGTCTAATAGCATTATATCTGGTAAACTGTACCTGATAACATTTTTTGTCCACTAAGATATAAATTCTTTTGTATTGCTTGAATACGTGCCATCCTGTTATATATGATTATATTTGCATGTTATCATATCTCCAACTTTATAACTTTTAGGCATAAGCAAGAAGTTCTGTTATTTCTTCGTATGCGCGTTGTTTTCTTCGTATACTTTTATATGGCTAAATTATATCCACTATAATATTTTGTTGGTATAAAATTTACATTCTACTCAGTGATAAGAAGAAAATAAAATAAAATAAACTTATGCACTGGCATACGAGAGAATTTTACTTATGAAAAAAAGATATAAGAGAACTTTTTTAGAAAAAATAATTTATAGAAGTCTTTATCTTTTAAAAAAATATATATATATAAGAAAACTTCTATAAATTAATTTCAATTCTCACAATTTAATTAAATAACATATATAATGCCTACCAACATTGCATGTTTTACCATTGCTGTGAATTTTTATCAAACATATTCCATCAAAATCACTTTGAGTCTCACATGCTATTATAAAACAATGTTCACATATCCATTAGCTTCTCATTGATAGTTCCTTATCCTCACATCAGCTCTATTTTAATTTTCTCTATTTTTTATTCTTTTTTCTTTTCTGTCAAGTTGTTGTGATCCATATAGGTTCTAGGTAGTAATTTTTAACATTCCTTGTATTTTGATATTTTAAAGAGTGGATTTTTAAGCTCCTAGAATCTTCATTTGGGTGCAGGAATAATCTTCATCCATCCTTTCTTCATGTATTTCTCTCTAAGGAAAAGAGAAGCTAGAGCTTGAATCATTTTGGGTTTTGAAGAGTAAAGATAGGTGGGAAAAGGTGAGGATTTTCCTAATCCTATAATTTTCAATTTGCATGCAAATTTGATTCTTAGAGCACTATGTCTCTCTTTGTCTAATTGGATGCCTTGTTAGTCTAATACATATTTAGAACCTGTTTTTGATGTGTATTGAGCCCTATGCCCCAAATTTGTTCTGTAAATATGGATTTAAGAACAGCCATGGTAATTGCCTTGGTGTTAAAATAAAGTTTTCCAAGGACTAGTGTCTTAAAGCTTATTAAAATTCATATCATTTATTTTCTTGAATTTCTTGTTGGTGAATTTATAAAATTAGGAGATTTTCATGCAGGGATTTCCCATATGTCTAATGCATGATATATGATTTTAAGTGAGGATATTATTGGTTCTCTAAGTCCCAAGTAGAATAGGAGCCTTGCAAGATTGACCAGCCAAGTATTGAGAAGCCTTTAGGAAGATGCATCAGAGTGGTATAGGTCAACATCAAAATTGTAGATGATAGTGATTGTTAGCAATATGTCCAAAACCTATACAAGCAGGGCCAAGAGGAATGTGGCATGACCTTAGTACCTAAAAGACTATGAGGCTTGAAGGAATTGGCTTTATTTTATCTTTCTTCTTTCTTCTTAATATCTATATGGCTATGTTTTCCTTGTTCACAATGAAATGGAGTTGCTTTTAATGCCTAGGAATTCTGGGGATCTTCCTTTAGTTCAATGGCCACTTTTTCTACTTGCAAGCAAGGTATTTCAGTTATTATAATCATTGTCAAGTTGTTATTAAAAGGTCTTTTTTTGAGTGTTTAATCAAATTCAGTGTAATTGTTCAAATTTTATGTTTATGCTAGAATGTTTGGTCCTAGTGTATATTTGAATATCTTTATTCACATGATTTTTATGTAGTAGTTTCTAGATTTTATATTATTTCTTAATGATTAATACTATGAGTCTAGTACTATCACTAATGGCACTACAACAAAATAATGAATCAACATCGTTTAATCTACATCGGTTATTTAAAAACCTGTAGATTACCATGCGGTGGCATTTTTGAAATTTTGACCAATTTTTTTAAGGCGTTAACAACGGTTTTTAATAAAACTGCTTTTGTATGTAACCAGAGACCACTACGTTTTTCGCTATCACTGCCTTTGAAGTGCTGATATTTTAAATCAATTTTTCACTTTCTAAGCTCGCTGCTAGTGTACGTACGTACGAGTTCTCTACACATAGGAAAGTCATTATCTGGAAACCCTAGCCTTGAACGCTGCCGCAAGCTTGGTCGTCACCTCCTTCACTCTACCGTGAGGTTCAAATTGTGGCGCAAGCTCCATCGCTGTTTGCTATTGTCATTGTCTATTTGATTCGATCTCGACAACCAGTTGCCTCTGACCATTGTGTTGTAAGTTTAATTTAATTGTTTGTAGCTCGTGCTCCCTCATAGGTTTCATTCATACATGCCTGATGATTAATTTAATTTGTTGACATTGTGAGTTTCTGTTTGTTTAAACCCTAAATTTACTTAGTTGTAAGTAGAAATCCCTTTTTGTTAAGCATTGTGAGATTTCATTCATACATGCCTGATGTTGGCATGTTTAAATCGTTAATAATCCAACTTAACTGGAACTACCTTGGATTTAAGTTGTAGCACCTCACTCTTGGAATTGCAAGGTTTTCACTTTTCAAAAAGGTTGTTTGAGTTTCAATCTGAGATGAGATAATGTTTTCAAAGGGGTTGTTTGAGTTATGACTTCAAATGAGGCCTTAATTAAATGATCCACATCAGCCTGTAGATTTTCCGCACCTTTGCAAACTTGCCAATAAAGGACATTGACAGGAAAATCGACTAGAGTTTTTTCCCTTGATTTTTATGATAAATGGGGTGGTATAGACTATAGAGTGTTGGTGTACCTTCTTGCTTAGGAACTCAGCTCCAACGTCCATGACCGTACTTAGTAATATGCCTAAGAAGTTTTTCATCTTCTTCTGCTGACCAAAGACCCTTCCTGTATAAGTTTCTGTTTGTAACACCCTTCCCATTTTGTATTGTGTTTTTTTTCCCATTGCATTAATAAGGGGGTGAACTACCTCTTCAATTAAGTCATGCCTTATGAAGTGACAGCTAAGAAAAGGAGTTGAATTAATATAAGATGAAGGCCCCATGAGAGATGTCATAGTTAGTACTCTGTAGTAAGGTTCCTTCTATGTAGTAATCATATGTGGAAAAGAAATGTTGGAAACTCTACTTGTGGTATAAAAAAGTTATGTCTACACTTGTAAATAGTGTTCATAAAAATTCAGCTAAGTTATTATATGTTTGCTGTATCACAAATAAAATTAAATAAACTAATCTATATAAGCTTCTTCTTCTAGAATTACTGCTTCAAATACCATAATTGCAAACCAGAAAACTGCAATGCACATAGCCAAGGACATAATGCTAAACCATGCCACTCTGCCATTTGTTTTTTCACTCACAGTCCTCATTCCAGCTTCCCTGAATAAATAACCCAAAAAACAAAAATTAAGCATATGAAAAGTTGTTAAAAAATTATTTGCAATAAACAATTTACAGGGGAAGATGTTGATGTGATTGGAATTACCTTCCCTTAAAAAATTATTTGGGCAAAATGAATAGAATAAATAGAATTATTAACGGCAAAATGAGAAAAAAAAACTGAACATAAATAGAGCTCAACAGGACATTCTGCAATGGGGACAAGAAAACATATTCCAACTTTACCTTGGTAAATGAAACACAAAAAACAGAAATGTGCTTAGTTATGCATCATCCCAATAAAACAAACATAATATAATGTTAGTTGGGAAAATACATAAAACAGATTTGAAAAAATGATTTGATCCTGCATTTGAGTTCAAGAGTCATGACCTGGATTTGCAACAACAATTTTCCCCTTCATGAGTCACAACCTGAATTTGTTGAATCACAATATGCAGAAAATGCTTTGATTGTGTGACTGGTTTTCCAAATAAATTGTTGGTTTCAGAGAAACAAGTTTGTGAGTGAGTAAACTTGATTAGCCTACCTAAAATTGTAAAGTTGTACAATTATAATAGTTTTTTCACTTGCTAGTTTGATTATTCATTTTTAGTATGATTAGCTTTGGTACTTTCAACCAAACTTGTTTTCTTTGTAGTGGCTACACTGTTTATATTCTAATATGGCACACTATGTTGACACAATCATGATATATAGTAACACCTTTCCTGCATCATATTTGATAAATGAACATTATTTTAAATTGTGTCTGCTCTTAAATCATCGATAAAATTCCTTCAATATTTTTGTGCCAGCCTTGTTGTACTTGCATCTTGGCTGGACTTTTTTATCATAGATGTGCATATACTTCTGTAGTAGATTGTAATTCATTAAGTTTATGCTTTAGGTATGTGTTTTCGAAGACAAACTTAGTAATGTATATATTGATTTCTATCATTGGGTAACTTGTCTTTAATTTTCCAGGAAATTGAGTTCTAATTTATTGGTGGGTGAAATACCTTTTGGACTTGGTCAAAAATCCTTGATACACCTGTAAGTTTTGGGTTTTTCTTTATGTAGATGTTATGCAAAGTATTTTATAGAACTCGACTGATTGGAGTCTTTTGTTTGATTAGCTGTGAGAAATATGACATTAGTAAGGAGAAATTGGTCCAGTTTTGTCAAAACCACAGAGACCCCTCGTAGGAGGTATGTACTTTGTCATTTTAGTTGTTTTCCAAAAAAAATCACTTCTTATAATTCATTGTAGTAATCATTTTCATTAATGTTCGATTTTTGCAAGATGTGCGGAAAAAGGCACAGGCCATCCAGAAGCAAAACATTGTCCCCACGTATTGTCTCGTGAGGGTTATGAATATTTAAAACAAAAGCTCATGGCTGAGAAGACAAAGAAAAGACTGGAGGAAGCTACCCAATCCGGAAGCACTAAGGGCATCATTGACCCTCCATCTTCCATCAGACGCTACGTGAAGTGGAAGATGGCCCGCTTCAAGAAAACTGGGCAGATGACGTCTGAGGCAGCAAAGGAAATAACTGAGAAGATTGTAAGTCATTTTCAATTAAGAATTGTAATTATCTTTGTGTATTCTATGAATGCCTTGGACAAATATATGTGTTCTGTACAAGATTCTTTGGAGGAGCAGGCATCACAGGGATCGTTCGTCGCCCATGGACGTCAAGATGTCCTGATTGCTGCCATTGGGCGACCAGAGCACCCTGGCCATGTCCGTGTTGCTGGAGTCGGTGTCACCATAAAGCAATACTTTTGATCGGCTCTATGAACGTCCCGTAGTTCTTCCTCTATTCCTCCTAAAGACCTACAACAGTTGATCCAACAGATCAGGGATCAGCTTGAGGAGTCAATCATAGAAAAAGTGATTCGGCAGGTGATGGCATCCTTTAGCCGGATACAGTCCCAATTTCAGTCTCAGATGCATTCACAGGGACTTGCACTGCCTCCAGAGCTAGAGGTTGGTCCCTCAGGGAACAATCCAGAGACGGGTGACTTAGACAAATGCGGGTTGTACATTGAAAAAAATTCTTCCCGCCTAGTTGCCCTAGGAAAACTTTATGAGGGATCCACAGCAATTTCATAATATCCCTTTGTTGCATGGCCAAATGAAGGTTGGTGTTGAGGAGGTTAAAGATGCAGAGGCTTCCGTTCCTGTACCCACTGACGAGGTTACCTTAGTGGGGCAGACACTTAACACCTTCCTTGCTTGGTCGACACATCTTGTGAAGCGTTTATCAGAACATGTATTTTACTCTGATTATATATTTCTTTTTTTCAATTGATTTGTTCATTGTAATCAAAACTTGTTAATTAACTATGTTTGATCAACATCCAACTGTGTCTCTTGCAAAACCTCTAGAAAGCCTGGATCATGAGGTCGATGATTCCCTGTATCTAATGACATTGACCATCCCACAGCTATTTTTGAAGCCTCTCCAAGTTATGTGAGATGTTACTGTGTTCGGGGTGTTTAATCAAAACTTCCCGTTGTATATACAGAATGAAGATCTCTCTGAAATTGCACACGATGGTCAATGTCTCAGCATATCTATTATACAATTGTGGATTCTGTAAGTCAATTTAGATTACTGTTAATTACCAAAGTAATTGTTTTAAATTCATACATAATTAATTTTGTCTTAACAACACAGGCATCTGACTGAGACAAGTATGCGAGCGGAGAATTTCGATGTGTATGGATTCCTCGAGCCATAGTCCATTCAAAGATCTGGGCAATCGCAATTTGAATTAGAAAGTTACATCAAAGAGTTGGATGCAGAGTTCAAAACGCGATGTCTACCTTGGAGCCTATCTGAATGGGTAAGTCAAACACAACAACTGAATTTAAATAATCTATACTACAATAACCCATATTCGTCTCCACTGCAGCAGACACTGGCAAATGGTTGTCATTCTACCTAAGGAAAACCTAGTTGTCTGGTTTTGTTCTTTACATAGCAAGTTAGACAACTACCTTAAGGGAATAATTAACATGTCAGTGTTGTTTTCAATACAATTGCATTAGCATAACTCAACATCATCAATATTTTAATGTTCCTCGTATTCAACAGTGCTTTGAAAGGACTTGATGATACTCCACAACCTAAATCCAAGGCTGGTGCTAGGTGGATTATTGTTAAGGTACGTGATTTAAATAAAACTTCTACTTATATATATTGCTTATGTGTGTGTACACTAATTGTAGTTAACGTTTAATTAATATCCAATTTTCATTATGTATTTAGTGTAATAGACAAAAAGGAAGCACTGAGTGTGGCTATTACGTCATGCACTGGATGTCCACGATAATCTTAGGAACTTTCAGCAATAATTGGGAAACGGTAATTGTATATTTCAAACAAAGTTGGTTTTCTTATCATTGTTATTACATTATTAATTTATCTTTTATTTGATCATGCAATATTTTAATGATGTTAGACCATTGGAAGCAAAGAGATTCAAGGCGTTTCGCATCCAGTGGGCACAATATTATCTAAAAGTTAGAAATCAAACATAGGATGTTGGGGGATTATGTAACTTTATGTTACTTAATTAGTTTACCATACTTTGCATTACATTTTTTACAATTGTTGTTTCATTTTAACATTGAATAACCTTTGTTGATAGTTATTCATAGTTATCAATTGATTTTTTTCAATTAATACTTTACTAGCTAGTTTTCTGCTAAAACCTATTTGAAAGCATAATGCAAATGATATATGTTGTGTGTTGTGTGGTTTTTTTATAAAAACAAAGAGAATATTTTAAAAAAAATCCTGAAAACAACATTGATTTTCTGTAAAAAAAATCGATGTTAACATACGTTAACATCGGTTTTCTCAAAAAACCGATGTTAATATCCAATATGTTAATATGGGTTTTTTGTAAAAAAAAACCGATGTTAACATCAATTTTTTGGGAAAAACCGATGTTAACGTACGTTAACATCAATTTTTTGTAAAAAATCGATGTTAAGGTTTTGGATATTAATATCGATTTTCGTGGATTTAATCCTGAAATTGGCCTCCAAATTCTTGTTGATAAAACACTCATAACCATTAGTCACGAGAAGATTTATATGCATGACTTGTTGAGAGATTTAGGCAAGTGTATTGTTAGAGAAAAATCACTTAAAGAGACAAGAAAGTGGAGTAGATTATGGGATTGTGAAGATCTCTACAAAGTTATGTCGGACAATATGGTATAATTAATTTTTTAATGTATAAATCTTATGTTGCTCCATTTTTTTCTGGAATTTGTATGTACTTCGAAAGATCTAATATTTTCTTTCTTGTTTGCAATATTGTAGAAAGCAAAAAATCTGGAAGCCATAGTCGTTGATGATAAATCATGGATGTTTTTTGAAACAACAATGAGAGTTGATGCTTTATCAAAAATGAGAAACCTTAAGTTGCTTATGTTTCCTAGGTATGAGGAGGAGCTTTCCACATATGAGGAGAAGGAGGAGAAATTTTCAGGAAACCTCAATTATCTTTTCAATGAATTAGGATATCTTATTTGACAATACAATCCCTTTAACTCTCTACCTCAATGTTTTCAGCCACACAATCTTATTGAGTTGGATCTTTCTATGAGTAACATCCAACATTTATGGGACAGCACACAGGTAGTGTAAATTTTTATGTTTTTTCTATTTTCATTTACTTTAAATGAATATACCAATAAACAAATTATCTTTGATTATTCGATTCTTGTTCAAATAATTAATAATTATGGTCCAAGTGTTGTTTTTAATTTTTTTCTCTTTCTATTGACCCTTCATTGCAGCCTATATCCAATTTGAGACGTTTGAATGTCTCTAACTACGATAATCTAATCGAGGTGCAAGATTTTGGTGAGGCCCTAAATCTCGAGAGACTAGATCTCAGTGGATGTGGATGACTCAGTCGGTTCCATCCATCCATTGGTTTTCTTAGAAATCTTACCTATTTGAATTTAAGTGGCTGCAAAAGTCTTGTGGAGTTACCACATTTTGAAAAGGCTCTAAATCTTGAAAAGTTAAATCTGGGAGGATGTGAACTACTAAAACAGCTACCCTCATCCATTGGTCGTCTAAGAAAGCTTACTCGTTCATTAAATTTGGGAGGGTGTAAAAGTCTCATTGACTTCCTATATTTTGTAGAGGACCTGAATATTTCCCGGTTAATTTTGGAAGGATGTGAACAACTAAGGCAGATACCTCCATCCATTGGTCATCTAAGAAACCTTACTGTTTTAAATTTGAGAGATTGCAAAAGTCTCGTAAACTTGCCACATTTTGTAGACCACCTAAATCTTAAGGAGTTAAATCTGGAAGGATGTGTACAACTAAGGCAGATACATCCATGCATTGGTAATCTAAGAAAGCTTGTTTATTTAAATTTGAAAGATTGCAAAAGTATAGTAAGCTTTCCTAGTAACATATTGGGACTCAGTTCTCTCGAATACCAAAGTCTTTTCGGATGTTCAAACCTACACAGTATCGATTTATCAGAAGATTCAATTAGATGTTTGTTGTCTTCCTTGCCTATTTTCTCATGTATGCGTGAACTTGATCTAAGTTTCTACAATTTACTTAAAATCCCTGATGCTTTTGGAAATTTCCAATGCTTAGAAAAAGCTATGTTTAAGGGGAAACAATTTTGAAAGACTACCTAGCCTCAAGGAGCTTTCCAAACTGTTACATTTAAACTTACAACACTGCAAGAGATTGAAATATTTTCCTGAGCTCCCTTCACAAACTGATCGGTCTTGGCAAAATTGGACAACTGTTGAAGATGACGAATATGGATTGGGATTAAATATTTTTAACTCACTACTAGAATAATGACATTTAAAGTCGATTCTAAGAGATATTCTACGACGGTTTTTAACCGTTTCAAAATAGTCATCGTAAAAAGGGTCAAATTATATAACGACGGTTATACAACCGTCTTAGAAAGCTGCATCTACTAAGACAGTTATTTGAATAACCGTCTTAGATTATCTTGTTTTCTAAGGCGGGTCCAGATCCAAACCCGTCTTAATAAAATAGCATTTTACGATGGTTATTTAATTGACCGTCTTAATAGATTTGGCTTTCTACGATGATTTTTTAAATAACCGTCTTAAAATCATATTACACTTTCTACGACGGTTATAAATATAACCGACTTAGTATGTCTAGTATTTTAAGACGGTTGTTTCTTTAACCGTCTTAGAATGTCAATGTCACATTACACTTTCTACTACGGTTATAGTGATAACCGCCTTAGAATGTTAATTCTTTTTTGGGTTTTTTAATTTTTTTTGTGTAGTTCTTTAATAGCTTTATTAGTAGGGTCTAATTTCATAATTCAAAATCAAATGATGCTAATTTTCATCAGGATAGTGTTAGATAATAAAACAATGCTCCAATTTATCAAATTCCATAAAAGCAATAAGCATTCTTTCATAATCAAAATCAATTAGCTATTTTCCAAACTCTAAAAGTTCAAAAATCAACCCAAGAAAACTTTACTTTCATGACTTATTTTACAAATTCTACAATTCTGACTTCTCACAGCTGCTGATTGATATCTCTTGGAATATCTATGATGACTAATCTCATCAATTTCACTTCAAATTTCAGTGAGTTGCATGTGTTGTAAGTGAAATGGCAAACTGAGAGCGTACAGAGTAGAAAGAGACATTCAAGCGTATCATGCAAAGGCAATAGTTAATCAGGTGCTAGAATTAAACTTTGAAATTTAAAAATTAAGTCCAATAACAAGTATATAATAATACAAGAGTATAGATTAAAACTTTAGCTTCGTCAGACATATGCTCTCCAATCTCCATGGACTACACTAGATCAAATTGGCCATTAGGAAATGGTTGCTCTAGAGCATCGGGAACCCAAAAGGAAGCATGCAATCACAGAAACATGAAAGTAAATATTATATATTTATAGTATATTATATTAGCTACATGTGCATAGATTCTATAGAAGTTTTTAAGAACATCTGCTATGGAAAATAACGTACCTTGGGTTTGGATATATCATTTTCTTATAAATTGATATATCTTTGCCAATGTAAATACACCACTTCCCTTTAAAAGAACAAGAACAAAAATGGAAAGAACACATCATCAAAAGTTTAAGATCAAATTAAAAATAACCACATGAGAAGTGAATATTTTAACTAACAAGTAAAACAATTGAGTTTAGGCGATTATAATCTATTCTAATGCAGCTACCTACAAATCCCTAGAAAATTAGGAAAAAGCGAAGAATTAGAGAAAGACTATCAGAGCTTACCGATGATGACAATCAAATAAGCGAATGTGATGCGATTTCGAAGAAGAGAAACAAACAAAAATCATAATTTTATATCAATCTCAAATTAACGTTTAAATTATTTTTAAATAATTATTTTAAAAATTAACAAATTTATCATATCTAATAAATTATAATTAGACAACTGTATGTCATATATATCATATTTTTTCTCTTGTATTGAAAGCATATTTTATATTTTTTTTAAAAAGTAGCAAAGAAACTATTATTTTCCTTGTGATCACTAGCTTTGAAGGAAGAGACAAGATTGAAAGGTTGAGCAGGGCCACCACCAAGCATTCCATGAAAAATAGTTCACGTGTAATAATATAATTTACTCGCAAAAAAAGTGAATATTAAAACTAGTGCATGGCATCTTTTTATGACTAACCTGCTGCGGAATTCAACGTTATAGCTGTGCAAACCTCAGCAACACTCAAGTTCATCTTAGTTGTGCAAACCTGATCAAACCTCTCAAGAGGTTAGCTAGCAAATGAAAATAAACTACAAATTTTATATGCAGTTGGCACTATCAGACCTTACCGGGCACTTATTTTACTAACTATGAGTAATTGTTAAATTAATATAATCTTTTTATTAAAAATTACAAAATATAATATATTAATAACATTAGAAAAATTTCTACTTTTGATTCCTTAATTTTCAGGGTGGCCCACCCCCAAAATATCTAATGAGGGATCTTCTTTGGAACGGAAGGGTGGCCCACCCCCAAAATTTTCAAGGTTTATATGTATATCCTACCTTTGTATTTCTCCTGCACATTGATTTTTTTTTTTTTTTGCAACAAACAAAGCTGTTTAGAATTATGAACCCTTCGTTTAATCTTAACTGGGGGAGTGCACTTATTTATTTACAATAATAAACCCTCAACTTCATCTCAATTGGAGTAGTGCTCTTTTTCAAGGGCCTTGTGCTTATTAAATTATTTTTATTTTTTTTAATCAGCCAAATAATATATCAAAAATAATGGTGAAGGCAGGGTACCACCATAACCCATATACAAAACAGAAAAAAAAGACCCCAACTAATTATTCATAGTTGCCATATACACCCAATGCAAATATATATATATATATATAAAATTCAGAAGCACATGAGAGTATAAAATCCGTTAAAAAAATCCTAAAGAGTGCTATTAATAAATTAGAAAATACATTTTAATATCTTAAAAGATTTCATTAAGAATATTATCAAATACCTAAAATCAAGTATAGGAAATAATATTATAAAAATATTATATTTATATATTATAATCTTAATTACTTTGGTCCCTCCAATTTTTCTTTTTCAAGCTCCACCACTGTTTGTAAGTATATCACCAAAACTAGTCCTCAATAAAACCCAAAAAAACTAATTGTGGAGTGTGGACCACGGTATATGAATTATGAAGCAGCATGGGGCAAAGGGTATATTTGATTTGATTTGAAGGATGCAGGACATTAGATATCACAATCAAGAACAAGCATTGCATACCTCAATATCAGATATTGCAGTTCGTAAAACACAATCCCAATTCACTAAAGGAAGGTCCCTGTGACAATGACAAAAAAATTAATATATCCACAAAAGAGCCACTTAGATTCATATAATGGAGCATATACAATAACAAACTGAAATACAAATCATGTTGTAAGAGAACCTGAGGAGCACCCAGAGCATGGTATGCACAACTACGTATTCGCATAACAAATTTAGCAACATTAGACTATGCAGTTTTAGAGAAGAAAGGACAACTTTAAATTATGTGGCTAGTATATATAGGTAATCTTGAGTTAAAAAGAAAAAATGATAATTTGAAAACTATAGCATAACATATATTGGAAAGTTGAGAACAGTTGAACTTCCCAAAATAACTCTAGATATCTTGAGTTACAATTTTTATTTTAAAAAAAAAATCTTATATCTAAATTAGATTTTCTTCTAGAAAACACTTTTTACATGAATAATATTTTTATAATCAATGATGGACACTCTCCACACGTGCATGCAGCCATTCCCTTACTAATTATAAGTACTAATGATCACATAACAATGAACAAGGATAATCACGTTGCAAATTCAACTCCCAAATCTTAAAAGTGGAACTTCTTTTTTATATCAGATAAACAATTAGTGCTTAAATAACTTATAACTATAGGAATATTAAATTGATATATTAATTCTATTCATATGATTCATCACTATTATATATATTTTATCCATAACAATCGAAGTAAAATATCATAAATATATAATAATTTAAGCACATTATTCAACTAATTAACTGTTCTAGATACTACCTAATATAAATATTATATTTAAAAAGCGAGAGAGTGATTTGTTTTGTATAACTCTCGTTGGAGAGAAGAAATTGAACCTATATTATATATTATTATTATTGATAATTTAGATAAAATATATTACTGGCAAAGCTGAAAGAAGAAAATAACAAGAAAGGAAAATATCATTTGATGCTTGGTCATATTCCATACCAGATCTTAGCAAGAACCGCACCTGAGGACCCAAAGAAAATAGATAACGGAAAGGAAAATACCATGATCTCTTGTACAAGATATATTGCTTGACCAGCTCCCCAGCAAGCTCATACAATGATTCATCAAGTGTTGCATGTGTAAGTTTGGTAACCACATTATTGATCTAACTGGAGTTAATTAAATCAAATGTAAAAAAAAAGGACTGAATATAGATCATGTAATGATGTAAACAAAATTCAAGGCGATAAAACCTCCAAACACAAAAAGCTAAAGATACTTACGTTTGCAGCCAATCTCTTGATCTTCTATCGCGCCCCACATCTCTACTTGCCTAATATAAATGAAGTTTTAAGTTCATACCACAGACAGATTAATGTATCTAAAGCATCTTCATCCAAAGAGTTACAATCCTGTATTCTTGCCTGATATAAATGAAGTTTTAAGTTCATACCATAGCTCTGTGGACATGGTCCGGAGGCAAGCTGATATAGGAAAACTAGTTCCTGATCGTGCATGAAATGGGTATCAGATTTTGACTTGAAAGCACAAGCCATATGTTGCATTATGACGCGTGAATGGGAAGCAAACTCCTTAGACTGTGAATGGTAGTGTGTGGCAAATAGCATGCGACAATTAACTTTTTCAATCAGATGCCGGAATACCTGTGCAAATCCAGAATTAGTGAAAGAGACAAGAATATTGAAACATTATCAAAATCATAATTACTAAAAGTGACAATAAACTAAAAGATTTTATCAATGGTTGGAGCAAACTTACAGGATAACAGAGAAACCTTAACACAATTTCTTTCAATGGATGACCCCATTACCATGAAACATAGTGCCATTGTTACAGTTTTTATTTCTTTACCTTTTTCAATGGGCACTCGAGTGTTTAACTTTTGAGCATATCCACTCAGTAAAGTATAGAAATTCAGTACTTAAAAACAAAACCAAAAATTTCATTTAAGACAAGAATAATGAAGAGTGGAGTCTCACTGCATATGGAATGGCATAGCCATCAAAAGTGCTTGTTCCCCGACCCAATTCATCAAGGATAACAACAAAATCTTGAGTAGCATTCTGAAGCACCAAGGCCGTTTCAGTACACTCAACAAAGAAGGTACCTAAAAAAATACAAAGTTTGTTGGCATTGGCAATACATAAAGTCAACTAATCTGTCTCTATGCACATGCACATTTTGAGACCACAATTCTACATTTTCCAAGTTCTAAAAAACCCTATTAATGTCAACAGAAATATCAATGTGTTTAGGTAGGAAAAGCCTCATGCGCAAACATGTCACAAAATCATAAAGTACATTTGCTTTTGTTAGAGTACTTACTCTCGCCTATCATGATTCTATCTTTTGCTCCAACTCGTGTGAAGATGATATCCACAACTTCCAGAACTTACTGCCATCTGAATACCATAACTTCACTGCACATCTGCACAATTTCTGCTCCTTAGGAATCTCAACAACTGAAAGGTTTGTAAATGTCCAAACCCAGCCATAACCTTTCCATAGATAGAGAAAGAACAATAAGGTGAAGGCATGTTTCCAATGTGCCCCGATCAATGTAGCGAGACAGTCCCTTTGGGAAAACCTTTCCACATGTAGGAGTCCAAAACCCTTGCAGAGGAGCGTGCCTCCCATGATGATTCCCAAATCCAAAACCCTAAGCGTGTCCCTGAACTCGCTGTTGCAGTAGTGGTGGCTCGCCACGAGGAGGCACGCCATGGAGTAAGTGTCGTGCCACACCAGCAGCACCGAGTGCCACGGCCCCGAGTGCAGCTACTCCCACGCCATCTTGCACACTGCCTCCGCCGTGCGAATGTCGCTATTTGCCACCAGCACCGCCATGCTCACGTACGCATACCCGCCATGCTCGGAGATCCCGTGGAGCAGCGCCGCTGATTCAAGGTCCAACGTCGGCGTATCAAAACAGCCAGAAGGAGGGTCACCGCCGGATGCGGAGTTCATCAACATTGCTGCAGCGGCGCAAGGGGAGAACTCCAGCAACTCGACTAAAAACTGAAAAATAAAGTGACAGGGACAGGGATGCAAAGGCACGACGGGAGGGCAAGAGTAAGCTTTTCAGGGAGGTGGACAGCAAACGCATGACCTAGCCACTTTTAATTTTTTACACAATGAACAAAGACGGTCATAGACAAGGAATGTCTATCTGTTTTCTAAGACGGTTTTTTATGACCATCTTAAAACCCGCGACGTAAATAGCAATTATAATGAAAATAATTACAAAAATGTCACCGCGTTGTTTTCTAAGGCAGTTTTACAGAACCGTCTTAAAATAGTTGTCTTAGAAAACTGCTTTTGTAGTAGTGACTGCCCAGAATTAGCTGAGAGAGATCGCTGCACCAACAATTGTTTCTCATGGATGATACAAATAGTTCATCCCTATTTTTCCCTTGATGATCTTCATCCTTCCAGCTATGTAATGCCGTTGTGGGTTCCATTTATTTCAAGTATTATTCCAGAAAGTGAAATGCCAAGGTGGTTCGACGAACAGCATTTGGGCATGGGCAATGTCATAAACATAGACAGATCTCACTTTATGCAGCATGTGGGCAACAATGTCATAAACACAGGCAGATTCAACATTGCACAGTATGACGAAAAATGGATAGGCCTTGCGTTGAATGTAATCTTCGTGGTACACAAATAAAGTTGAATGCCCCCTCCAGACATGGAACAACGTTCAATTCTTAGTATTACATGTGGCCCTTCTATTCCACCCCAATAAAGAAAGAAAAAACGTCCATCTATTTATATTCCGGTTCTTTTCCGTGAAGATCTAGTCACGGATGAATCGGATCACTTGTGGCTATTCTATTTCCCTCGATATCGTTTTGATGAAGATAATTTTGATAAGTTGAAAGTGAAATGTATATCGAGAGATCTTCTTCATGATCAAGATTTGGTTGTTGAAGTGAAGAAATATGGGTATCGTTGGATACATAAACATGATCTAGAATCATCAAATGGGTCGCCTCGGAAGCCCAAATTTTTGGCATTTAAAGAAAATGAGTAGCAATTGCAATTCGGCTAGGCTTGATTCATAGTGAAGAATTGAAGACATATTTGAATATGGATGCAGAGTTGAAGCAGCAGTAGCAAGATCAAGTTCGCCTGGACTTTTGGGGTAAATAGTCCAATCATCTCTTTACAAGGTATAAATTAAACAACTTTCACTTTGTTTGAAACTTTGGATAATAAGGTGAGAAGAAATGCATGGTCTGTGCCTTTAAAAAAAGAAACAGAGAAAGAAACGCATGATCTGTTATTCCTTTTTTAAAAATAGAAATTAAACTATCAATTTATCCAGACATTATTTCTTGCTTGTCGTTTAATCTTTTAATTTGTCCTCTGTAACATTTCTTTATTTCTTTCTCAATGTCTCCCTTTGTTCGCCTATATATGTGTGATGAAAATTTTAATAACTTTAGAAAATATACTTTGATATTTGTTAATTTTATAAAACCTATCTAATTTTGTTGTGATTTTAACTAAGTTTCTTATATAGCTATATTATGTTGTTAAATTCGATATGTTAATTTATGTGTGTTAATTTTTTTTATTTATATGTTAATATTTGGTCCCTAAAAAATTTAACAAGAAAATCAAGATTATATGGAAAAAAACAATTTTTCTTTGTCATTTAAAAATAATATTCCTAAATAAAATATTTAAATATTAAAAAAATAATTTTGAACAATATAAGTTTATTTAATTTAATTATAATATATACAAAATGAAAAAAATTATTTAAAATCATATTAGTTGATGAAAATACTTAAATATGTAGGTACGTAATTCCTTTCTTTAAGATAAATAAATAATTATTTCCACCATATCATGAATTTTTTTTAGTCTAATAGCATTATATATGATTATATATGGTAAACCATACTCGATAACATTTTTGGTTCACTAGGATATAAATTCTTTTGTATTGCTTGAATACGTGCCATCCTGTTATATATGATTATCTTCTCATGTTAATTATCACATCTCCAACAATGTACCTTTTAGCATATGCAAGAAGTTCTGTTCTTTCTTCGTATAGTTTTATATGGCTAAATTATATCCACTATAATATTTTATTGTATAAAATTTACATTCTACTCAGTGATAAAAAGAAGAATAAAATAAAATTATGCACTGGCATACGAGAGAACTTCATTGATGAAAAAAATGATATAAGAGAACTTTTTCATAAAATATAACTTATATAAGTTTTTATTTTTAGAAAAATTATATAAGAAAACTTCTATAAATTAATTTCATTTCTCACAATTGAATTAAATAACATACATATAATGCCTACCAACATTGCATGTATTAGCATTGTTGTGAATTTTTATCAAACATTTCTTCTCCCCCAAGGCCCCAACGCTTTCTTTTTTTCTCACTCGATGTTCCCAGTTTCACTTTCATGGCAAAGCTTTTTATTCCATCAAAATCACTTTGAGTCTCACATGCAATTATAAAACAATGTTCACATATCCATTAGCTCCTCATTGATAGTTCCTAATCCTCAAATCAGTTGTATTTTAATTTTCTCTCCTTTTATTCATTATTCTTTTTTGTCAAGTTGTTGTGATCCATATATGTTTTAGGTAGTAATTTTTAAGATTCCTTGTATTTGATTTTTTTAAAGAGTGAATTTTTAAGCTCCTAGAATCTCCATTTGCGTACAGGAATAATCTTCACCCATCCTTTCTTCACGTATTTCTCTCTAAGGAAAAGAGAAGAACTTGAATCATTTTGGGTTTTGAAGAGTAAAGATAGGTGGGAAAAGGTGAGGATTTTCCTAATCCTATAATTTTCAATTTGCATGCGAATTTGATTCTTAGAACACTATGTCTCTCTTTGTCAAGCTGGATGCCGTTGTTAGTCTAATACATATTTAGAACCTGTTTTTTATGTGTATTGAGCCCCATGCCCCAATTTTGTTCTGTAAATATATGGATTTAAGAACAGCCATGGTAATTGCCTTGGTGATAAAACAAAGTTGGCCAAGGACTAGTGTCTTAAAGCTTATTAAAATTCATATAATTTATTTTCTGGAATTTCTTGCTGTTGGTAAATTTATAAAATTACACTACAACAAAAAGCAGTTTTAACATCGGCCTATTAACGTCGGTTTTAGACAAAATCGATGTTAAGTTAAATGCGGTGACATATTTGTAAATAAAGTATACTTCTTAACATCGGTTTACATATCATACGTTAACATCGATTTTTCAAAAAACCGATGTTAATGTGTTTGCATTAACATTGGTTTTTGGAAAAACCGATGTTAACATATGATATGCTAACATCGGTTCTTCTGATAAAAACCGATGTTAACGTTAACATCTATGGATTAAATCAATTTTTTTGAAGAAAACTGATGTTGTACTTATAATTTGAAATGTGAGAACGCATGCCCTACTACTTTCCTCGTGCTCTGTTTTTCTTATTCCTCCTCGCGCTCTCTTTATCTTCTTCTTCCTCGCTTCTTCTTCTTCGCGACCTCACATTACAGGCTTTTGTAACTGCACGCTACCCAGGTACAACCTCACGGTACAGGGTTTTGTTCTTCGCGACCTCACGGTACAGGGTTTTCTTCTTGTTGTTGTTGCTGTTGTTATTTGTTTGTTTGTTTGTTTCTTCTCCTTTTCTTCTTCTTTGTAACTGCAAGTTACCCAGGTGGTCACTACAAGGAGGTTCGTGCTTGCAAGGTGTTCAAGGTGGTGAATTTCAGTACGTTGGTGTTCGCAAGGTGCTCGCAAGGTGCTTCGTGCTCCCAAGGTGCCTATTTTATAATTTTGGTTATATCTGGTTTATGAGTATGGTTATGTAAGTATTGTTATTTTGCTAGACGCGTATGAGTATGATTAGAACTTTTTTGGTTTATGAGTATGATTAGAAATTTTTTGTTTGTTTGTTATCTTGTCTGAATGAGAATTGTGATTTCTGGAGGGGTAGATTGCTACTGGGCTTTGTTTGAGGGGTAGACACAGACATTGGCTTTGCATGATGAACAAAATTTGAGTTAGGCTTGTTTATGGTTGGACTTTGGTATTGTTGAGAGTTGAAGTCAGATAAGTTGTTGTTTGGTGGACCTCAACTATTGGGACTCTATTAGTACTCTTGCTGGGGAAGTGGTTCTGGGCTATTTTTTCTCTCTTTTGGTTGCCACTGGTGTTGTACTTCTCAATTATTGCTGAGATTGTTGGAGGAGTGTGGTTGAGGTGGTGGCTTCAAGCTGCTACTACAATGTCAAACATGGAAATGTTTGTTGCCGAAATGAGTAGTGACTCATTCCAACTTCTAGGGATGGCAGAGAGGGGCATGTTACTTGAGTTCTTCGGCAAGAGGTCATGTTACGAAACCCCATATACTTGAATACAATGAATATAGACAGTATTGAATGTGCTATAAACAAAGAGTCCTCCCAAAATTTACTTGGAGTAGTAAAATTCACTTAGAGTTTGTTAATCACTTAATTTATTATGGTTAGTTGTTGGTGCTTATTAGTTAATATAGATAGGAGCAATGAATTCTAAAACTACATTGTTGGTCTTCTACTTCTTTGCATATGAAATTTGACATAATAAATGAATAAAGAAATATATTAAATATCCTCCCGTGTGAAGATGTGTACTAAAATTGATTGACAATGGGGTAGTCATTATCTGATGTAAACCAAATTGTAGCATATAATTTGTTGTACTCAAATGAATTCAATCCACTTTCAAAAGTTTTAATAATTTAAATGAAGGAAATAATCCTGAATAGCCAGTTGCCATCAGGTATGAAAAGAATCACAAATCTAAGCAAAGGATCCTCGATTTGAGAGAATACTCTGTACTCATAAAGGGACGTATGCTGATGACTGTCTTGTTGAGAGAGTTACTCAGGTGCGATTTTTTTTAAACAACTGTGATATTCAAACACTGGCTGAACTATGCTGCACAACTAGGTCTTTTCCTCTATAAAAGCTTAAAATTGTAGTTACTCTATCATATGAAATGCTTGAAGATACTAGACAATATATGCATGGCTATTTCTTATACAATTATTTACTAATTTTGATATTATTTTATTAATATTTTCATTCTTAGTTATGTTTCATGTTAATAATAGTTTTATTTTATTAATATTTTAATAACCATTTCCCGGTCTTCATAATTAAGAATTAGTATATATATGGCTAAATATACCAAAAGTTAAAAATCACACTAATATTAATATAATATTATAGTATAATAATTATCTTAAAAGTCATACCTATTATTTTTTATTGGTTAATCTTTACATTGATAGTGTACAAAAACCCATTGATTTATATAGAAAAAAATAAAAAAGAATATTTAAGGGATCATTTGAATTTTCAGGACAAAAGCATAAATGTACTTGAATGGTCTGCAAGGCAAAAGATTACAATTGGAGCAGCTTGTGGCTTGAGATATCAAAATTCTTAGGTTGAAAAATTAATTCACATGCATTTTCCCTTTCTAATTAAAATTATCTTAATCTGTTGTAATTTTTATTTAAATTTATTTTAGAATTCAATTTTCTTAATTTGTTGTAATTAATAGTAAAATTTTATTTTCTTAATCTATTGTACTTAATATTAAAATTTAATTTAATAATTAATATTTAAATGATAGATTAAATATAAATAATACATAAACCTCTTATTTTTATTTAATCTATCATTTAAATATTTATTTATTAAATAAGTTTTTCCATTGATATTAATTACAATCATGCTACTATATATTATTTTTAATTATTTATATTTTTTCTGATGAGATACCAACCAAAAAAAATATAAATAATTAAAAATAATATTTGATTCAAGGACGGTGCTTACATTAGCAACGTCTTAGAATGTCTACTTTCAAAGACGTTACTAACGTAAGCATCATCTTTGAATGTTAGCTTTCTAAGACGGTGTTTACCTCAGCAACATCTTTGAAAGTAAGCATTCAAAGACGGTGCTTACTTCAGCAATGTCTTAGAATGCCTACTTTCAAAGACGTTGTTGATGTAAACATCGTCTTTGAAAGTTGCTCACTTTCAAAGACGATGTTTTGAGACTCGTCGTTGAAATTTTTAAACTTTGACGACGTGACATTCTACGACGGTTGAAAAATGTCGTTGTATCCCCTATTTGACCGTTGTAGAAGCGCTTGTTAACAACGGTTTTTGGAAAACCGATGTTAGCAAACTCATGTTAACATCGATTTTTCAAAAAAAATAATATGTTAACCTACTCGCTTTATTTACGAATATGTCACCATGTTTTTGTTAACATTGGTTCTCTAAAAAATTGATGTTAACATAACAATGTTATATCCATTCTCTCTACTAGTGGTAGGCATTGCATATAGCGCAAATTTGTGGTTCATAATGAATAGGTAATGGGTCCTCCAAAAACTGAACAATTCAATAAGTATATTCATCTTCATTTCCGTGCAGATCTAGTCACGGATTAATCGGATCACATGTTGTTGATCTATCTCAATTGACCATATTTCATTAAAATATGTACTAACAAAACATATCTTTGTGACTTGAAATTAGAATTTTTAATATTTGGTAAACAATGTTTCATGTTGAGATGAAGAAATATGAGTATCGTTAGGTATATGAACATGATTTAGTTTAACAATAATGCAAAATGAAAATTCATTGCCTCATGAGAGCAAGTTTTTGGCAATTAAAGAAACTGCAATTCAGTTACCCTTCCATCATAGTGAAGAATTGGAGGCATTGTTGAATATGGATGCAAGATTTTCACCAATCAAACCAAAAAAGAATGCACACTAGAGAAGCACAAATAACATTCAAATTCACCGTGATTTTTGGGATAGACGGTCAAATCATCTCTTTACAAGCTGCAACATTGTTAAATTACACTTTGTTTAATTTGAATAAGGTGAGAAGAAATAATCATGCTCTTTGTTATCTATATTAAATTTGATAAAGGAATAGGCTAGCAAAAATACATTTATGCCCTCACTTGGTTGTTCGACAGCTATCCTCCCATATTGCCAAAATGAGAATTTAAGAAAATTTCCTTTATTGACACCTGGAGATGAAGGGAAAGGGACAACAAAAATAAAATAAATTTTCATCATTTAAAATATTTTTAATAATTTAATCTATAGAGTATTTATAAAAAATAGTGGCATATAAATAAATATATAAAAGAGTATGCTAGCAAAACCATCCCTTTAACGTAGTATATTGATAACTGAGAAATTTAAGTTAATTTGATAATCAATTTTGCCTAAAAATGATTACAATTTCTTCACTTTATTATTGTTTTGAATGAAATAATGAAGAAATTAATATCTTTGTAATTTTTTTATCAGCAAAAGTTAAAAGAAGAAGATTTCAAGTACTTTGGAGAAAAGTTGATGCAAAAATTTTTGTATCACTAATAAATCATAAATAATTTCAATATAACTTATAAATTAATTATTATAAAAATTAATAGATTTTTCATATATAAAATTTTTGTGATTAAATAACAATATAATTTATGCACATATTATTCATTTATTAAACTATAGTTGGAGAGCATAAAACTATCAAAGTTTATAAGTTATTTTCATTCCTCTTAAAAGGGTATATAAATAAAATAAAAATTTTGGTAAGACCTTCTTATATCATGATAGTTTCTAATATCCTGAGATGACCTCCTTACCCAAACCAGAGACAAAATGTCATAATATCTAAAACAATTTTAGTAGTATGAGAAATTTTAGATGAAAGCTAATTCTAAAGTTTGAATTCTGTTAAAGTTTTTTGCATCATTAATCAATAAAAAAAATTAAAGTTTAACTTACAAAACAATTATTATAAAAAAATTATCATATTTATGATAAAATAATAATAAAATTCGTGCACATGTTTTTCATTTATTAATTTATAATTAGAGAAGGTAAAATTATTAAAGTTTATAATTCATTTTCATTCTTTTTTCAATAAATAAATTGTTGATCCAATTATATGATTTTATTTATCATATATTGTTGACATATCGCTATTTAAATAGGGGCAAATTAAGACTTTTAAGAACTAAAATAAGAAAGATAACCACATGAAATATACATTGGAAGAGGATGTGAGGTGAAGTAAAAATGGAGATTTCTATTTGTTTGAGTAATGTAAAGGATTAAATTCCTTCCATTCACCAAAAAGTAGTTTAACAAAATAAAGATGGTTTTTTATACTTTTATTTTTACAATTTTTATACTTTTAAACATATTTTAATTTTTAATCTAAGTATAATTCCAGTATTAAAACAAAAAAAAATAGCAGAATGAAGCCGAACAACCGAGCATGCGTATACACTGGTATCTGACTAGTTATTTTCGGCTCTTTGCATATTATTTGGTTTCTAAAGTTAGGAATATCACTCCAAGCATTAACTTCCATGTGCCAAGTTAACATTAAGTGAATGGTGGCTATTTATCTTCATATCTTTATCACAGAGAATAAAATGAAGGAACAAAACAAAATGGTGAAATGATTATGTCAAACCCTCCCTGGGAATATAATCAAGTGATGCATACACTACTACAAAAACGCTATTCTACGATGGTCGAATACGGCCTACAACGACGGTGGATGACCGTCGTAGATTCCAACGTCGTGGAATGTCGAAACCTTCAACGACGGAGCAACAATGACCGTCTTAGAAGTTGCAGTTTTCAACGATCTTCCTAAAGCAACACAATCTTAAAGGTCACAACTTTCAAAGACGGTGCTGACATCAGCACGTCTTAGAAGGTCAGCATTCTAAGACGGTGTTGATGTAAGCACCGTCTTAGAATGCTACCTTTCAAAGACAGTGCTGATGTAAGCACCGTCTTTGAATGCTGACCTTCTAAGACGTGCTGATCTCAGCACCTTCTTAGAATGCTACCTTTCAAAGACGGTGCTGATGTAAGCACCGTCTTTGAATGCTGACCTTCTAAGACGTGCTGATGTAAGCACCGTCTTAGAAGGTGTACCTTTCAAAGATGTGCTTACATTAGCACCATTATTGAATAAAAAAATTAATTATTTTTATTTGTTCTGATTGATATCCCATCAGAAAAAAAAAATAATTAAAAATATTAACAATTATTATCAAAATGTATTTAATTCATTTAAATAATAATTGTATACATAAATTTGACTACTAATATGAGGAAAAAAAATGAAAAAAGAGAGTATTCAACTATGAAAGTGAAACGACAGGTTCTGACCTTACAGCAAGAGTAAAGCCCTATATCAAAAAGAGTGTCACCTGGAAAAAAGCAATATACATATATAGAAGAGGCTCATATACAGTCTGAGAAAAAAAAAGAGAAATTAAAGAAGAATATAGGATAATGATAGGAATACAATTAAATTGATAGAGACTTCCACTTCCACAAATATAAAATTTTAGTCTGCACAAGAGAATTTCTTTTTAAATTGAATTCATCTAACATTATTGAGGAACATTAGAATAACACAACCATTGAAATAAGATACAAGCTTACAGACAAAACATACTGATGCAAAGTTTCTACAATCAAAAATTATAATGAAAGCTTTGTATGTGTGTATATATATGAGCACAAGGATAATAAATAGATTGCAAAATGAGGATGAGAAAGCATATATGGCAGAACTTTGAGAGATCCAAGCAGGTATAATATGAACAAAGACCAAATAAAATAATAAATATAAAGAAGCTTGCTAGCAATGTCATTACTACAGCTATTATAAAGGGAGGTGTTTTGTTTCTTTTTTCCACTTTGTATTCAGGAGGTGAGCACCAATTGTGCACTCTAAACTAATCAAAATTCAATAATAATAAAAAATTACAAGTTTAATAATAAAACTCTAAACTTTTTAAAATAATTAGTGCCCTTAGTACTGAGATTTACAAGGATTTACCAAAACCTAGTACTGTGATGAGAGCATGAATACAAGGATTTTCCCTTCCAAGTGAATGGTAAAAGAATTTGTACAACGTAGATTGTATTCATAATCTCATATTTGTGCACCTACAATGTGGATATATATTCAATACAAAATGTGAAATAGACAACTAAATTGGGAAATATAACTCATCCTATTTAGAGATGGGTTGATGAATTGTAAAATGATGTGTTCCAAGCCTATATATTTGTGAAATTTCATCACCTTAGTATCAGCTTTGTCGTTAGTCTCTTGATCATGTCCAGAAGGTTCCCTTGATTCGTGAGGTGTACATTCAGACTGGACAAATAAAATTTAAAAGACTGTTATTAGCAAGTTTTCCCAAAAAACAATGCCAACTCACTAACAAAAGGGAAATTCCTACATTCTTACCTTGTTCCGCATGCTTTTACAGAGCATTTCAGGTAAACAAAAATAGCAATCTAGTCACCTCGGTACGATATTTGTTTAAAAGGGTTGATATCCAGTGCAAAGCTTCGATTCAAGTAGCCTCCAGTTTACTAGATAATTGCCTGGTCAGTCAAGCCATCCCAAAAATCATTCTACATAATAATCAGTGCAAAATAGAGTACTTGGCTAAATACAAAGGACCCTCAATCATTTTTCAATAGCTTCTACAGTAGTCAAACCACCCTAGAAAGAAAAACCATACCTCCTGGCAATAGACAGGATTGCTCCTACATCAAACGCTTCAGCTGGATCTGCCTTGAGGGCATGTAGCTCTTCATTGGTTTCACGAGCAACCTAACATATAAGCAATAGATAATTTCAAATTTATAGATTAAATGGAAGGAAGCAATGTCATTAAAAAAAAGCTATAAAAAAAAACAGAAAGCAAAACAATAGATGAGGAAAGAAAAAAAGAAATTCTTAAGAGAACCTACAACTCTAATTTTCTCTTCTTTATCTGCTATACAAGGCAAAATGGCTCCAAGAATGTCAGCATAATATGGAACAAGCTGGTCTCCACCAAGCTTGACAAACTCATTTATCTGTAAAAATGAGAACACAAACATTATTTAAATTTAAATAAAAAGCAAATGAATCACAAAACAGTAACTAATAATTTTTCTTTTTGATATAGAAAGAATTTTTAGCTTTGAAGAGATGTCAATCCTAAGCATAAAGTATTATAAGAGCAAATGGTTTACTATCAAGTCAAAGAATTGCAGTACCACTTACCCATGTGATAGCTGTTAGCCTAGTGAATTCATCTGGAGAACCTGCCCTCTGTTCCAGGATTTCAGCCATGCGACCATAATCTACAGACTTCAAGAGTAGCACTGCTCGAGTCAGAAAATGATAAATGAACAAAAAACTTTGCTTTTGTCAAAGTAGTAGTTGAAAATGAACCACAACTCTGTTAATTAATCAATACAAGCACAAGCTAACAGGTATATCAACCCTAAAAGATGGATTCGGGGAAAGATAAAAAAATGGACAATGGCTGCAATAAGTTTTACTTGTACAGTAGAAATGGGGAAACCATAAAAAAAAGGGATAATGACCATTCTTCATGTTACAGATGATTAGGTAGTAGACTTTCATTTTGTATAAAATGTTGAGAAAGAAAATGACCATTCTTCAAACAATACACTTACCATCAAGAAAATCAGGAAGAAACCCCAGCATATCAATATATGGGACACTATCCAATACAGTAATCCATCCTACCAAAAACTGGCGGACATATGGATTCAACACATTCATGCGCTCCCTCAGCAGTGGTATGAATTCTTCAATACTAAAGATCAAAAAACAAAATGGAAGGGAATGAGGCAGTGTAAGTTCGAGTGAAGGGGAATAGGTTGACTTTTATTATTTCATTTTGGTTATGAAAAGTGAAAGTTGCTTCATTTAATACAAGATTGCTTCACACCTTGTGGTGTTTACACCTCTTGCCTATCGAAGCTTTGTTCAAAAACTACATTCAGAGATCTCTTTTCGAAAATTTAAAACACTAGATACAGAGAAACAAATAATATAGACTTAAGAGAATGGTGCACCTGAATTGATCACTTTCGGTCACAAGATCCTGAAATAAGGACCCTGAAATATGACGGAATAAGTAATTGAATTCACACTATGAAATTGACATATTCCAGGGAAATGTGAATAAAAACCAAAATAAAACTATGAAGAATTGACATTACCTGAGGACCAGGATAGCCACCAACAGGCCAACCTAATTGTCATTTCACATTTGTTTGAAGTAAGGTGTACTCTTGTTATAACAAATTAAACACAAGAGATATAGAAAAAGAATGAAAAATCTAATAAGATATATAATTAATAAATAAATAATATATGCATGTAACATTTTTTATACTTTTATCTCATTACAAATAATATATGATAAGTAATTTAATTAACTACCAACAAAGTCATATAAAGGATAATTTTTTATTGATAATGTAAATAATAGTTTATACACAGACTACGTCCAGTCAAGTCATACCACACTTCTTTTAGGAAATAAACTAGCTTAATGATTTTATAAAAGTATAACTAGTTAAAAATGTTACACCTTAAGTCATTCAAAAAATATTTTAAAGCCTAACAGATTATTTTATTATATAAATGTAAATGTTTATATAAACCTTTATGTTATTATTATTATTTTGAAGTTTGATTGCAAAATGAATTTTTAAATAAGTTATCGTGTATCTTATATTAGACCTTAAAGATAAGCTTATAAAACATAAGTTAGACTCATTTTTTATAAAAGGTTCATTTGTTTAAGTTTTTTTTAAAAAAAACATACTAAAAATTAATAATTAAGTTGTTTTTCATGTGTTTGTCTAAATTATTTTTTTGTTAAGAAAACAGAAAATTGCTTTTTTTAATAAACAAACTTTATCTACTTTTAGAAAAACATTTTAAAAACATTCTTAAAAAATATTCAAATATGCATTTATACTATGATTAAATAAACAGATTAATTTCAATATGAACAAGCAGGGATATTATGTCCCTTATATCTTATTATGAAATTTAGAAGCAAAAGTAAAAGAACAAGATTACCATATGGCAAGAGCATTAATTGACACTTCAGCATTTTTCATGTTGCCTGTAAGAAGAATCAAAACAGTGTTGTACCAGATCTCAAGACTGTAAAAGGAACCATAGTTTATGTCAGGGCACTTAGTCATTATAAACAGAAGCTGGCCAATGTTTGGAATCCAATATGCTAAAAGTGTTGATGTCATTGCATCGTTGAGCCCAAACTTGAACTGAACAGTTAAAAGCCATGACAACAAAACATGAATTGAAATTGAAACTGCTGCAAGGTAGGCAATGATCATGTTCTTGCTCTGTGATTGTAGGAACATTTGGCAGGTGAATGAGACAGAGAAAGCAAATATTATACCTATTGAAATTTTTAGGATTTCACATTTTAGATAACTAGCTAAAGAGAATTGGGTGAAGAGAGAATTAATGTTGTATTTGGATGGAGAATTTTAACATTTCAAGGAAATTAAAATACATGAAATTCGAATTGCTATGATTTAAATTTCATTCATTTTTGGGTGCTTTTGTTTGGATTGAGTAATTTAATTTCATCCAAAGGTAGAGAGACACTAACCAATGCACCATTTATAAACCTGACTAGGATAGTCATAACAATGGCATAGGCTGCTAGTTCAGTTGACCCAATATGCCCAATGAAGGATTGACTAACCACCATGATTCCAAACATTGAAAACCTTGTGAATATGGCAGGGCCTGCTACCACCCACATCTTCTTGCTTTCTTCCCATGCCTTTTTCCTCAATGACTCTTCCTTTTCAACACTCTGTTTATAGCACAAATTTATTGTCAAATTTATATTAGATATACTTTTTAAAAAAAGAGATCCAAAAAACATCTTTCCAGCAACGCAAGGCTTTTGTGTTCAGATAATGTTGTCACAACTACAAGAGTAGAACAACATCTTTCCAGCAAGCATTTTAGTGAAGTGTTTCCAATCACTGCACATAAGTAATTGATTTGTTAACTGAACGAAACAAACCAAACTTGGGACAAATCCTGTTGAAAGCTTGAGACTAACTATTTATCTTAAAATAAAACTATAATTAAGCACTAAGTAAGATGATCAAAAGTAATGCTCGACGTAGGTTCATTAAAACATACCTATCAACACTGAAAGGTTTGTCAATATGGAAGAGGCACAATAGTGATACTGATACAGTGGGAGGCATCTATTCCACATAAATGATGCCTTCTTCAGGATCTTCACCATCCCAATCATTGTCATCCTCATTTGGTGATGAATCCAACAGCTCCTTCTTTTGGCTCTTGTCATTCTTTAATTTATCTAATATAGCAATAACCTGAAAATATGAAGCGGTGAGGTGGAGCTAGGAAAGCAATGATACTCGTTGGAATCGCAGCCGGAGCCAAAGGCTTCTTCGATGACCAACACCTTCATTTCACAAACCTCCGCCAGAGTCTCCGCCACCGCCGGCAGTGGAGATGGAGACGGAGAATCTCTTTGCGGCGGCGTGAAGTTTGTTAATGCGTCAGGGCCATGAAGACGAATTATGACATCGTAGTAAACCATAGCAGCTTCTTCGGCAGTGTCATAGGTTCCCAACCAGAGATGCACTCTTCTTGCCAGATTCCGAACCTCCGCCACCCATTTCTCCCACAGTCGTTGTCGGACGCCGCGAAACTTCTTCTCAGAGGAGGGACCTATGATTTTCTTCCTCATCTTACATGAGGCATCTGAGGAAACCAAACGCCTCAACACAGCCAAATGCGGAATGCTGAACACACACATCTGAGAAGAATGCAGCGTAAAGGATGGATTAGGAATTTTGAAATTGTGTGAAGAGTGAAGGAGCGTATGAGTGTGAGAAGAAAGAGAGAGAGAGTGACCAGTCACAAAAGTCGAGGCGACGAAGCATGCTGCCCAATAAGAGAGAAAGTGAAAAGGTGTAAACGTTCAAAGACGGTTTTGTATTTGAATAACCGTACTTAAATTCAAAATTTTAATTTACATAATTACAATACTGCCACTATGTCATTTTCAAAGACGGTCTATGCCGACCGTAGTTATTAATGCGTCGTAATTTATTATTATTGTAGTAGTGATAATCTGGGAATAATCAAGCAAAGGAACAATGTCAAGTAGATATTGTTGGGAAGGGTCTGATCTGCACATCCTTGAACAGAATAGACCATGCCAGTTGCCATTTTACAGTCACGGATGAGCGGACTGTTTTATGACAATTGGGCATTGGTGCCAAAGAACAAAAGAGAAATGAATTTTTGGAGTCCCACCGGATAATGACTGAAACGAGAATACAGTGAGTGAAGGGGCTCAGTCACTTTTACAATCACAAGTTTCTATGATAGCATTGAAGTTCCTTCTTTTTCTTCCATGTACTTATCTTGTGTTTCTGACTGTAAATATACCAAATGACCAGTGTGTAATTGTAGTTATGTATAGCTAGTTGTATTGGTTATGTATCCGATAAAACAATCGTCCTGGTGCCCAAAAAGGAACATGGAAAACCAACCATGCCGGCCCCAACATCAAAAGTAACCGCCCTGATGTCATTAATCAGCTTCTGCAAAAATTACCATTATTTATACAAAATGGTAATGCACCAAATTGTATCGGATAAGAATGTAGCAAACTGTCAGCAATCTTATTGTGAATTCATTTAATTTTGTATTGGAGACAAAGGATAAGTTTCAGGTACAAGTACAATATATGTAGATCAAAACACTGCACATACTTAAACAACTCATAAAAGAATTGGTATACAGTAATCTGTAATTCTGCATCACTATGACATGATACTCCATAGACTAATTTATGAAACAGTGATCTTTAAAACAATTATGACTAACACATGGCCCTGGAAATCAATATAAACCTCAGTCAGCAACATATTTGTACCACTACATTATTTCCTGTCTGCATGTAATCAATGCCAAGCTGAAGCTGAAATCAAATTTCTGTCCTTCCATCCCAGAAGCATGGCCCCATCCTTCTCCACAAGATTATAATGTTCTGAATAGCACCTCAGCAGGCTTCTTATGACAGAATTCACATAAGAACTCAAAGGATATTGACAAAAGCCAGCCATTGTTAATCTCGACTTCCACTTTCCTAACAGCTCATGTCTCTCTACCCTTTCTTTCCCTTCGCAAGCTATAATGTTGACAATATCCCGAGCCAAACAATGTTGCTCCACATTAACCCGCTCCTTGCTCTTTCTCGGAAGAGACACATCAATGGACTCGAACATTGCCAAGTAGTAATCCAAGGTTTCTATAAACCTGTTGAAGAAGGGAGTGGTATTTGTGTTCGATTCTTGCTCTACCAAAGTAGTTACCTTGGGAGAAAGTGATTTCACCAATCTCAAAAGTCCATCCCTTGGATTACTCATATCAACACTTTCATCAGCTGTATGATGGAGTTGCAAAGGGAAGTTCACAGCCAAAGCCTCACCAGGCCTAACATCAAGCATGTCTTTTGTCACATCTGGAGCTAAAACAGGCACGCCATGGAACTCAACTGGGATGTTAAATGTCTGAGAGATTGCAGCCAACCTTTTCCCAACGGCTTCCAATCCATCTCCCCGAACATATTTAGAAAGTTGATCGTCAATCCCTGTGATCCGCACATGGGGAGCTCCACCAGGTCTTGCTGCAAGTGCTTGAAGAAGTGTCATCCATTGAGTTCCCTGACCAATCTGAAAGTCTATGATATGAATTAGGTCCTCATTCCTACATGCTTCAGCAATAGCGCCGTTGGCAGCCATGTAACCAAATTTTAAGTAGGGACAGATTTCATACAGTAGCTGCATGTAAGAGAGTAAGTCTTTTCCCTCAGGCTCTCTGCATCTTAGGGCATGGTAGATGTTATTTCCTGATGCCTCCTTCCTTGCAACAAGCCCTTCTACCAAATAAGCACCCAGGCGCTGGATTGGCTCCCCAGTTATAGACACAGCACTTCTAGCCTTCTCTATTAACTGATCAAAACCTTTCATGTTGTTTTCAGACAAGGCTTTGGCGCATACAATCAGCAATTGTTTCAAATTGCTTGATGGGAATCCCTGTAGCAACGCTTCCTCCATTGATTTGTGACGCTTCTCTACATATGCAACATCACTTGATTGGCCCTCATGGCTCCAAGACCTATTTCTTTGGTCAGATGCTGTTGGCCTACTGCTATCACCCAAAGAAGTGCTTGATGTGGTGACTTGATCTTCTTCATCAGGTGCCATCAAAGAAGTTTCTAATTCCAGCAATGCATGTCTGGTTTCATGGTCATAACTTGCATCCTGTGGAAAAAAGCTCCTAGTAGATAGATGCAATCCGTCTTCGAGATGGTCTACAGATGAGACCGGCCTATGCAAATAATGATTGCTTTCCTGCAAAGAGTTACAGGAGTTGACACCAGAGTGAATTTCCCCGCAGTTGTGCTGCTCCTGGCTGTCACTTAATGCAGAAGAAACAGTATCAGAATCAAAATGAGTAGAAAGGGCCGAATTAGGTGAGTTTCCTATATCAAGTTTCAAGGATCCAAGCAACCGGTTGGATATTGGTGAAATAGGAGTACAAGATGATGCGCAAGGGAATCCTGCTGAACTAATCACGTTGAAACTTGAAAACTGATTCAAGTCCATCCTATGATGATGGCCTCAGCTAAAAGCAGCTGTCTTGATAAAGTTCTGCTTGGGACTTGTATCCCAACACTTTCAATAATAGCAGATAAACCTTGAAAGGCAGAGAAGTCTTCTGTCAATATTAGCATAACACGACAATGTCATAAAATAATGTTCACAACAACAATCATCGACTAGCCTAACAAGTGGAGAAGCTAGAAGAAACGCGCCATACATAATTGCTCACACATACATACAAGAAATAGATGAACTTGGATAAACTAAAAAAATATGATCTGATTAACACATATAGGGCTATATTTCTGGTAGTTTGTAGATTGAATTAATCACTACTCTCTTAGCCCACAGGAACAAATAGAGCAGAAATTTGGAATATCTGATTTAGCAGGTTGAAGAGGAAAATCAGTGTCAATATCAAATAAATGAAACCAATGAATTTGGAGCAAAAAATTAGATGGGCATAATCATCAAAAAGATTCTTTGAATGTTAAAGTTGTGGTACGGTAGTGCTCTCAGTCTCATCAACAGATTATCATCTACAGAAAATAGGATAAATTATGTATAAACATAGAGTAAAGGAAAAGAAACAAACAGCAATGGAAAATTGTACACCATCAGAATTTATTCTAAAGGATGCAATTCCAAAACCCCTCCCATGTGCTTTGAAAAATCACAGAGGAAAAGATTCCTTAATAAATTTTTTCCACATCAAGAGAAAATCTGCTCATACACTAATTTTCTAATATACACCAGGAGAAAGACTGAGACATCACAAACATACCAAATTTCAAGGAGTAAGAATAAACGAAGCATACAATAACAATAATAGTAACAGCAGCAGCAACAACAACAACAACAATACCATGTACGTCACAATTCCTCATTGCAGACCCAAAAACTCCTTAGTTTGAAAACGAGGGCAGTCACATGTATCCAAAAGTTAAACCTTGTTATTTCCTGTTGATGTTATTGTGCAGCTGCCCCACTCCCTGATGCTGAGTTCATGGATGCAGCAACATATACACCTTTCCTACCATACCAAGTTACCCAAAAATGCAGAAAACTTCCTCCAAACCCAGAAAAAGAATCTCTGACCTAATTCAAAGTCCACTAATCCACTCCACCCAAAACCATTTATTCAAGCAAAAAATCTAAATCAAATCAAAATTCAAAACTTCAACTCGGACCCAAATTTTTGCAACTTTCAAAACGCAAGACCCTCAAATCACCAAGGAGTAACAATCAGTTCTATACATCTACCTATGCAAATTAAGACATAACAGGGAAAAACAGATAAATAAACTGATTAATAATACGGTTTCACAAGCAACAACAGCAAGAACATGGTGTTGGAGAAAAGAAAATTGTCTAAGAAAGTGAAAAACATTGTTGTAAGCACTTAGCAATTACTATTAGCATTACCTCCAAGACTGGTTAACCAAATTCAACACCTACCATTAGAAAAGACTTTGATTCAAATACACGTGGAGAGCTAAAATTTTATGGTTTTTTTCGGTGTGGGACTTTGGTTTTGAATGAAAGTGAAGAAGGGGTTGTTTGAATTGAAAAACCGCAAATTGAGAACGGGAAGCGTTCAAAACTGGGTATTTATAGGGGAAGAAAAAGGTGTTGGAAGTTTGACGGGGAGAAACGGTAACGGCGGGGGAGACTCGGTTTGTCGTGGTAGACTGGTAATGTGGGCGCCGTTTTGTAACGGACGTTAAGTGATTGACTGAAAAACGGTTGAAAACGCCGACCAAAGCACACGTTGGCAACTTGCCTTTCGAACATTCCTCACTATGGCCAGCTGGTTCTGTCTCTTTCCTCGTATGTGTTTCGGTCAAGATGGACTAAAATATTTTTTTTCTCATAAATATAAAAATATATTATATTTATTGTTTTAATTCATATATTTTTTATTTTTATAAAATTTAAATTTTTATCTAAACATAAATTCAAATAAATATTTTGAAAAAAGTTTACTAAAATTTTCACATGAATAGATTTTAAATATTTTTATATTTAGAAAGAGAAAAAAAATAGATTTTAGTCATGAAAATTTTTGTTTGAGCGTGATTTTTTGGATAATTATTTCATTAAAAAATATAAATAAATGAAAATAAATGAGAGATTAAAAGGATAAGAAAAAAAATATGTTATGTAAATTATTATATTTTATTGCATGAAAAATAAAATAAAAAATTAACACGTAGAGTAAATTATTAGTTTTATGTTGTGCTGAAATTTATGGAAATATAGCACACAATTTAAAGAAACTTTGTCCTGTACTCATCTATGTCCCCAGCTACGCGAATTGGGACAGATGTCCGAGGATTCATTAATAGCTGTGGTTTGGTTCCATGCAATGTTTCGGAACCCGAACCAAACTCAACGGTGCACCGTCCTAAGATTCTTAAGCTAGGAATATTAATGTGATGCTGATTTTTATCCTCCTTAGTTAATTTGATTTGATGTAAATGGTATGTTCATGGAACAAGAAAGTTTGGATTTAATTGATAAACAACATACTCATATTTTAAAAAAAAAACATTGAATTTAATTCTTGTTGTTAATATAATATATATTTAAAAAAATTAAAAAAAAAATATGTTTCCATAATTCTATTCTGATTATTAATATAAGGAACTAATTTTATTCATGAATGTTTATATTTAGTTTATAAGGTTTTCAAATAAAAATTCATGTATTTTTTTATATATATAAACCGTGAATATTTTTATTATTATTATGTCACTGCCTATTCAAAATTCAAATTTAATATTACTCAATAAAATAATTTCACATAATTTATATGCTCTAGTAAGCAAGGATAGAGGGAGGGGGCTGGTAGCAGCCATGCCCCCTAAAATTAATATTTAAATATGATATTCACGAATTTAATATTTTTTTATATTTTATTCTTATAGTTTTTATTACATGATACACAGAACATGAGTTTACCCTTAATATATTCTCCAACTAAAAATAAAAGATTGACTTAGATTTTTCCTATAAAAGTTAGAGTAAGGTGGAAAATAGTTAAAAAAATATATAGATGGTTCGATTAAGTAATTTAAATTATTTCAAAATTGTTATAAACTTCTCAATGATGTTATAAATGTTCAATTCAAGTTTACAATATTTGAAATTAAATAATTAAATTCATATCTGCTAATTTTATTGTTTAAAAATTGTTACAAATATTTTTTTTGAAAATTATTTTAACAAAAATGTGATATCTTATCAAATTTAACACAAATTAAAGTGAATATAATGTTATCCTGATTTTTAATCAAGTATGTGTTATTAAACTTATATTTTTTTCATTAATTCGCTTAATTTTTGTTTTTAATATTTTTGACAGGATGTTAAATTAAATTAATAATCTCTGTAAAAGTTATTTATAATGAAATAACGTATGAGTTATTTTATATAAAAAATTTATTATTTTTTTATTTGTGTTTTATAATACAGTTTCATCAATTTATATAATCTTTTTTTTACTTCTCCTTTAAACCACAAAAGTCAACCATATAACTCTTTTATGTTATTTCTTATTAGTAAATAAGTTTAATTTGCATTGTGAATATGTGAATTCATTTTCTTATAATTTTGTATGTATTCCAAAAAAACTTTTTCTTCTAATTTATTTGTTCATTTATTTATTGACTGCACCGTATATATTATAACATTATATGTATTATCCAAAGATCATATAGGTGTTGAATCAAATGATTATAAACAATTAATTAATATTTTGAATTTAAGGTTGAATTATTCATATATTATTTAAGTTTGATTATTGAGAAAAATAATTTGATTTTATTTATCTTTTAATCGAATTTTAAATTAATCAGAATATATTTTTCGTCTAAACTAAAAAAAAAAAAAAAAAAAAATCGTACAGGTTGAGTGGCATTCTCCTTCCTGTACCGGGTTAGGAGGTGCTCCTGGTCCTTGGAGGTATTTTTAGAGATAATAGTGTTAGCCTTGTAACTTTGAACTTTGGGATGCGCTCATAAACAAGGCAGTAAATATGCATCTCTTTTATTCTGAAACGTAATTCTTAAAAATATATACATTTAAAAATATAAAATAAAGCTAATTATATATTATATATAAGACAAAACTTATATACAACTTTTGTGTTATCCTCCAACCAAATTAGAATTTCATCTTAATTGATAATTTTAATAAGAGAATAACATTAAGAACATTTATATATAAATCTAAATTTTTTATTTTTATATGCAAGATTGTAATTGATGTTTTTTTAAAATTATAATTGATATAAATTTAAGATTTTGAGTTTTGACAATGAAATAATTATGAAACTCATAAAGGTACTTTATTTGGCATTACGGTCAAAGTCCGAAAGTCATGTTACTCACTATTGATTAACTCTCCTCACCCACTATTGAGTAATCCTAGCTAGTTTACTTACTATTCCAAATTCGTCTAGGTTAATTGTGCCCTCATTAGTTAATCAAGTTAGTTATCTTTATAACTAATTATAAATAATGTACACCGCTTTTTTCACAATACAAGTAATATAATATCATCTTCTCTTTCATTTTGTTATCATTTCTTTCATTTTTCTAGAGTTGTTTCTTTCGCATTGTGATTTGTTCTTCGTTCTTCATAAGAGAAATCAATTGAAGAGTTCTATTGCGCCACTATTCCGCACTCTGTTTTCACTTCTACATTCTGTTTTTTTCCTCTACGATTTTCGATTTGTTTGATTCTTCAATTCTTTGAAATTTATTTCTATCTTCCTCAATTTCAAAAGAATCTCTACTTTGTTGATTAAACATGAATAATATTTGATTCTTGTGACCAATCTTTCAATGTTCATAGTCACTATTACCTTCACCCTAGTGAAAGTCTTGCACGTTTGTATCTCCTGTTCTTGATCCAATGAATTATAATTCTTGGAGTCATTCAGTGCTTGCTACTTTGAGTACAAAGAACAAGGTTGAATTTGTGGATGTAACTATCTCACAATCAAGCATTCCACATCCTCTGCATTTTGCATGCAAAAGATGCAATAATATGGTGATATCATGGATCGTTCACTCAATCTCAAGCTTTATTCGCCAAAGCCTTCTCTAAATGGATAATGCCAGAGACATATGGAAAGATCTAGAGTCCATATACTCTCAAGGAGATTTATTAAGAATTTCTGATCTACAACAAGTTTATGCAATTCGTCAAGGTGATTGTTCAATTACTGATTATGCTATTTCTGAGAGGATTAAATAATCAATTCAGTAATGTTAGGTCTCGAATTGATTATTTAATCCTCTAAGAAAGGTTAGGCACTCAATGTAGGAAAAAGTTTTGGAACTTGTAGGCAGTGGATCCATCATTAAAATTTGAGACCTAACATTACTAAATTGATTATTTAATCCTCTCAGAAATAGCATAATCAGTAATTGAACAATCACCTTGACGAATTGCATAAACTTGTTGTAGATCAGAGATTCTTAATAAATCTCCTTGAGAGTATATGGACTCTAGATCTTTCCATATGTCTCTGGCATTATCCATTTAGAGAAGGCTTTGGCGAATAAAGCTTGAGATTGAGTGAACGATCCATGATATCACCATATTATTGCATCTTTTGCATGCAAAATGCAGAGGATGTGGAATGCTTGATTGTGAGATAGTTACATCCACAAATTCAACCTTGTTCTTTGTACTCAAAGTAGCAAGCAATGAATGACTCTAAGAATTATAATTCGTTGGATCAAGAACAGGAGATACAAGTGTTATTGCAAGACTTTCACTAGGCTTTGAAGTGGCTAGAAACACATGAGACATCTTAAATGGATCTAGTATGTTAGCTTCCAAATCAATTAGTACCCCAATGGATTATGGAACCAAGTTACATGTCAATTCTGGAACCCCTTTCTCAAATAATTGTTCTTCTTCCTATAGACGTCTCATTGGTGGTCTCATCTACTTGACTAATACCCATCTAGACATTACTTATGTAGTCCAACATTTGAGTCAATTTGTTTCTAATCCTACTGCTACTTACCAGCAAGCTACATATAGAAACCTAAGGTACATCAAGAGAGTTCTAGGAGCTGGTCTTTTCTTTCCTACAAAAAAAATTCCTCAACTTAAAGGATATATTGATTTAGATTGGGTCGGATGTATTGATACAAGGCATTTAGTCACTTGTTTTTCTACTTACCTTGTATCTTCTCTTATTTCATAGAGACCAAAGAAACAAGCAATTATCTTTAGAAGCTCCACTGAGGCTAAGTACATATCATTGACAATTGCTACATGTGAAATCCAATGACTCACTTATCTTCTTAAAGATTTTCTCATTCCTTTCATCCATCTTGCACTATTTTTTGTGATAACAAATCAACACTCCACATTGCTGCCAATCAGGTATTCCATGAAAGGACCAAACATATTGAAATCGATTGTCACATTGTTAGAAATAAAGTTCAAAGTGAACTCCTCGATCTTCTTCTTGTATCATTAGGATGCATACATTTTTACTAAAAGTCCTTCACTTTAGTTTTTCAGTCTCTTTATTTCAAGCCGGGAATGTTTAATATCCATTCTCTAGCTTGTGGGAGCATGTTGAGTAACTCTCATGACTCTGTATTAACAAATTTAAACTAAATTACTTACGGTTCTAAATTATCTTATGTTAGTTAACCAAGTTAGTTATCCTTATAACTAATTATAAATAATGTACTCAGCCTCCTTCACAATACAAATAATATCAGGATCATTTTCTCTTTCATTTTGTTGTAATTCCTTACATTTTTTTGCGCAATGACTTCTCTCCATTATGATTTGTTATTTGTTCTTCATCAGAGAATCAAGCTTTGTTACTCCCAAAATTATCACATGGGATTTGTCTATTTCGGCTTCTCAATGGGAACGATCAGACACAAGAGTTTCATATTTGCGTTCTCATGGCAACAATTTCTGGCCCCTCCAATTCTTTATTGGCTATATATGTAAGTGGTCACAAAAGAAAAAAGAAAAAACACTAACATATTAACATTGATCTATACGTACCACGTTCCCATTAATGACCAAGCCTCAAAATCTACCTGATTTAAGGTCTTGAATTCTTGTTGGTACCACACACGTATCCACCAATACGGATATTTTATAATTGGAACGTACTCTTGGCATTATATTTATATATGTATAAAGTCATAGATTAGATAGGCACACTGATTTTGACCCCTTGTTTCCTCCAACCACAACTCCAATCTATGTCCCATTACAGCGGATGGAACAAAAAACATAGAACTGATTCTTGAAAAGTGAAAGCAAATTGGAATTTTGATTCTCAGCCACGTGTAATAATATATGATGTGTTAGCTGGTTGGGCCTTTCTTTATACATATATATATAAAGTATTGTGTCTATATGCAAAAGAAGAATGGATAAGGTTTTTTTTTTTATAAAAAAAAGGAATGTTATGTTTATATTTTAAGTTCTATATTATATTTTGACTTATTCCGGACAAATCTAGACTCACTATTCCTCGTACGTCTTCAAAAATATATTTAACTCCGAAAGTTAGCACACGGTTGACCAATTCCTTTGATGAGAAATCGTTAATGCAATCATCACAATGTTATATATATATATATATATATATATATATATATATATATATTAAAAATAACACCTCAGTTTTGAATCTATTTAAGCATCGTGCACTTTTTATATATCTAATCAAGTTTCGATGCATGCATGCCTGGTTCAGATGTTCGATTGTGATGGCATCACTTAAAGAGATGGAACATTTTTAACGTGCTAGCGCATTATTCATATAATATGATTGTGATAGAATCTATTAAAGAGAGAACATTTATAATTTTCTATTGCATGATTAAATTATATAGTATTCGTTGACAAAATATTGAAATTAAAACGGTAAAATATAGATCATCATATAGCCCAAAGACAACATTTTTTGTAAGAAAGAATGTAAGAAAATATCAGTTTAAACAACTGAATTCTCTACTGAGAGAAGTGTCTGAATTTAATATTCAATGATGACTTCAATATGAATATATATCTCCAAACAAAAATACTTAGTTAAGAAAAAAATATATATTAACGCAATTAAGCTTGTAACATTTGCCCTTTCCACTTTTTTAACGACCATTTTGGACGAAAAGATACAAGACTTTATTGATGGTCATTTATTATTAGTGTAAAAACTTTTATTCTATCAATCAATTATATATTTTTATTGGTATGACTTTCAAGATAATTAATATAAAAATTAATAAATTTATTATAAATAAAAATTTATTATTGGATAACCAAGTAAAATTATTTTGCATTGTTATTATATAACGTATTTTTCTCGAGGCAGAATGTGGGTAAGGATTAGCACAAATCGTTTTTTTATTTATTTTGTTGTCTGGAGTCCTTCTTAAATTGAAAGGAAGAAATATAGGAAAAGAAACGGTGCTTGATCGATTTTGAGTAAACTCAATAGAGGGAAAAGAAAGTGAGGCCCAATACCGTTATATAGAAGCCCAGCAAATTTTCAACCAAGGAAGAATTTAGGAGTCTCACGAAGGAAATTAAAGGAGAAAAGCAGCAAAGAAATTAAAAAAAAAAAATCTTATTTGAATGTGTTAGAAAATGTTTTTTTTTTATAAAAAAAAAACTATAGATTTAACCCAAATATATGCCTTCCCTGAAATGGGAGTGTGGAACTACTAAGTATTTTTTTTTCAAGGTTTAAAAAAGACTTCTTATGATAAAAGAAGAATAAAAAATAAACTATATTAAAATTAATTTTTTAATTTAACCATATATATATATATATATATATACACACACTCCATTTTCTAGTACTTAAAGAAAGTGACTACTGACATGGGGACAGATGAAGAATGAATTTAATTAAAGATTGTTTTACTTTTATACTGTTATTATAAATTATCACATAAAGAATTATTGAATTTTATAACAGCTCACTCATTCTTTCCACCGTTAGTGGACATGTAGAAAAGCAACCCAATTTCAATAAAAATAAATAAATAGAATGCAAAAAGAAAAATAATGCAGGGATAGAAAATTTGACACAATGATAACATGTGTCCATCCTTTGGAAAAATTATAATATAGTTGTAGATTTCTTTGACATGTATAAAAAATAAAAAAATAAAAAAGTTAAATAAAAAACTAAACTAAATAAGGGGCAAGTAAAACTCATATAAGAAGATGAAACAGTAAAAAAAAAGAGATGAAATGTATCTGGTGATATTTATTTTTCTTGTAGTCAAGATTTGAATTTTAAATTATTTCTTAGGACTCTGGGCCCTCCATGTAATTTATGGGCCCAAACTGAAGCAAAACACAAATGGAGCCCAGCTAAATCGCAGTATACAATTATAGTTAATAATATTATGAAATAAAGGAAAACAATAGCAAAAAAAATATCCAAAAGTATATATGTCTTTAATATTTTATTTTAAATTTAAGATTTAAACATATTGAGTTTAAGTCATAGGGACTTACTAGAACTCAAATAACAAGTATACTTCTATTATTATCCCTTCTAATTCACGCAAATAAAAATAAATATAAAAACTATTTAATTTTTTCATTGCTAAAGCAAAACAAGGAAGCTAACAAGGATGAACATTGATGTGGAATAATATAACCACAGAAAAATGGCACATGCACTTACGTGTGTGAATCACATGGGTCTCAGAGAGACCCTACAAAGTCTGGTATTTTCTTCCTTCAAGCTTATGCAATATGATAGTTGGTATCTTTGCCTTCAAGTTACATACACGTGCCTACAATTGATATGGTCATACATCCATCAAATATCTCTAATTAAAATGAAATTATGCGGTTCATTACAGAAAATAAAATATATACTTTTTATATGAGAAAATCAAATGCTGATATTATGAATACATATATAATAAACTAGAGTAACACCCGTGCTATGTAGAAGTAGGGGAAGAAAAAAGTTTCAAATAGTTGCTCCATACTTTTAATTAAAGAGAGTGTAGAGTAATAAAAAAAAAATTGGTGTGTAGGCCAATACGATTTTTACTTTTTTACAGATATCAACCATAAATAAATGTATGTAATTAATTAAGCTAGTAACATTTGTCTGGTTCAAAGTAGTCCTGAACATTAAATTCTTCTACAATTATTGTTGTACATTTATTTTTATGTTTTTTTTTCTGATTTTATTTATTTCTTGGATGTTGTTTCTACGAATTCACATGATAAATAGACTGTGTAATTTATATGACATGAAGACATGAAGAAAATGACAAGTTAAAATGTGAGGGAAGATTAAACTAGTTTACTCCCATTGCTCAGAGGCTCCTCTATGCGAATGTATGAGGGAAAATTAAAAATATTTTTTTTAAGTTTAACAATTAAATTTGATTATATAAAATTATGGGAATTAAAAATAAGATTCATGAAAATATAGGAACTAAAATTTATTTTTTCCTTTTAATTTTAAAATTTAATTAGATTTTTTTTCTAATTTTTAGTTTCTAATTAGATTTTAAAAATACGTGTGTTGTAAATTCTGATATGACTTTCAATGAAAAAAAAAAACACACTTAATATTTATTATAAGTTAATGACAGTTCTTTGTAGCATACGAAATCGATTATCAACGTTTGTAATCTTAAAAGAGTATAGTTTTATGTTGTTATATATACATACTTTTTTATTTTTCTTCTAATTTCTACACAGTTAATAAACAATAGAAAATATATTTATGTTGCTATATATACCTCTTTTTCTTTCTATTTTTTACTTTCACTTTTTTTTCAGAACTAAATAAAAAATCATTCACGGAATATCCAACTCGTAAAATACATAAAATATATTCAAAGTAATTACTAGTTCTGTTTGCAATAGATTCTTCTAGGAGTGTTTCCAATAGTTTTTATTTTAAAAGAAAAGTGGCTCGTTTACTTAGAAGGATAAGTAAATGTTCAGTTGCAACAGAGTGGTTGATAGCTTTGCCTCACTGACTTTTTCATATCAGGAATATATATGTATGATAGTTTAGTCTTACTTGCTTTTTCCAATAGGATGTTTGGATAGAGTATTTAAATTAGGGAAAATAATTTTTTAAAGAATTTAAAATTTTTAAGTTTAAAATTTTCTGTTTGGATATCCTGTTTATTGAAATTTGAAATTTTAGTATTTTAATAGATAATTCTTAATTAACTAATATTTTGAAATTCTAAATTCTTTCTATAGAGAACGGATTCTAAAATGCATTGCCTCCAACAAGTGAACCTTCTCGAACGCGTTCTTTGAAATATAGAGCTTCATTGTTGTCTCTTGAATCATCGGTCCTCCCTTCGGATCCACCTCCACCTCCAATATCTCCAACACCTAGTGCCTCATATCTCTACACATCTTTGTGAGTTCAACCAACTCCTTCGACCTGAAGCAGAACGGAGCCGTGCAATGCATGGTTCTCGTGATTCCCCATGCGCTCATCATATGGCGTTGTCTTCAGCATGTGAATCTCGTTCAGCTTGCACACGAGGTCGTAGAGGAGGCTCGACTTCTTCATTTGGCACTCAACTGAGAGAAGGATCCTCTGTGCTACGTCCTTGGATTTGTATCAAACTTAAAATTTAAAAAAAAAAAAAAATAATTTCTTTATCCAAACATACAATTTTAAAAATGAATGAATTTCAATTGAAGCATTTGAAATTCTTTCCAAACATACTCTTAGAGATTGAATAATTCTTGCAATAAGTCTATTGTTGACAAGAATGATCTTCATGTAATATTAACTAAATGTAGAATGTAGAGTTGATCTTTCAAATATCACAAACTCTAGAGTAAATTTTAAAGTGAAAGATATATATATATATATATATATATATATATATATATATATATATATATAAAGAGAGAGAGATTAGTTAAAATATCTTATCTACTATTAAAATATATATGAACATAAATATTTATTAATATAAATATGAATATAATATATATTCATAAAAATATCATTTTCCTAAACAATTATGTTTATATCAATAAAATTAATATAACACGTTCATGATTAGGACTATAAACTTATTTGAATATATTTTGATTCTCACACATAAATATTTTAGATATTTCACACTTATAAATTAACACCGTGTATGACACGGATTTTTACACTAGGTAATACAAAATAGATGATATAACAATCATTATCAAACCTAAAAAAAAAAAACCTTCAGTTACTAATAAAGAATGCTTATATGATTACCCTTTTTGGGTTCAATTTTACAAAAGCTGATTTCAAATCTTAATTTCACGAACTCGATCAGTCTCATGACTTACGGAAACAAACTTGAAAGATTTTGCTTTTCTGGAGCTGTGTGCTGGGGACAGTTCCAACACAAACTAAAGGTTTTGTCGAGCTTTTTTTTAAAAAAAAAAAGGAATTATTTTTAGTTTAATAATCTAAATCGACCGTTCTGGCAATAATTAATTCCATCCCTCGATTTTGCTTGTTTTATATCTCTAGATATTCCTTCCTTTCTAAAATAACTTATGTTTAAGATTTTTTTTCATGCATATTAAAAACACTAATAAATAATTTACTTATTGAAATAATTTTTCATTATTGTTGTAATCTAAATATAAATACATTATTTGTAACTATTAAAAAAATTAATGGTAGATGTTAAAAAATTGATAGGCACAATACTAAAAAGAATATTAAATTTATGTAATTTATTTGAAAAAAATTAAAAGAAAAGTATTAATATATCACTATAAAGTAAAAACATCAATGAACGTAAATTTTATATGTTAAAATATCAGTCATTTTGGAATATAAAGAATATATAGGGCAAGTTATACGTAAAGTTAAAAAGTAATATTTGATGGATCCAGTACTTGCTCATTGCGGTGCTACAACTCTACCAAACAATGGATTAACACTTTGTTTGGTCAAAGCATCCCTTAATCATATTATAAAATGTACGTAGTCTTGTTTTTTTTTTCTTTCTTTCTTCAAAAGGGCCAAAATTGCTAGGTTGATCCCAAACTTCTCATTAAGTAACCAATATTATATAAATATTCTATAGATTGAAAATTGAAGAACAAAACTGCAAGAAAAATGTAAAATAAGACGTGCGCACCACCAAGGACTATTGCAGCATTATATTCCAACGAGTTATTGGGTGTCGTCCTGAAAAACTTTGCATTTTAAGATCGCAAAATCTTTGTTCATGACAAGCAATAAGATAATGTTGCTATAAAGTGGGTTTGATTGAAATGCCCTTTCAAGGTAGTGAAATGGCAACCAAAAATATAATTTTAAATTAATATTGGCGTTAGTTTGAGAGAAAAGTCACAAACTTTTTTTGTTTTTAGAAGATTTTTTTTGTTAACAATTATTGCAATGGATTGCTAAAGTTCAATTTGTGAATGATTATGATAAAAAAATGTATACGAAATAGAGTATGTTAAAAACTTATTAAAATCAACCCGAGTATGGTAAAAAGAGGACTCTATTTTATTTTTCATTAATTAATAAGGCTTTGAGACTTAAAATAATCTTAGTTAATTAATCAATGTCTCAGGAATTGATCAAAGTCATTTTCATGAAGGTCAGAGGCTGGCTTCATTTTGTTTTCTTCCTTGAATTAAATTCATACTTGGATTCATCACTTCCCTTTATTTCATATCACATTTGGTCATTTAGGTGTGTTAGGTTGACAGTTGGAGATGCTAGATAACTTCTGTTCTTATTTTCCCTAATTTTTTAATCGCCAAAGCCAATTAACATAGCCATTCACACACACTGTGCCATACTGTGTGATGCATGCAGTTTGGAATATAAGTACTTCTTAAAAAAATCCTCTTAGTTACTAAATGAGAATATATTAAATACTAGTGTTTTTTATGCTTTTAAATATTAAACATATTTAATTATTTTTGTTTAATTACTCATTTAATTATGATATAATTACAATATAATCTTTACATTTTATTCTTATGAGATGAGTAATAAAACTTTTAATTTAATACTTTCTCAATGAAAATTGTTTGACAAAATTTAGCATTAGTCATGAAAATTTCCAACGGGCCATTAGTTTACCTCATCATTGGTGGCATGGGAAAGAAAAGAAAGAACAAAAATCAGAATATCCAAAACAAAAAATCAAACTTGATATTATGATGATGCGGACATTAATTGCAAGCATATTACACAATGTATGTTACTTCTCTAGATGGATAATAACGCACACAGCACACAGCACACAGCACACGCACACAAAAATTTTGGTGCGGTTTGTTTAATCCAGCGTGGACCCAATCATTGCTGTGCAGAAGAAAAAACAATGAGCCAATGAATGAATGAAGTGAAGTGGTCCTTCAACAAAGTGAGGGTCCCACAAGTGTGTGCACTGTTCAAAGCACTTTTATTATGCTTTTGTTGTGTGTGACTGCTTCTGCTCATCAACCTTCATTCATCAGATTCTTCAATTCTTCTCTCTCTCTTCCACACTGTAGTTTATGAGGTTGTTGTTTTTGGAGTTCTGTGGTAACATAAAGTACAAGTGACTGTCTCAGGGTTGCCTCTTTTGGAATTTTTTTTTGTGTTTTTTTGTTTTACTTTGTATGAACTGGTGAGTTTTTGGTCCGACGTCGTACGCGTTTTTTCCAAGAACATGTTTGCTTTTTGGCCAAACGTTGTTGCTGTCAGTTTCTGATCTGTCTGGTTATGTTTTTCAGTAAAGGGTGTTTTGTGTTTGTGTCATTCTGTGCTGATGTTTCATTGCTTATTAATGGGTTTGTTCTGTCTCTCTCTCACTCTCTTGAATTTTTTTTATCCGCAGATGTTAGTTGTTAATTTTGTTAGAATTTTAGTGAGAGAGATTTGTTCCCTTGATCTCTTCCTCCCACCTTCTCTCTGCGAATTTTTATTTTTTTTTAAGGCTGAGTGGATGAAAGTATAGGGGAGGGAAATAGTTATCTGTATTTGGTTTGATGTGTAGCAATGAGAGTTGGATTTGGTGGAAGAGACTAGATTTCACATCGTGATAAACCACGATGTCTTGATTAGGATTGTCTCTAGAGGAAGATACATGTGAAAAACCAAAAAAGAATTTGGTTTAATGCAAGTACTAGCCTTGATTGGAATTTCATGAAAGAGCCGTATCTCATGAATCTGAACTTGTTCATTTTGTTTTTGGTACACTTGAGATTTGCCTTGTAGAAAGAATTCAAAGAAACCAAAATATGTATATTTCATTTGGGTAAAGGACTGGATTGAACTGCATTTTTTTGTATATGCTGCTTCTTCCCGTTTATGGGTGTTTGATGCCATTCCTTGTTTTCTGCATGATTGTGATTTTGATTAATTGACCATTTGGATTGTCATGATGGGTTGTTATCCAAAATCATTCATTTACAATTTGCTTTGTTGTTCAACACGGTTATGCCAAGCTGTAGCTTTTAATTTTTTGCTCAGTGTTGTGGTTTTGAATGATTTATAGTACAGAGTTTGTTAAGGGCATTGAAATCCAGAGTAATAGCCTACAATTTGACCATTTAATGTTAACCAATAACCATAATGAATCAAGTTCCAAGATTAACTATTACTACTGATCTCATGTTTTAAATACTAACCATGATTTGTTGTGTGCTTGATGTACCTTTTGGCAGGCCTATAAATGGATTTGATGATCAATAGGGAACAATAGCAAATCAGTGAAGAGGAGATGAAAGAGGAGTCAGTTGGACTAATTATTGGGGTTTCCATAGGTGTGGTTATTGGACTAGTTTTGGCAATTTTTGCATTCTTCTGCCACCGATACCATCGGAAGCGATCACAGATAGGCAATAGCAGTTCTAGAAGGGCTGCTACCATACCTATTCGCACAAATGGTGCTGATTCGTGCACCATTCTTTCAGACTCAACCTTAGGTCCAGAATCACCCATAAAGTCAGATAGACATGGCATGCCCTTTTGGCTTGATGGGTTTAAGAAGAGTAGTAGTAGCATGATCCCAGCATCTGGACTACCTGAATATGCATACAAGTAAGAGTTTGTTTCTTATATGAAGTTGCTTTCATTTGCCTTTCTTATACAAGTATACTTTGGACTAGTGGTTCTGTTTGGATAAATTTCTTTATAAACACTTATAGATGAAGAAAATAAGAAAGTAAAATGAAGTGAGCTTCTCCTATAAGCTACAATAAACTAATGCGCTTAACTTTTATAGAAGCTATCTCATCTTAGTTCTCTAAAAGCTAAGGTACATATAAAATGATTTTAGCTTATGATAGAAGTTCAATGCATTTTACCTTTTTATTTTTCTTTTCCTATAAGTACTCATGGAGAAAGTTATCCAAAGAGGACCAAACAATCAGAATTTTCTGTTTATTTTCTAAATGTGTAATGTGAAATGGTCCATTAAACTTGCATTGCATGCTTCTTGAATCATGATCCGTATATTTTGATGAGAAATACTTTCAAGTTATTAGGTTGAAACATTTGAAAATCAGACATTGAAGCAAAGGAAAAGATGGCTTCAGAACCTTGGTTTTATTACAAATATGCATTATACTTGTTAAAATAGATTCTTGATTTGTTTTAGGAATGTGCCTTTTTGACTCATGCTTGATATGCCTCGGCTACATAAATGCATATGCAAATATCAAGTTTTAACTCATCGTATCTGTCTTTCTAGATACATCCAAAACTAAATATTTAGTTTGAAAATGTTTAAAATTTAGTGAACACAAATTGTTACTAAGAGTGGAATTCAAAATGTTTGAACTCTATGAACCGACTGCATTTTTCATTCTTTCTATTGAATGTTTTAATTTATGCTTCAGGGATTTGCAGAAGGCAACACATAACTTCACCACAGTCATTGGAGAAGGCGCATTTGGTCCTGTTTATAAAGCTCAGATGTCTACCGGTGAGACTGTTGCAGTTAAAGTTCTTGCAACTAATTCTAAGCAAGGGGAGAAAGAATTTAACACAGAGGTAGGTTGCCAATGTCATTTTCCGTTACTTTGGCCACTCCACTGATAGAATTATGCTGTGTTTCATGACATAAATTTCAGGGCCAAGCGTTTTTAGATTTGGTAACTTCAGAAAATTTATGAAGTCAAACTGCTGAAGAAAATATTGATGTGAATTAGTAGTATTCATGTATAAATATCATTTTGGAAAATTACAATATAAAAAACATGACTATTTCCATATCCTAAATTGGAAAAACAAATTCTGTTGTTTCTGCTGTGCTACTAAGATAATTAGTAAGTAAATAGTTAGGCATGTTTACTTTTAGCTGAAGTTAATGACTCTTGGAACAATTGGTGATAACAGTTTTACAGTCCTTATCATATACAATCACTTTCTGTACTTCCTTTCTTTTTACTCCAAGAGTCATTTTCAATTGTAACAGTTTATGATCTACTTTTTTTCAGGTCATGTTGTTGGGAAGGTTACACCATAGAAATCTGGTGAATTTGGTTGGATATTGTGCAGAAAAGGGGAAACATATGCTTGTATATGTATACATGAGTAACGGTAGCTTGGCATCCCACTTGTATAGTAAGTCATCTATCAATCTTTTTGCATGACATGCATAGACTGTTCTTCTGTAGAAACTTTTGCCCCTGATTGTGTTTATGCAAATATGCATCTATAAGCAAATTTCTTTTGTCCCTGGTCAAAAGCCAGAAATTAATCTCTTAAGATACAGAGATTCATTTAAGGGACTAACCACTCTCAACAAATGTTCTTCCATAAACACGAACCTGGGAGTCAAACCCCCTGACCATATGTTATTGCCTTCAAATTATTTTGCTCTAGGTCCTGTTGTGAAATAGTAGTGTGTTATTGACCGCCTTTCAATTGATGCATTTCTTTTTCTTTTTTTCCTTTTTTTCCTTTTTTTTGTTTCATTCCTTTCAGATGCATTTGGTGCATTGGATTTGCAATAAAAGATTGAATAAATATGGTTTTCTTGTCTCTATATTCAGGTGATGTGAATGAAGCACTGTCCTGGGATTTGAGGGTTCCCATAGCTTTAGATGTGGCAAGAGGCTTGGAATATCTTCATAATGGGGTAAGTTTCCATGAGATCTGCACATATTTAATTATACTTTGTATGTATATTGTTAATTATATGTACTTTCACTTCAGGCAGTTCCTCCTGTAATCCATCGAGATATCAAATCTTCCAATATTCTGTTGGATCAATCCATGAGAGCCAGGGTATGATGATACTCATCCCTCATATTTCATCACAAAAAGTAGTTTGCACCAAATATACACACCCCTATACAAAGCTAAATTACTAACTATTCATTAGTGTTGTCATAATCATTTATTGCTTTTAGGATGCTTCTTATTCTGTAGTTAATGTTGAATCAAGCAGGTTGCTGATTTTGGACTTTCAAGAGAAGAGATGGTGGATAAACATGCAGCTATTCGGGGTACCTTTGGCTATCTTGACCCCGAGTATATATCTTCCGGAACATTCACTAAGAAAAGTGATGTATACAGTTTTGGGGTGTTGCTCTTTGAAATTATAGCTGGCAGGAATCCTCAGCAGGGTCTTATGGAATACGTTGAGCTTGTAAGATCTCTTTCTCTCCCTTCAAACCATATTGAGGACAATGGTAGTGGTTGTTACTTTTGGGAGATATATAGTGCATACCATACAAAACAATTTAAATTTTTGGAAGAAATCTGTTAGGGTCACATTCACTCAGTATCCTGAGAGTACTAGGTAAAGATTATTTAGTACACAATAGTAATTGTGTCTAATTGCTTAAAAGTAAGTATTAAGTGATTTTTGTATTAGATTTAATGGTCATGCACTAACATTATAAAATACTAATCTCAAATGACTATTGACATGATTTTTAAGTTATTGTAAAAATCCTTAAAGTTATCATAGATGATGGTTTGGCATAAGATAATAATGTAAAACTGTTTTACACGGTAAGTATAGAATCAAATCTCTCTTCTTTTTATTTTTTGCTATTATAAAAAAAATTCAATAAATACTTTCAACTTCTGTTTAATTAATCATGGACTTGTTAAGACAACTTAGACACGGTTCTTTCAGTATTTTTTTCAATTAGAATTGAAGTTTTATTTCAGTAAATGACATTATAAAAGCTTAAATTAAAGGTTAGTACAAGTTACGAAAGTAAAACTTCAATTCTAAGAATAACATCTAAAGCACCTAAAGTACCAAATCTATTATTAGCTACTTGATGACTCTATCTGATGAAAATGTCACATGGTTGAATGAATGATCATTGTCATGGTCAAGAAAGAAAGCATGTCAAAGTCAAAAGTAGTTGCTGCCTTTGTTCTCTTAACACATCATGCACATATCATTTTCTAGGCTAACCAATGCAATTGATGGATCATTAGGCAGCAATGAACACTGAGGGAAAAGTTGGGTGGGAGGAAATCGTGGATTCTCGCCTTCAAGGAAACTTTGATGTCAAGGAACTCAATGAAATGGCAGCACTTGCCTACAAATGCATCAACCGTGCCCCAAGTAAACGTCCTTCTATGAGGGACATAGTGCAAGTGTTAACAAGGATACTTAAATCAAGGAACCATGGGAGTCATCACAAAAATTCCTTGTCAGCCACAGATGAAGTTTTCATTGACACTGATCAGCTAGAGAACAAGATTTCTGTTACTGACCACAGGAGAGAAGAGTCTTTGGATAGTGTAGCAGAGGTGTATGAAGTGTAGAATATGGTTTTAACTTAACCTTTTTTTTTGTTACATTTCATTTTTTGATATTGGCTTTGGATGTACATGGTTGTAGATTTGGTTTGTATACTGTTTTGTAAAATGTTCCGTCCATTTTTTTGATATTCCCTTAGTTATATTGTCTTGCTGAAATGATATTTCAAAATTTGTATTGTCACAGGTATATCAGGAACTAATTTGGTTTGTGATACTCTAAATGTCACTGACCCAAATGATTTTTGCACATGGCAGGACTCCAAAATTCTTATACCAGTATGCTTTCACCAAAAGTTAAGAAAAAGATAACTTTCGTTCATAACAGGTGGACACATTAATTCACTTTTCATACCCTATAACAATTTGCATATTATAATTTGAAAAATGATACCGGGTAACATTTAATGTTATCAATGAACTCACTGTGCAATTTCAACAAAAAATTATAATTTGTTGACCAATGTTCTTTCCATCAATTGTAACGCCCAATTTTTTTTGTAAAATAAATTAAAAATAAATTTTATTTAAAAATAAATAGAATTTAAAAAAAATAATGAGGTTTTTATAATTAAATAAATAAAAAGAAAATAAATTTATTAATTAAAATAATGGTTTGAAGGAAAATAAAAAAGATATTTTATTTATTCATTTGATGGTAAATAAAATAGAATTCTTATTTATAAAATAAAAGAATAGGATAAATAATAGGTTGTGAGTACCCTAGCTATAAATAAAGAGACCGATACATCTTTAAGCTTTATTTTCCTCTCAAATTCTCAACTACATTTTCCCTTCTCTCCTCCCAATTTTTTTTTCGCACACACTCAAACTTGTCTCAGTGAAACAATGATATCGAACTTGTTAACCGTTGGATCATCGTGAAATTTGAACACAAGGTTGAGAAATTATTTCCGCATACACCCACCATTAGGATTTTCAAGTTAATATCTATGGTGGAAGAAATGTCCCTCGCACTGAGTTTTCTCTTTTCTCATATACACCCAAACTTGTCCCAGTAAAACTACAATCTCGAACTCGTTAATCGTTGGGATTTGCAAAATAATGTTCTCAAAGAGAGAAATTAGTCTCACACGTTGACAACTAAATGGAACTACAATCTCTTCCTCTTCTCTATGGCGCTTGAAAATCCTAGCAGAACAATCAAAAGAAAAATTTGAGGAGTCTCACGGAATCGCTAGAGATACCGCTATTACAATCAGACTAAACTCGTGAGCCCTCTTAGAGGTAAGAGATGAGTTTATCGCAATTGGGATTAGAATGAACATGTGTAGGGATCCTTAGAGGATTAAATTGGGATTTGTTTGAGATGTTTATTGAATTATAATTTTCCTTTACGATTATAAATATGATATTGTTGTGTTTGATGGACCAATGGATGTCCTGATCCGAATTGGTTGATAAAATTGAGTGCTCTTAGTATTTTCGTGTTTTTGACCTATGATTTTGATATGATTGTGTGAAATTGTTTGAGGGGTTTTACTCCCCATGTTGTTATAAATATTTTTGTATAAATTGTTTGTACTTTGAACAAGATTTATTAGATTAACATGATAAATTGTTATATTGAGATTATGAAATGGTGATTCAAATTGTGAGTAGGTGACAAATTGAACATATGATGAATGGTGAGATACATATGTATTGAGATGTTATACGTATTAAGTTGTGAGCTATGAATTGTGCAATCACACAATTGTAAGACCCTTTAAGGGCGACGAGTTTTTGCGTGATGAGTATTGTGATGGGATCCATTGTGGGAACCCAACTAGTTGAATCGCTTTGAGGCACGACAAGTTAAAATGATTTTGAAAACAATTGAGTAGTTGTGTGTATTACATAGTTTATAGGTAAAGTGTATATGATTCATGAGGTGTGATAACATGTTACTTTGGAATTATATCATCGTGATTGAGAGCGAGTGTATGTGATAAATTGAGTATGTATTGACTTGTAATACATATGTGCATTGAGATGTTGTGTGCATTGGATTATTAGCTATAAATCGTACAATCACACGACTATAAGACCTTTTAAGGCTAAGAGTTAATGCACGATTATTGTTGTAGGAACCACTGTGGGGACACGACGAGATAAAATTATTTTGAGAACAATTGATGAGTCGTGCATTTTGTACAGTTCATAAATAGAGTTTGTGTGCTAAAATGTTTTATGTGTAACATCCCATTTTTCGTAAATAAATTAAAAAGACTTTTTAGTAAAAAAAAATAATAAATAGAATTTTAGAAAAAATGATGAGGTTTTTATAATTAAATACATAAGAAGAAATAACTTTATTAATTAAAATAATGGTTTGAGAGAAAATAAAAAAGATATTTTATTTTTATTTGATAGAGAATAAAATAAAGTTTCTTTTCATAAAATAATAAAAATAAATAAATAAAGTAAATGATAGGTTGTGAGTATCCTAGCTATAAATAGCGACATGTTAGGTCAATTTTTAGACCAACGATAACTTCTACGCCTCCTCTTCCTCTCAATTTTGTTTTCTCTTCTCCTCTTCCCAAAACCCTTTCCTTTTCTTGCATACCATCAAATATGTCTCAGAAAAGAAACGATCTCGGACTAATTCACCGTTGGATCATTTTGAAATTTGAGAACCAAGTTCAGAACTCATTTCCTAACATTCTCACCGTTGGAAATTACGAAATTATATTGGATTTGAGAAAAATACCCTTCACATAGTAACTTTTCCTTTTCCACAGAAACCCAAAGCTGTCTCAGTAAAACTATGATCTCGAACCTGTTAACCGTTGGATTTTTGTGAAATTTTTATATAGGGTTTGCGATTAATTTCCTCACGTCTTCACCATTACGATTTGCAAAATAATATCTATGGAGGAAGAAAGATGCATCGCTCATAGGACCATGGAATGGAGGCTTCAATCCCTTCTTCCTAACGTTTGAGAACCCTAACAAAGCAATCGGAAGAGGAGCTCTAGAGAGCACCAGAAACGTCACAATTAATAACAGAGAATGCTTGAGCAACTACATCCAGATAAGGGATGAGTTACTCACAATTGGGGATTAGTGAGAACATGTGTAGGGATTCTTAGAGTATCAATTGGAATGAGTTTTGGGGTATTTCCATAATTTTTTTATTTTATCCTTATAATTATAATTGTGAATTATATATGTTTGATGAACCAGTTGATGTCCCAATGAGAAGTTGCTGTGAAATTGATGTGTTCTTGTGTTGGATGTGAACCCTTAAAAAATTAAACTCTTTTTATTAACGTGAATTATATTCTAAATAATATTATTCAATGACTTATTTTATATAAATTATTATTTTGTTCTAATTTTTCCACGACGATGATCAACATGTTATGTGTATATATTTATTGTAATACTAAAATAATAAATTAAAGAAAGTTGTAAGGTTAATGTCTAGTGGTAATTTCTTTTGATGTAACATTAAATTAATTGTTATAAAAACTCTTTTGATTAAAAATAATGTAGCTTGATTTACTATATATATATATATATATATATATATATATATATATATATATATATATATATATATATATATATATATATATATATATATATATATACACACACACACACATCTGTGTGTGTGTGTGTGTGTTTTGTATCATGCAAATATGATTACTGTGTGATGTGTATATGAGTTATGAGATGTTAAATTGTAGGCATCATATTATGTTGCGAATAAGTTTGTGTGTTTAACACTTATGTGACAATAATTATGTTGTGAGCTGTGAATTGTACAATAACCTGACCAGTGTTGATATTGAGAAAATGTTTATGCGAAGTATTAAAGAGAAAGTGTAGGTTTCCTGTTTAGGAACCAATGTTAAATTGTAGCGCAATGTGTTGAACGTGTTTAAAACACAAGTGTGAAGTCGTGTGTATTGTATAATTCATGAGCAGTGTCTATGAATGAAATATGTGATGAATTATGGAATAACATGTTGCTTTGAGATTATAATATTGTTATTGAAATTGAGTATAAGTGCAAAGTTGAACATGTGTTAATTTGTGAGATACGTGTAAACATGTGATGGTGGATTGTGACATTATGAGATGTGAAATTGTGAATGAGTTTTGGTTGTGAATTAAGTGCAAAGTTGAACATTGGTTAATTTGTGAGATACGTGTAAACAAGTGATGGTGGATTGTGACATTATGAGATGTGAAATTGTGAATGAGTTTTTGTTGTGAATAAGTGTGTGGTTAACACTTGATGTGACATTACTTGTGTTGTAAGCTGTGAATTGTACAATAACCCAACCAATGTTTATCTTGAGAAAAGTGTTGATGCACAATGTTAAAGAAAAAGTGTAGGTTTCCTATTTAGGAATCAGTGTTAAATTGTGGTGCAATGTGTTGTACGTGTTTAAAACACGAGTGTGAGGTTGTGGGTATTGTATACTTCATGAGCAGTGTCAGCATACAAAAATTGTTTTAGGGGTTGGACCTAAATTAGGAGGGAGAGGTCCTGAAGGACTCTTTAGAGTATAGGTCTTGTGGGTAAATACACCTGGTTTGAGTGCTCCTTTAAGCCTATGCCGATTCCACATGGTTGGAGCATTCTTGTAACATGACTCTGACTGGTCTCCCTATGATTTTACTTAGTGAGAGTAATTTGACATACCGATGTTGTGGTGTGTCTTGTTATGTACTCCTAAGCGTATCAGGGTGATTTTTCACTCACATGGTACCACATTGCATATATGCTTGAGTCTTTAGCATAAATGTTGCATAACGTTTGCTAATTGTTTATTATGAAATTGATGTGTTATTATGTCTTGATCGGATTGTGTGATTCATGTGTAATGTGATTGATGATTGAAAAGTAAATTTTAAATGACAAAGTGGTGGAATTATGTGAGTTATGTTTAAGCAAGTTGTATCTCATTTATATGATATGTATATCTAGTTGTCTTATTTCTCTATTAGTTAGGAATGTGATAACTCACACATCGTGTGGTATTTGTATTTGGATCCTGTCATGATCTCAAACCTTGTGTTCATGGGAGCAGATGATTAGGAGGATGACTATGAAGAATCTCATACTAGAAGACACGGGAACATAATGCTCTGATAGGATGTGACATTAGGATATAGGTTTTTATATTAATTGCATGAAGTCTTGAACGACCTTGTTTTGAGCCGAAATGAGTTATTATTTATTTGGACAGGTTTTATTATGATGTTAGAAAAGTGAATGCGAGCCTTTTACCCTTTTGAAAGGCTTGTATTTAAATGTGTTTTAAAAAATTTTAATTAATTTTGATTTCTTACTTCTTTTATTATTAATACATATATGTGAGGGATAAAGGGCATCACATTCTGGGTTGGACCTAAATCAGGAGGAAGACCCTGACGAACTGTTTGGAATCTAGGCCTTGGGGGTAAGTACACCCGGTTTGAATGCTCCTTTAAACTCGTGTCGATCTCACATGGTTGGAGCATTCTTGCAAAACAGCATGACCCTAACTGGTCTCTCTATGATTTTACCTTGTGAGAGTGACTTGACTTACCAATGTGTGGTTTGTCTTGTCATGTACTCCTAAGCGCCTGATGAGGTTTTTCACTAACATGATACCACATTGCATATAAGATTAAGTCTTAGTATATTTGTTGCATAACGCTTGTGTACTGATTGATATTGAATGATTTAGTGATATTGTGTTTTGATCCTTGAGTACGTGAATGATGTGAAAATGAATGAGACATGTTGTGTTGAGATGTGATGTTACGCAATAAAGTGGTGGAATGACGTGAGTTATGTTTAAGTAAGTTGTATTTTGTTTATATGATATGTATATTTACATGTTGTCTTGTTTTTCTCTGTTAGTTAGAAATGTGATAACTCACTCTCCATGTGTTGTTTGTGTTTGAATCTTGTGATGATCTCAAACTTTGTGTTTGTGGGAGAAGATGACTAAGTGGATTGCTTTAAGGAACCTTGTGTTGAAAGATGTCGCGACACAATGTCCTGATAGGATGTGACATTGAGACATAAGTTTTTGTTTAATTACACGATATTTTGAGCCAAAAATGTTTCTGACAAGGTTTATTTGGTAACAGTAAACTGAATGTGAACCTTTTATCACGAAAGCTCTTTTATGTTCATTGAATAAAATCTCATTTTATGTAATTTCATATTTTCATGTATTTTATTATATAAATATGTATATCATGGTAAAGAGTGTCACATCAGTTATTAGTTAAACCTTATAATTCAACACACACACAAAAAATAAGTATTTATAAATAAAAAATCTAAATTAGCCTTTTTAAATTTGTTTGTCATTATAGATCCTCCAAATTGATTTAGAAATCAATTTTAATGTTTTGAATTCACATAAAAAAGAATAAATTGATCTGTATCTAAGTTTTATCTTTTTTCTTTCTTTCTTCTCATTCAATTATAAGGCCACGCATGCATTGCATAAACACAGATTTAGTTAATTAACTAAATCTGTGTTGTCACAAACAACCTATGTACTAACACATTGTACCAACATACATAGTTTAAAAGAATTTTATATACCATTTTTAATTATTTAAACTAAATATGCATATTTTCATTTGCCGAGTTTACCATCAATCCAATTTTTCAACTGACGAACTCGTTTGCTGTTGGAATCGAAGCCAATTGGTGTCACAATAGATGCCATGCTTCACTCTAAAGAAAATACTGTTGGTTGATTGACTTTGTGCAATTGACTTTCCTCAAGACTCGAGAAGTTGTTGGAATCTCCAATACTTGAAACAGTTATGCATATATATGAACATTAATTAGGTGCACCACGTTTAAAGATAGAATATCTAATTCTTCTGTCTGGAAAGTCTATGCTGATTGTTTCTTAATTTAGTCCAGCTGAATGAAAAACAACACAATAAAAATTAAAATGAATTGGCAAGAACTGAAATGAGCCCTTTTTTCTTTGAATTTTCGCTTTTTCTTTACCCTCAAAGTGAGATCATAACAGGAGATTTGGACGCTTTTCTTCTAGCATGAAATTTAGTACTTACTCTACTAGCATTGAGCTTTCAGTAATTCAGTGAAAATCAAACTCTTGTAAAATAACTCTAAAGACAATATATAAGTGTCAATGTCACATGTGTCAAGACTTAATTCGTAATTCTTAGAGATAGATCTGTTTGATGTCGTAGAGATTGAGGTGTCAAACATATTTAGGATGTCAAAGTTTTTTTCATCTAGAGTCATGTTTTGCTTTAAAAAAAATCGTAATTTTGTATAGAGCAACAACACTATCACCTCTCTCTAAATGTGCACAAATAACTGATTTGGCTACATCCAAATCAATTATAGAACAATCGTTTTAGCAACATTGCTCTGATTACGAAAATGATACATATGTCCCCCTCCATGCCTTTCTCAATTCTCAGTGGGTAAGGTAAAAAAAAAATTACTTTAATCGAAGCCGACAATTGATTTGGATATATTTCCTTTTCCTGTTGTTCATATGATAGATATGGATGAACCGTCAAAGAGTATGGATATTCCTATTTGCCATGAATGGATCAGCATTACTGAAAAAATCATGCGCATGCTCCTGCTAGATAATGCTTACCCTATATCTTAATCCAAACCTTTTCAATCTAGATAGAGCATTCTATTCGTTTTTGTTTTCTAACCCGGGTATTTCTCAACGGAGGGCTAAGAACTAATCACTCCAAGTATTAAGATTCATTTAAAGGATTAATCTCTCTCAATAAATACTTTTCTATGCACATTAACCAAAAATCAAATATTTAACCACATATTTAAATAATAAAGGTTATGGTAAAAATATCAAATGGGTTTTTTTTTACAAATTATTTATCTAAATAAATTTGTTTTGAAATTATTTATTCCGTGGGTTTGTTTTTTTACTACAATGCGTCTCCTCCAGGGGCGCGTTCTCCGTAAAGATGACACGTGGCATGACTTGAGACACGTCCTCCATACAGGCGCAATTGGTTGCGCTGCTGCATCAGGCGCGTTGGATCGCGTTGGGACCCAGGCGCATCCAGCTGGCCTGTGGTCCCCCCAAAGCAACTCCAAGCTACTCCTTCCCCCAAAAAAAACAATACAAAGTATGTCATTATTAATTTTTTATGATATGTCATATTAAAACCCTGTATAGAAACGAAAAAAAATTAATAATGACACATATTATAAATAATAAATAAAAAATATTGAATGGTTTTTTTTCCATGTTTTAACATTGTCATATACTTTGTATGGTTTTTTTCCATGTTAATTTTATATTATTGTCACTTTAACGTTTCAATCTTATTATGCAATGCTTTTAAAATAAATAAAAATAAATAACGATAATGTGAATGACACATAATTATAACCAAATATTAAATTATTAAGTTACAAAAAATGACTATTTTTCACACACAAAATATAAACAAAATTACTATTTCATTTTATCGTCCGTGTAATTTGAATATATAATACAATTTGCATTTCTAATTAAGTAAATTTTAGTAGTGATCATCAACAAATTATTACATATATAATACAATATTCTTATTAATTTAAATTAAACGTGTTAATTACATATATATAATACAATTTTCGTATAGAAAGGAAAAAAATTAATAATGACATACTTTGTATTGTTTTTTTCGAGGAAGGAGTGGCTTGGGGAGACCACGGGCCAGCTGGACGCGTCTGGGTCTCCTGCGCGACCCAACGTGCCTGGGTCCCCAACGCGCGTGCTGCAGCAGTGCTACCAATCGCGCTTGTACGCAGGGCGCGTTCCAAGTCATGCCACGTGTCACCTTTATGGGGAACGCACCCCTCGGAGATGCGCATTGTAGTAAAAAAAAAAAAAATAGGCTCACCAGATAAATAATTTCAAAACAGATCCATTTAAGTAAATAATTTGTAAAAGGAACCCCATTTAGTATTTTTGCCAAAGGTTATTTAACAATGTCATGTTTCACTTTCTGCCATCTTTCAAACCCAAAATGAAAGTTACAATATTTGATTATAAACTTAACATAGACTAACATATTAATTATTAGGCACCATTATGCCACCCCTAGATTTAGAAATTCAGTTTTGTCACCCTGTTTCCTGTTCACCAAACATGAACTTGATATAGACAGGGCTAGACCTACCATTATTATTAATTAATGCCCACATCATCATCTAAATTTGACATTTAAGAAGAAGAATCTCATTTTCTCTTCCATTCCAAATTTGAGTACTCTTCTTCTCTTGTCGTATTTGCCTTGTAAAGTCTACAAGTTCGCAATAATTCTATTCGCAATTCCTGAGAGGTCCCGAAATTAGTTCACCTGCACTAGCCTATTCTTATTAAATTATGCACATATCTATGTTTTACATTTTTTAAAGATTATTATTATTGTTATTATTGCAAATTTGATTCCTTCAAAGGTATTGAATTTTATACATAGAATTTGTGGTATTTATCTCTATCTTCAAATATTTGTCATGCAAACTTCACCAAAACAAAAGGTAAGGCTTCAAAAATATCCTGCTAAAGAGTTCTTGAATTTTCTTTGCTTGCTTCAAAGGATTTTTTTTATCACGCGCGAATTACCACCCTGTGAATAACCAAGACACATCCTTTGAATTCTAACATTTGGTAACCTTATGCATGCAAACAAAGTAACAGAAAAATTCTTAAATCTAAATGTCTAGCTAATTGTGGTAGAAAGTTTGGGATTTCACAGGAGATGAGATATTTTTCTTTCGTCAGAAAAATATCTCTCGTTAAGAATCACAATCCTGTAAAATATCCTGGACACATGTATTAAGTTCACAACATTTGGCATGAAATGATGGAAAGTGTAATTTTTCACTGTCGTTATACCAGACTAGGAAAAGACAAGACAGACACTGTCGTGTTTTCTATTGCATCTTTGTATTTTTAGTAAGATGAAGAAAATGAGAGGAATTCAATAGTATTACTTAAAAAAGAACAGTAAAATTGCAGAGTGTGTAATGATAGTGTATTGAAGGATAAAATTAGAAAAAACTGTATATAATTATCATAGACAAATATGAAAATGTTAGATACTTTACACATCTAGATCACTTCACTCTAGGTGAAACCACATTTTGGTGTATGAAAAATATAAGGTCAGCCACAAGAGTATTTAACAGATGGGAAAACATCATATTCATCTCTAAATGATGAAAAGGTTAATTCAAAGACAAAATTGGTGTAAGAAAGGATTAAATTGATCCACTTTTTTTCTTTTTTCAAGGATAAAAATAATACTAATTTTTAACTTTTAAGTACTAACATGACCAACTTAATCTTTTTAAGACTAAAATATTGTGATTTGGTCTTCTTTTTTTCTTAATGGACTCAAGATATTCTAGCCAATAATTAAAGACTAATTTTTTAAGATAGTGAGATTATTTAAAGAATTGGTCTCTCTTTAAGAGATATTTTTTCATACACAGGATAGACATGAGAATTAAACTCTAGACCATATATGCTTAATTTAAGGTATGCCGTACTGTATTAGTTGTAATTTGGTATTTATTTTATAGCACTTGCCTACGGCCTGCTTGGTGCTTGCCTACTAGCTACTTTAATAATCTAAAGATTAGATTACATTATATTAAAGAGAGAATCAATATAGTTCAAAGACATGCACTTTACCTGGCCAGGCTCTTCTATAAAGGGCTCCATCAGGTTGGTTTAGTTTGCAAGATTTTGGCAGTAAAGAAGGGAATGCAGGAAGTGCTGAAAATGGTGAAAAGCAATGAACAAGTTGTTCCTGGAGCCAAATATTGTGTCACAGGTTCCACAGGGTATATCGGTTCATGGCTAGTGGAGGCTCTTCTTGAAAGGGGATGCACGGTTCATGCCACTGTTAGAGATCCTGGTTAGTATTCTTTTCTAATAAACATACCATTTTCCTCTTTCACTGTTTTTTTGGTTCACTTTTTGTTTTCCAATTAAACTAGTACAAGAGAAAGAACTAGTTATTATCACAAGAAATTATTGGTTAAAGCAGAAATTATGTGATGGCAACATACTGACATGCATGGATTACAACTTAATTTTTTGCATTTTCCATAATCTCTTGATTTTGACATTGTGGGAATTGAGACAGCAGAAACAATTTGGTTGTTCATGATAAGGATCCGTGATTCATAACTGAGAGTAAATTTTAACAGAAGTCACTTTTTTAAACACAAATTTTATTTTTGATCAATTTTCAGCATTTTTTTGTCACATATTATAGTTAAAACTTGTCAACTGAAGCCAAGAAGGCAAGGATGAGAACTAACCATGAATTCTGGAGAGAACTTGGACAGGATTTCATTTCTTTGGAAGAAAGAAAGACCACTGTAACACCAAATTATAGATATTGTGTATGTGCCTAAAAAGTAAATCTAAATTTCAATGTGGAAGAATTATCAAGTGACTGCTTTGGGTGACTAATAGGGTGTTAATATGAGAACTTAGTAATGGAAAACTAAGTGGCCAACTCTCATTCCTTGGTTGCTGCTAGTTCGTATAGTGGATATCACTGGATATTACTTTTTTTTAATTCGTTTTAGTTTGAGTGTATCTATTTTCAGTTACCAAATTTATTTTGATTTCATCTCCATTAGTGCTATGTGTTTGATTTTCTATTGAATCTAACATACTCTAACTTTTGAGTAGCATAAGGACGTTAAAATCGGTGAGAAATGATAATTGTTAGTTCAATATATAAGAATCAGTCATCGAAGATTTTAGAATTTAAAAGATGATGTGAACAGAAAAGAAAATGATAGATAAGACTGTGACTTTTGGTATTCAAACGGCCAATGTTCCAGAATAAGCTTCTTAAAAATAAAAAATAAAAAAATCTTGCAGTGCTTCTATAAGGCATATCAAGTATCATCAACTACAAGCCCCACGGGATATTCTGGAGAAAAACTAATTTCAACTTTTTTTTTCTGCTACTATTTTTTCGTTTGGTGGATAATACTACTAGAATTGAATGAGCCCATTTAAGCAACACCCTGTTTAGCTTTGACGATGAGATGAGAATAATGTTAACAGAAAAATTCTTACGTATCCTGAATGTAATTCTCCGTTGAATTAAAAAAATAGTTAAGCCCATTTGCTGAAACTTAAAACAAAATCAAATTATTATGTAGCATTTTGTTTTTTTAAATAAATTGTTATTTTAGTTTCTAAAATAATACTAATTTTTATTTTAAGTTTTATCTTTTATAAAATTTACATAAGTATTATATATTTCTCAAACACAACTTTTAACTAAAATAATAAGAAATGGTGATGGAAGAAAAAATACAATGTATGGTTATGAGTAACAATTAGCTAAAAGTGTGCGTGTGTGTTTTTTAAGAATTTATATTTGTACTATTGTGTAGCATTTTTAATTTAAAAATAAAACATATCCAGAATACACAAATATCTCACATTCTTGGTGCCTTTGTATATATATATATATATATTTTTTTTTTTGTTCCATATGTTATTGATCTCCTAGAAGCCCATTATTGGTCTCTTTGCTTGACTATTTTAAGTCCCTTTTGGGTAATTGCTTTCAGCACCCTTTTTTTCGCTCCCCGCATCCCCATAGGAAAAGTGAATGGACATATTTGTACTTCTCCATATCAGCGTGAACAAAACACTCGTTTGGGGATAGGGTTGATTTCATATGAGGGCTGAGAATGGGTTCGGGATGAGGGACGAGGTGTGTGAGCCGCACAGGGTGAAAAGGTGAACAATCACATGTGTGCACAAAATTTGTACCCCCATTTCGAAATAGAAAAATTATATTCCAGAATATGTTTTTATAGTACCTATTCCACAATATATTTTCCTATTTCGAAAGTGTATAGGTATTTTTGGAATAACTATTCTGAAAAACTTCACATTTCTGCAATGGTCATTCCACAAGATTTCGTCTCTTTTGTTGCGGATTTCAAATTGAATGTGAAATTGATTGGTTATTTGTGGTGTTTGGGTGTGGTGGTGGTTGCGGTGATTATGGAGGTAGGTGCAGTGGTGGTGTTTGATGGGGTGTAGGGGTATTTTTCTCTGATGGGATGCAGGAAGCAAAAGGGGATTGCATAAAGTAAAAGACCCTTTTGTTACTTGTTGGACTCTATTGTAGAAGTCCACTAACAACTTAAAATAGATATTTCATTTTACTCAAAGATCTGTACAATTAGTTAGCTTTCTTTTGAATACAAAACAAATTGTGTTTTTTACTTTCTAGTAGAAAACACAAAAAAGTAAAATAAATAAATATATAAATAATACCATGCATTCACGATCAATAGTTTTTGTAGTATCTGATGGACTAATGAAACTCAATCATCAACTTGTTCCTCATTTTCACAGTGAACTATTGTATATGCTTGATTTTGTCTAATAAAAATATTTCCAATACTAGTAATGATAAATATTTCACTTTCTTTTTGTCGAAATGTAAAAGCAAAGTCATTGCACCTTCTGTCTCTGTGGAAGGGTGGTGACCAATTGAGATTTTTCCAAGCGGATTTGCATGAAGAAGGAAGCTTCGATGAGGCTGTAAAAGGATGCATTGGTGTGTTCCATGTTGCTGCTTCAATGGAATTCAATGTTAGGGACAAAGAAAACAATGGTAATGCCATGATTATTATTATTCAATGCTTTCCATGAACCAGACATACACAACATCAATGACTTTTCACTTTTGAACTTTGTAAAATGGTAACTGAGAAATATTATTCCCTGTATTGAACTGGCAGAGGCTTTTGTTCAAGCAAATATAACTGACCCTGCAATCAAAGGAACCATAAACCTTCTAAAGTCTTGCTTGAAATCCAATTCTGTGAAAAGGGTTGTCTTCACATCTTCCATTAGTACCATTACTGCCAAAGACATCAACGGAAAGTGGAAATCTATTGTTGATGAATCTTGCCAAATCCACCCTGACACTGTATGGAACACACAAGCAAGTGGATGGGTAATAATCAATGTTTTAATTTCCCTAGTTGGTTTACTTGCATTTTACTCAAAATTGGTTCCTTTCTCTAAGAACTTTTTCTGTGGTGGCAGGTTTATGCACTTTCAAAGCTTCTCACAGAAGAAGCAGCATTTCAATTTGCTAAAGAGAACGGCATTGATCTTGTGTCAGTCATATCAAGCACTGTTGCAGGCCCATTCTTCACTGCTAATGTACCAACAAGTGTTAAAGTTCTAGTGTCACCATTAACAGGTGATTTTTATCATTAATCTACATCTTATTCGTGCATAGACATTGAAAATGAGGGATTTTAATTAGGTTAGCTATGGAGATTTTTTAAAGGATTTCTTAAGTAATATAGTTTCTTTACCATTTGAGCAAATTTATGTGACAGGAAAAGTTTTTTAAAAATAAGACTTGTATCTTCGGTAAAAAAAAAATATTTCTTAGCAATAAAAAATAATATTTATCTAACACATAACAATACCATAATTAAATCATAATTAAATAAAAATAAAAATATATATAAATGTGAAATTTCCTAAAATTTTATTATTGAAATAAAATTATATATGAATTTCTTACCATGACATGGCATTGTAAGAACTATACAAAGTAGTGTGTGAAACACAAAAAGTAATTTAAGAAACTCACTTAAAAAAATTTCATTGGAAATAACTTTAAAGTTTTATCTATTATATATTATGTCTTTGTATTTGTATGTGTTAGAAACCAAAGCTATATTACTAAATATTATTATGTAAGTATCAATATTAAATATTGAGCAAATTATAGTAACGCCCTCTAAGTTACACATAACCCCACTCTTTTATATTTTCCTACACTAATCTTCCTTTAAATTTGAAAATATTAAACTAACACTCTATATATTTGAAACTATTACACTTACACTCTGACAAACCTTAGGGGGGGGGGGGAGGTAATTTGTTCTATTTTATTTCAACAATCCATTTAATTCCTGAATTTGTGAACTTAAGAGCATTGGTCAAGGAATTAAAAAGAAAAAAAAAATTAGTATGTAAATCATGAGAGAGCGTAAAAAACTCAATAAGAATTATAATTTTGCATCTTTCAATGAAAACTTTATATTCTTAGTTCTTTAACTAGTAGCCTTAGGGCACTTGTTAACATTTGCTCATCTTTTATACCAAGTTCCCCAGAATGTTGTACCTCTATATGCTTCTTAGTGCATCATGAAGTACTAACAATGCAGCATTAGACTTTGTGAATAAAGTTCTACATCAGTTAAAATATTTGAGTTATTATCACTAGACCATAATGATCATAAATGTAGGTGAAACTGAGTACTTCAGGATATTATCTGCTGTAAATGCCCGAATGGGATCAATTGCTTTAGTTCACATTGAAGATATATGCAGTGCTCACATATTCCTAATGGAGCACGCTAAAGCAGAAGGCCGATACATATGCAGCAGCCAAAGTTGTGCATTGTCTGACTTGGCTACCCTTCTTTCCAAAGTGTATTCAAATTCAAATATCTACCAGAAGACCGAGAAAATTTATGACAAAATTCCCTCTGAGATTTCATCAAAGAAGTTACAAGATTTGGGCTTTAGTTACAAGCATGGCCTTGAAGATATAATTTATCAAACACTTATGTGTTGCCTAGACTATGGTTATTTACCTCCTGTTTAGTCAGTCGTAGTTTTTCATTACCATTGTACATGATTTTAAACAATTGAGTTTAACCAATTTGTATTTTGTCACTCAAATTAAATGTAGTCCACTTGCAAACCACCAACTTTCTTGAATTTTCGGTATATGTTATTTTCTCTTATTATGGCTACAACAATTCATAGCCATCATTAATTATCAATAGAAATAGAGGCCTGTTGCCAGAAATTTCAAGCATGATATATATGACAATTAATTAGACCAAGATTTTGATGAGTTGAAAAAGCACCAAGAACTTCAAGTTATGTCTTAATCTGAATCAACAACTTCAATGGTGGTCACTCCTTATCTTGAGTCTGTTGAGTAAATGAAGGCTAGACAGGCTAATAGAGGCAAACCTGCTAAATAGGAGTGACCTAATTGTACTTTGATAAATAGATTTTTTTACTTTTTATTACACAGCTATCAACTACAGCAATTGGCAAATTAAGCCTGCTTCAAGCATTAAAGAGGGAAGCCCTTAAAATGGTTCATAAACCTATGCTCAAATGATTAGCCTAAAATGCTTCTTCTCATGGCTTTTGTAGCCTTATAATTGCAAGTCAACAGCACAAGGTCTTTTTGCAAATTCAAATTTACCAAACTATACTTAGACTTCAAAATTTGAAATATGTGGGAGTTTCATTGAATTACCTCCATTCCAAACCAGGGAGGTGTAATGAGGGGTTAGTACACATTTATGAGGTGCATGTGCCATGAGAAATGAAAGCTGTACAGATGTTACAAAAGTGAAGTGACTCTACCAACTCCCCACCACCAAGGTACACGCTCTGAGGAGTCATGACATTCGCAAGTGACCAATAAATTTACTATATCAGCACTTGTTTCTGCATGACTTCGCTGTGAATATGTTTAACTGTTTGAATAAATTGTGATATTGTAAAAAGTAAACAATAATATAAGAAAATAATTAAATATTTTTTTACTTTCATGTAAAGTATATATATATATATATATATATATATATATATAATACGTTAAATTATTTTTAGTAAAATGTTGCTAAACAGTATAAGAGGAATACATATAACTCAAATTTTGTTCTTTCTCTTCATACTATATATCTATTTAGATTTTAGAGTTATAACTTAATGGTTGAAAGAATAAGAAAAGATAATAAATTATAAATTTGAATTTCTCTTATTAACAAAAAAAATTAACAATAATAATTTCTGAAAAAAAAATTATATATCTATTTGTCTATTGTGATATTATTATGTTACTTTTACTCACAATATGAGTAAGAGAAAGACAGATGTCTTGTTAAATTTCACATAATCTCAGATAACTACTTAAAATATTTTCTATGATTTTTATATTTTAATTTTAATCATTCATATAACATATGATCTGGGGATTAAAAAAATATAACATATGATCTTATAAACTTCTCACTTTTGTAGAAAAAACAATATTCTCACTTAATATATCCCATATATAGGTAAGATATTTATAATTTATTTTTATCCTTAAGAATCAAAGGTACCAAGTGATTTATAACAACTTATATATCATATACAATCAATTAAATTAAACATTCTTGATTTCATATATATATATATATAGTTGTCATATAAGTAATTTAATTTGCCTGATTTTTTCATGTCAATATTTTCACATTATTGTCTTATTCTCCTCCTTCAACCTCATATCATTACGAAAAATGTATTTTTCTAACTTCTTGATATTCAATTTCTTAATCACACTTTATATTTATTGAACACTCTAAATATCATCTTTACTCTTTTTTGATAATTAATCTTTTTTTAATAATTGATCTTCTTTATTAACGACAATAAAGTAATGCAAGCAAGATTTTATTTTTCTAATTACCTATATGATTAGTTCTATAACCAATGAATTTATGAAAACTAATTGTTTAGTTTACTAAAATGTTGCATATTAAATTTAATAAAACTAATAATCTTTAATAAGTTGGCCAAGAAAATATTAATAATCATTACTTTTTAATTTAACTTTGAGAAAATCCTAATTAAATGTTTATTTTTATGTAGTAAGTTTATCATTTTTTTTAAATGGTAATTTTATATAGCAATTATATTTGATTTTGATATGTCTTTTCGTTTGCAACATGCCACTCTAATTTGTATCTTCTGTTTTAAATCCATTTTTTTTCTTTACTTACAATGTCAGGCATTAAGCATATACATCTTAGGGAAAAAAAAGCCACGAACTTGATCAAGTAATTAAAAGCACAATATGATTTTCTGAAAGTAAAACTATTATCAATTTTGGTTTTCATATATTTCATATTTCATTTGCTCATTGTTTTATACTTCAATACATGACTTTATATTCACAATCATCAAAACAATTTAACATAGTTTTTTTTTTCTTTTTTGAAAGGAAAAAATAAATTAAATTAATAATTAGAATAATAAAATTTGACGTATGCAAAAATGTTATAAAAATTAATATCATAAAAAATGTCATGTTACCAAATTTGACATATAAGTGTCATCTAATCTTATATTCTTATATATTCCTTTAAAAAAAAAAACAGATAGCAGAGAGAGACCAGCCCGCAGGCGCAGAGTATGACATATGGGTCCAGACCTTATCTTAAACTGTTACTGTTCAAATCAAGATCCAATAAACTTCAAGGATGGATATAAGAAACAAAAATGACAATTAAATATTAAGAAAGCATAAACCACAACTTTGAATATCTCACTTCTAAATTCCAATTCTTATGTTTGTCCTCAAGTTTACAATCACCTTTCCAAGCTAGAACCCAAACCATGGAAGGGTCACATGCCATTTATTTGGGGTACATTAAATTACAAAATGTAACAGCTTGTCATTTATGTACTTCGGAGCTTCACAGTTTGAGGAACAGCACATGTTTAGTTAACATACAAGGCTGAAGAGGTCAACTGCATCACCCAATTTCACACTATACAGGGTGTGTTTGAATTGGATTATTTCAATAATTAATTACTTAAAATAAGTTATACTAGAGGTGTGGAAAACAACATTATTAAGTTTATTTTATTAAAACAGATACAAAATTACGATAAATATCACTTTCAACATATCTATGCATTATGATTGTCAAATTTTAGGTCGCCAATCAATATAAAGTTATGATAAATATGACCTTTAAAATATTTATTGTAAAATTAATAAACTTATTTTATATCATAATTTTTTATCCTCTCAATTTCATTTTATGTGTTATATGAGGTTATTATATAGAAATCAAGAAATATAATAAATTTTCTTAATTTTAATAAAATAATTGTTGGGTTTCTTATTTTATCCATTTTTCCTTCAACTCTACAATAAATACATATTTAAATTAATTAAAAGTTAGAAAATAAATAAGAGTATAATTGAGTAATTAATGTAATTTTGAATTTTATAAATGATATATATAATTTTTTTTTTAAAAATGTGACAATTAGAAAGAAACAGAGGAAGTATTAAATAATAATATAAATATGTTTTTGATTTTAAATAAATATTTAATTTTTATATTTATTTCATAATAAATTTTTGTTTTACGTTAAATATTTAATAAAATAATAATTTTTATTTTTTGTTCTTCACTTTTTTTCTGATAAATTAGAGAATTTTATATTTACTTCTTGGTATTTTTTTTATTTGTAATTAGTTAGAATTAAATAAAGACTCACTAAAATTTATTAATTTATCTAGAACAAAAACAAAATATCAAAAACCAAAATAAAATTATTATTTTATTCAAAACTCAAAAAAACAAATCTTTAACAACAAACGCAAATTAAATATTTATTAGACATAAAAAATATAAATATAGTCATAATATTATCTAATCTAATCACATTTATGAGCACTTGTGGAATCTAATCTTTGATTACATCAAATTACACCAAATATTTTTCACACTTAATCCAAGTCATGTTAGTACTTCAGTTAAATGAACATGCAACTACGATTCTTGTATTTTTCAATTTACTGATGAGAAATTTAATCACGTTTGAAGGTTTACTAGGATGTACCCATTTTAATAATGGCCCTATCTTTTAGACCTTCAATTAATTATAAACACCGACACAGAACCTGCAAACAACTGCATTCTAGTGGAAATGTTGGAGGGGTAATTATTAAATCTGGTTCAGTACTATCTTACAAGTCTTGCATATTTATTTCTGATTCTTGCACTTAATGTTGCCTAGTGCAGACGTAAAATATCCATTGCCATTTAAAAAAAAATTACAAATGTATGAATGGGAGGTTCATACAGTAAACATGAAGAAGCACAATTTTGACTTGGAGAAAAGAATCAAAATTCTTCAAAAGATGAATGGCAAAGAACCTCCATAAGGCCAACAAAATAGGGGAATCTACAAAACTACACAACATGTAAGAAATTTTGCTTCAAGGTTTGCAAATCACCACAAAGCAAGGAAGAAGAGCTCTAGGATTGAGCAAATAAAGCTCCTCAATGTTTGAATAGAGACCAACTTTCCCAGCCAATGAGTCAAATCCTGTTTGTGCTGCCATTTCTTGAATGTTCTCAAGTGGCCTATGAACCCTGCCAGCAATTACTCTGCACACTATAAGTGCTTTTCTCAATGATGGTTCCTCACAAGTGATATCTATGGACTCAAAAGCCCTTCCACTTGTGGATGTTGTGAAGACTCCAATTCCACCCTTGAGCTCCTTCTTGGCTGAAAAACCATTCCTTATGATTCTGCAAACACAACACTTTTCTGATAGGCAGAGACTAGAAGAGCCATTGAGGCCAAGAGAGCATGAAACAGTGGTGCCATAGAACCTCAGAAGTTCATTCCCATCGGCAAGACATCTTGGATGCTTCTTCTGGAGTTTGCTGGCTTTGATCTTCACCATTTCCCTGTACTCCTCAAATCTTGCAAGAGTCTTTTGCATGTTGTGAACCTTCAAAACTCTCTCAATTCTACCACACTGGTTTTCTGACTTTAACCAGCTAGTCCTGCATATGATCTCCACTATTTTCCTTGATGAATCTCCTTCCACAAGTTCAGTCACTGCCAAGTGAAAAACTTATTGCTCTTAAACTCGAAAACTGAAATTTGTGACACTAAAACAATACAAAAATGGTAACAAAATGGAGGTCATTGACACTTCAATCAATTTTGAATTATGTGGGTTGGAGAGAGAGAGAGACTGTTCCTTCTAGATATTTTGATTTTTGAAGGTAAAGCTGTTGGGGAATCCTGGGCATAGTTCTAAATTGAAAAGATAATGGAAAAGGTGAAATCAGTTTGGTTGTCCCAAACTTAAAAAGTATGTTGATTTTATAATATTCCTCACCTCAACAAAAAAATCTATGTCCATCTGATACAGATGTGGCCAGAAAGTTTGTGGTCATAAGAATGTTTGTATAACCAACTTTGAGGGTCAAAAAACAAATGGAAGAAAATGAACAGCCAATGCTATAGTGAAGGTTACAGGCATTATTATACATAGGTAGGAGGATAAGAAGTGGTAGAACTTCACTTGAAGATAGAAACTAACCATGAAAACAGACAAGATTAAAATACTAACAGATATCTGAGAAGGCAAAAGAAGAAAAGAAGAAAAAAAAATGTATTACCAGCATGCTTGGATAAATGATGAGCTTCAGCAGCATCCCATTTGTTGAATTGCTCTCCACATTTGTGGCAAGTCACAGTTGAAGAGCCATTAGAATCTGTCTCAAGAGACAACCTATTGCTAGAATGAAGTCCAGCACCATGAGGACCAGACCCTTCTTTATCTGATGAAAGGAAAGGAGATTTCCTTGGAGGAGTGGAAGAAGTCCTAAAAGAAGGGTTAAAGTAGTGCATTGTAGGGTGCCCTCCAGGGCCAGGGGTACCAGGCCTCAAAGTCCCCACAAAAGTTGAACCTCCACCAGCATTGCTACCACCACCACCACTTCCAACCCCTCCTTCTTGGAATCCTCCATAGCCAGTTATCTTCAGCTCACACCTTGAATTGCTCAGAATCACTTCATGAGTTATAGGGTTGAGGAACTCACTGCTCCCTATGGATCTTGGACTGCAACTTGGTGGCTTATCAAGATGCCTCTTGCTTCCATGGATTACATCTTTGAGATTTGCTATGGACCTTGAACACCCTGACCTCCCTGCTCTCTTGGTCAAGATTGTGCTCAACTGCTTCCTTGTTTTGGGGTCATGTACATCAGATGGCTCCGATTTGCAGTGTAAAGACTTCTTCAGAGAGAACCACACTGTTGGCATGTTATCCTTAACGTTTCCCTTTATCTTCTTTTTCTCTTCTTTCTCCATTCACTTCAGCTACTAGACTCTTCTATGTTTCTGTGTTCTTCAACTTAACTCTCACAATCCTCATTCTCAAAAGGGTTCATCTCCGTGTTTTCCCTTTTCCACCTTTCCCCTTCCTTTTCCTAAGTGAAAGCTGAGACAATGAAAAAATAAAAAACTCAAGAAAGACAACAACTTTGAACTTTCCCTTTTTCTTTCCTCAAACTCCCTTCACTAACTCAACTATATGTGCATCAAAGGGGCTACCTAGAAGCAAAACATGTTTCACGAGAGAGATCAAAGGGGAAAAAAATTCAAAAATACCAAACCATACTATTATCAAACACCTTGAAAACTCTCAAGTTCAGTGTGAGGGGCAGTAGTTCTGCTTCTTCATTACACAGAATGAGTTTGGCAAGTTGCATAGGATGGTGTCCGTGACCCCATCAGAGAGAGCGAGTGAGACAAAAGGGACTCAAATCCATAGGATGATGAAAAAACATGAATGAATGAGAGCATTAGTTAAAAAACACGAGTGTTTGAAAGAAATAGAAAAAGAAAAGGAAAAAAACAGAGAATCTTTGGCTCTTGGATATGGGATTTTAGGATCATGACAACTAACTTGCACAAACTAGGTACTGTGGCGCTAATAAATGTGAGTTACTCATGTTGTACTTTTTATTTCTTTTTACATTGTAAACTGAAAAATAAAATATAGGTAAGATATGAGAGTGTAATTTATGTTTACTTCAAAAAAAAAGAGTGTACTTTATGTTGTTTAAGTAAGCATGTAAAAATCATTCTAGAGTAAATTGATGCAACTACAGTTATTTATATTGGTGGTAATATTGCTGCTGCTCATCAATAGACATATAAGGGGAAGTTAAAAGTCAATGGCGAGGATATATGAGAAGAAAAAAAAAATAGATAAAAAAATAAAAAGATTTATTTATTTATGGCTAAAAAAACAAAAAAAATATAAATAAAAATAAAAAAGACAAAATTTTCATACTTTCATTTTATCTTCAATTCTAACTTTAATTTTAATATTAATATTAATATTATTTTTTTCTCTCTTCTCATTTTTCTTTTCTTACAAACAACATCAAATTATTTTATTAAAAAAACAAGGTTTAAAATAATTTTTAGTTTTTTTGAAGTATTTGGATGAGATTTTAAAATTAAAAATATATAAAAATATATGACTTAAATTATTATGAAAAATTAATAAGAGGTAGTTTTCATAAAATAAAAAAGCAATCATAAAATTATTACTTTTAAACTTAGACAGAGTCCTGAGACCTAGTGAGTAGATGAGAAGGCAATTGTACTCAATCAACAAATTTTGGCACAATAAGATGCATCTGCCTTGTTAGTGATTGAAAACATATAAATTTGGTATGTCAAATCCAATAAACAAAAAAATAGCAGTACACGAAATAATTAATTGATTTATGTTATGGATTAAATTAAGTGTCGCTTTTAAATATTTGTCTGTGCTGTCAGCACATGAGTGCATAGTGTTTAACTTTTATTTTATGTGGAAGAAGTCTAACCCAAAATAATGCCACATGCAATCAAGTTCCGAAGGGAGAGGACCACTCAACTCAAGTGTTTATTTTAATTTGTCCAACTTTGAATAGTCTCTAAACCGTGGAATTAACTAGGATGGACCCCAAAAAACATAATTAAATATTTGAGAAAGAGCAGAATATAAATCTTCCTTTAAAAAAAGGAGAATATAATTTTTTTCCCCGACTGTGATCTTTTCACCTTGGATAATCAGTACTTTTTTCCCCTCTAAATTAACCTAAGATATTTCATTTAGTTTAAAAAATTCTTTGGTTATTCGGTAAGCAAATCTTTTCTTCAGTAGTTTTTATTTTTTTTTAAAACTTTATTTAGAGTAATATTTTTTAAAAGATTAGTTTCTAACTTTTTTTATATTTTTTTTCTCTTTTATTTTTAATATATTTATCAAATTTTATACTTATATTTTTTAAATATATCATAATTTTATTATTTTTCAGTCATTTTATATTTTTTAGTTATTTCAATAGTTAATTTTAGCAAATTTTATAATTTAATAAGCTAGCTTTTGAGATAATTTTGTCAAACATGATCATATTTTATTGAAGACAGTCCTATTCAAGTCAAATAAAATTATTATGGATAAACTTATCCCTTCGAGTATTTAACACAATTACATATTCAAGACTTGAATCTAATATTAATTGTTAAGTTGAAACAAATGAATATAAGTTGATCTAGTTGAATAACCCAGTACTATACAAACATAGGTATGTAACTAGTACACATAATTTAAATAATTTTATACCAACCTAATACAAACTAGTTTTAATTGCAAATTTTATCACTCAAATTTTATTTTCGTGAATTTTACCACCCAACTTTTAACATATCGCAAATTTGATCATTTAAATTTTTAATTTTTGTTCATTTTACCATCATATTGGTAACAAAACAATGTAAAAATTCATATTTTTTAGATTTTGTACATCGGTTGTAGTTATAATAGATGTAGGAATTTGACTTTTTATATTGATTGTAGTTATAATTGATGCAAAATGTCATTTTTTTTACATCAATATAATTACAACTGATGTCAAAAGTCAAAATCATCAACCTTTTATCAAAGATGGTAAAATGCACAAAAATAAAAAAAAATGAGGGTTAAATTTTCGAAAATAAAACTTGGGTGATAAAATTTACAAAATAATAAAAGTTGAGTCGTAAAATTTACAATTAAACCTACAAATTAATATTGTAGAAGTAAATAACCCAAGAAGGGGGTTGCATTGTGTTTTTAGAAATATAAAACTTTTCTAAAGACTCAAATCATGTTTTATTGTCTGATGAAGATAAACCTAAAACCACTTAGGAAGGTTTTGACTCAAATATAAGATTTAAAAACAAATTCAAACATTTTATCAATTCAAGCAACAAGAAAAACACACAAAGGATATTTATATTGATTCGTTTTAAACCCAAGACTTCATCCCGTTCTTGGCAACTACCTAATTTCCATTAACTTATCGAAGTTACAAGTATTGTTTACTATCACTTCTAACTCTTATACTTACAAACTCTACTCCAAGCTTGACTTAAACCCAATATTTTTTATTCTACCAAGTCATTGTTGGCTCTAAACAAAACAACAAAATTTGTTGAAAGATTACACACTAACTAAATAAGAGATCATTTTACAGACGAATATATCGCTCAACACTTTTAGTCTTTTCTTTCAAGATATATAAGGTATTTTGAGAGCTGAGTATCTTTATAAGAATATACAAAAAAAACTTTACAAAAAAGAATCAAAAAATAATTTGCGTAAATGATTGGTGTCTTGTTTCTTCAAAACTTCTTTTATATATAGTCTTCATCTCCAAATATTCATTATCTCATAATGGTTGAATTCTTCACTCTATTTTTCATCTAAATTCTTGAATTCATTAGAACATTTAATGCTTACATTAAATGTGCATCCCTTATTCATGAAAAATTCATGTTGATAGATTAGAATGTCTTGTACTTTAATAAGGAAGTCACTTTTTTCATCATAACATGTCAACAACAACACACATTTTGATGAAAATCAACGTCTTCAATATTATAAACTTCATTTATTTTTCATAGGACTTTGACAGATCATAGAAAAATATTTTCTGCATCAAAAATTTTAAATACATTACTTAAATGTTATATCAAATCTTCTTATGAGTGTATCATCTAAAAATTTAGATACACAAATATAAATCATGATTTAATAACTTATCATATACAATTTATATCATTTATATTAATTTGCATCTAATCAAAATAATTAAAAATCATAATTTATCTTTAAAACATAAATAATTTTTAACTTAACAAATATAAACTTTAATATTTCTCACCAACTTTAATTAATGTCTCAATTAAGATTTGGACCATAATGCCTAACAACCAAATAGTGATTAATGTAAAGTGTAAACAATGACATTGTGTCAGGGAACTTATCCAAAAGGTTGACAACATGCCTGAGATTTTTCTCTTTCATGTCTGCAGCTTTTACATTCGTAGTGCCTTTACTTCACAAGCACTTTTTCACCTATATAAAGAAGCAATCCTTATGCATCAGAAAGCAATTTTAAGCATAGTTTCAGCAAATTGCTTAATGTGCTAAACGACATGTGCCCAAAAGTACAAGCTTTTGTTTGGAATTCGTTTTCAATTTCCTCTTAATTCTGAAAGCATGATAATAATATGTACCAAAAGCATACAAAGCATGATAATGTGTAGGGCATAGCTCTGCATATATTTTTGCTTGGTGTAAATTAATGAAAAGTTGGTGTGTTTCGCTGAGTGTTTATAAACTTGATTTTATGAAATTAATTTTGATTAAAAATGAAATTAAAATAAAGTGTCATGTTTATCAAAATTCATTTTAAAAGTAAGTTTATATTACAACTTAATATTTTTTTTAACTTAAAAGTGAAAATTTATATTAGAGAATAAAATGAGGAGTTATAGTCATCTATTAAAAATTAATAATTTAAATTAATTCGTATATTAGAGAGTGATTTGAATTGTATTACCATTGGTCAGCGGCTGAAAATGAAAATATATAGACAGCTAATTAATATTTTTGCAACTGCTATATTATACCTCCACCAATATTTCACTAGTCTTTCTTTTTTAGGAAAAAAAATGCAATATCTAGTGTGAAGAAAAGGACAGTAAGTCTACGTTTAGTTTATCTATCGTTTAGCCTCCTTTAATTTATGTTTGACTCGGTAAATTTAATTTGATGATATCTTTGAATTTTCTTTATGTTATAAACCTGCATTTGTTTTTAAACCAAGTTTGAATGAAAAATAATATTATGATTATTTTTGCAAACTCAATTTGTAAAAATAAAGTTGATTCGAACTTAAGTATGTAAACTTTAAAGATATATATATATATATATATATATATATCTTAAATATATGAAAATTATCATGTTCCAAATCACCTAGTGGTGTTGAATCATCAACAATATCTCGTTCACATAAAGTCATTTTTTTATTTGTAAACCACCAATAATTATTAGGCTCTAGCCCCACTCATTTTCCCTCAATCTTTGGTCTCTTGGAGACATCAATGTGACTTCTACTTCTCACCACCCTATATTAGGGGATTAGTTTACAATTATGAACCCAAACTTCAAAAGCGCAAACTGAGCCCCTTGAAAAATATGAGAGCTCATTATTAACTTTGACCACTACTATTATTTTATCAAGTTTAGAAAATCGAAAAGGTGATGAAAAAGATGCAAGATATGAGAGAGATTTGAAGGGGTTAAAATAAAAATAAAAATAAAAATAAAAGTTCTACTACGTAATCAAGGTATTAATAACTTTGGCTGTGCCCTTTCTCATTTTCCTATAGTCCTTTATTTCTTGTCGTTATGCTGCCCCTAATGGATTAGACAAAACATGCCAAAGTGGCTTCTAGTTGCAAGAAAACTACAGATGGTTAAGACAAAGCCAAGACTTTAGAATTTAAAAGCCATATAATTAATTAGTGTGTGAATTCAAATTACAGTCATTGGAGAGGACAAAAGCTAAGCCATGGAGTGAAACATGGGGCAGTGTCATACAGAGTGTACACTGATGATGGTATGGGACATGTGGTGGTGCAATCCACTATTCAATTCATTGATTAAATGCGATCACATGCTTGCATCCCAATCTTTCCCTCTGGATCATGTTTGTTTCAATTCAAAAAATTAAATATATTATGTGTTGTGTGTAATATCTGATCCATTTTTTGTTCACTTCTTTAGAATACAAAATAAAATTAAAAAATTGGGTTGTACTACCATTTGTTGCAAACCTTAACAATGTAAAGGTTATCTAAACATGGTATCTGTTATTTTGTTTCCGTTGAGTTACTCTCCACTCTTCAATTTAAGACCCTTCTCCATTTATGAGGGAGAGTTGGAAGTTTCACAAAGGATTCATGTTGGAACAGCGTCTGGAAATTTTGTCCCCACGTTCTGAGTCCATGGCATGCCCTTGTCAAGTTTAATGTTAAGGGACATGGGCTTGTTAGATAATGAGAATATATAGTGCCACTTTTGACATTCAGATTTTCAATTCCTTATCTTGTGATCTAACTTTTGTCTTTCTTTTTTTTAAGATTAGAAATAAAATATTTGTCTTGTGTCTCACTCGTTCCATGAAAGAGAGATGTTTCTTTTTGGCAAGCACAAATATCCCAATAATTTTAGTGTCTAGGTTGATAAAAACAAAAATATTTCCACAATTATCTGAAAGAAAATTCATATAAATTACAATATATTCTGAGAGACATTCAAAGTGAAATTCAATTTTAGAGTTGTTATTATTAATACTGTCAATTTAGAATACCGATATTGATTTGAGATTATAAAAAGTTTATGTATGATCTAATTTTTTAAATAAAAAATTCATATTATTTTTATATATAATATTTGTATACATTATAACAAGTAAGTCTAGCTTACTTGGTTCAACATAATGCACAAACTGTTATAACCTTCATGTTACCTATTTTTTATTTTAAAAAATAAAAATATACTATAAATTTGAGTTCCTAATTTTAAAATGGGATCATTTCTATATTTATTTTCGATCTTGCACACACTCACTTATTTTATAATACATATCTTTCAAAATTTTGGCGACTTACGTAACATCTTTTTTAAAATATATATATATATATATATATATATATATATATATATATATATATATATTAGTTTATATTAAATATTTCATGTTATTTGTTTTTTAATAGAAAATAACAATAATTAAATTATGTTGGGTTAAATGTGTTTGGGCCTTTAGTCTTTAAAAGTCCAATTTAACTCTAAATGTTGATAGGTTTTCTAAAAATTTAGTCTATTCCTTTCACAGATTTTTTTTGAAAACCGTTACATTAGAATCGCGAACAAAGAAGGGAGAGGAAACATAGGAGATTATCATTTCCGCCATTTTGCTTGGAGGAACACATAATCGAGGTAAGAGGAGAATGAGGTTATCTCATGGAAATGATTAATTAAGTGAGTGTTGGAATGTGAATTAGAATTTTTCTCATTTTTTTGTCTCGATTAAGGATCTTAATGAATTATACTTAATTGATATGGATATATTTGTTTGATTTGTGTTGTGCATGCACTTGATGTTTTTCTCTTTTCTGGAATGCTATGACTTATTCTAATATGATAATTGTGCTCTGCACCTAAATTGCATACGCATAAAGCAAGTAAAGGAAGAAATCAGTGACGGTAGTTAATTTGCTTGATTATAAAAGTTTTTTTAATTTTTTTATATATGCATTTGGCATATACGATTGAGTGCATGCTCTTCGAATTTTCTGTGAATGCTATTTGAACATTTAGTGTAGATGGCAGGGGTAGTTTCTTATAACTAAATAGAATTTTCAATTGGATTTATTTTGTCATTTAAGTCTATGAAAACTTTTGGATATTTCTCTCTCTTTTATTTGTTGTCATGATTCGCATGCGCTATTATATACTTGGATTTGCGTCAATTTTTCGACTTCCTGGTCTGCATCTCCCACTCGTGGTACATATATATTACTTGGATATTCATTTTGAAATTTCACTTTTATATATTATATATGCCTAGCTACGTACATGTGCCTTCATAAAAAATTCACTTAGTAATTATGCTTCTAACATGTTGCTTATGGTATGTGTATATATATATATATATATATATATATATATATATATATATATATATATATATATATATATATTCTGTTAACGTGTGTGAGTATGTGGTATATTTGGTATTGATAATTAATATCTATAATGCTATAATATTATTATGGCATGATCTTGAAAATTATCATTATGTTGGAATTGAGAGCGTTATGGTTTAATCTTTATGCATATGTGTATGCTTGTGATATGTGAACAGTGTTATGAATGTTATAATATATGAAGCTTGATGCAAGTGAATGTGCCTATATATGCTTGATGTTACGCTTTGAATGCATGATGTCAATGCATATATGTGAATATAATACGACATTTTGTATTCGTATGAGTTATGAATGTAAAAAATTCTAAAGAGTTTTTCATATTAACAATGAAATCAACAATATTTTGAAATCTATGATTCTCATAAATAATAGAGAAACAATACGTATCTTTATTTATAGTGAGATTTTTCTCCGGTGTACTTTGATTTCTTTAAAAAGGGGAGAAACAAGATTTCACTATCTTGAATATTCTTTCTGTCTCTTTACGTTTGTGATGACAAGATATTACATAGAACACTGAACACTTATTATCTGTCAGAAAGGGGATCTCTTTTTACATTTTTAGTGGGTATTAACCCCTTTTATAACCACTACTCACATTTAGGGGTGGAAACAGGTCAAACCGGCCTACATGGACCTATGACCTGACTTACATAAAGTCTGGACTGACCTATTTAATAAAAAGGTTAGGTTCGGGCTTTTTTAAAAACCTATTAAATTAAATAGACCAGGCTTAGGCTTATTAAAAAGCCTTATAAGTCTGATAGGTCGGCATATATATATATATATATATATATATATATATATATATATATATATATATATATATGTATATGTATATATACTTATATTTTTTTTTGGTACCAATATATATGTGTCATTGCATTGAACAGAACACACGGTATAATTAATATTTTTTTTTAAATTAGCAGACTTTAATTACACACTATTGCTCCATAACTTCCATTCTTATAATCAAGTAAGACTTTAATTACAATTTAAGTGGTATGAGTCATGTGTTGACTATCGTTTCATTCTTTTTACTATAGTTTTAAGAGATTCAATTCATTCCCTTTATATTCTTCATTATTTTTATTGGCTTATTTTCCTATTCCTTTTAACGTTTCCTTTTCCTATCACGTTTCTCTGTTGAAGTAAAATAAAAATCGTATCATTTTCACTTTAAGCTTTGATAGAGGTAAAACTTCAAAACCTAGTCATCTTTTCTTTCATCTTCTTATTCCTTTAACAAGTTTCATTATGAGTCTTGATTTAGGCATGTTCATGTTGGTTTTTTGTTACTTGGTGATATATGATTTCTATCAATACTTTTTTGCATGTCATTATAACTATTATATTTAGATAGCTTTTTCATTACAGAGGCAATGTAGTCTTGGGACATCAATTTTAATGGTTCCTCTTGTTGTTGTCCTATGTTGTGTCATGTTTTAATTCATATTTTTACTATGTTTAGCATATGTCTTCTCCCTTGAAAATTAGTGAACCAATAGCATCCACTCATACAAATGATAATGAGGTGAACCAATAGCATCCACTCAAGTAGAAGCTAACAATCAAGAAAATGAACATGAAGAACCAGTAGTCGGGAGAAAAAGGAAAAAAACTTCAGTTGTTTGGAATGATTTTGATGAAATGGAAATCTCCCCTGGGTGAATAAAGCTGTTTGCAGATATTGCAAAAGTAAATTTGCTACTGGTGGAACTGGGTCAAGTACTACCCATTTGCATTCCAAAAGTTGCATTCAAAAGAAGGCTAAAACAACTGTTGAAAGTAGACAACCCACCATTCCATTCCAGCCTTCAAATTCAAATAACCCTTTTATGATTCACGGTGTTAGATACTCTAACAAAAAGATGAGGGAAATTATTGCAACTACTATCATGGTTCATGAATATCCTTTTAGTGTTGTTGAGGATTCTATTTGGATGTGGGCCTTCCAATATGCAAACCCTGATTTTCATAAGGTTACTCATAAAACTGCAAGAAATGATTGTTTGGCACTGATTGAGATGGAGAAGAAAATATTGAAGAAATTGTTAGAAAGTGTGAGCAAGATCAGTTTAACTACAGATATGTGGAAATCTTGCCATCAAGTAGTTGAATATATGGTTATTATTGGACATTTCATTGAGACGCGGGATGGAATCTTCAAAAAAGAGTTTTAAGTTTTGTGAAAGTTCCTTCTCCAAGGCGTGGTATTGATGTTGCTGATGCTATTTTTAAGTGTTTGAAAACTTGGGGGATTGAAAATAAAGTTTTTTCAATATCTATGGATAATGCTTCTTACAATGACTCATGCATAAGATGTCTCAAAGAGAATATATCTCTAAGTAGTAAGTTATTCCTTGGTGGCTCTTTGTTTCATGTTAGATGTTGTGCTCACATGTTGAATTTGTTAGTGCAAGATGGCCTTAGTACAATTAAGGATATCATTTTCAATATTCGTGAAAGTGTCAAATATATTAACCACAATGATGCAAGACTAAAGGCATTTTGTGATGTTGTTGAGCAATAACGCTTGAAAGCAAGGAAACTTGTTATTGATTGTCCAACAAGATGGAATTCAACCTTTAATATGTTGTTAACTACTTTGAAATTTAAGACTGCATTTGCTTCTTACAAAGAAAGAGAGCCTCACTATAATTATGCACCTTCACTTGAGGAGTGGAATCAAGTTGAGAAAGTTTGTAAGCTGCTGGAAGTTTTTAATCTTGCTCCTCATGTCATCTTAGGTACAATAACAAATATTTTTTTTTGTATTTTATTAGATCACTTTATCTCTAAAAGTCTTTAATATAACTATTATTTAAATGTAGGTAGTGAGTATCTGACTGCAAATTTGTATTTGGCAGAAGTTTGGAAGGTTAAACAAATACTTGATAAGGAGATTAAAGATGAAGATCTCTTCATGAGGGAAATGGTAGGTCCAATGAAGAAAAAGTTTGACAAATATTGGGGGGAATGTAATATGTTGATGGCTATCGCAAGTGTTTTGGATCCTAGGTGCAAATTTCATATGGTGAGTATATGTTTTCCCTTGATATATTCTAAAGGAGTTGCTGATGAGAATATAAAGAAGGTGAAAAGTTCATTTGAAGAATTGTATGATGAGTATGTAGGTCTATGTTTACAAGAGTCTACGTCTAGTGTTGCTAATTTGGATGATAATATTTCATCATCCTCCCAATTGAATACTTTAGTTGTCACAGGTTTTGACGAAATTATGAGCATGCTACGTGAAAAGGAAGTTGTTTCTCCTATAAAATCATAATTGCAAGATTATCTTGATGAAGGTATTTATGTTCCTAACACTAATTCCTTTAGTGCTTTGGACTCGTGGAGGAACAATAGCATGAAATATAAGATATTGTCTAAGATGACTGCTGATATACTAGCTATTCCAATTTCAACTGTGGCATTTAAAATTCTAAGAAATTTTAAATTCTAACAATTTCAAATATTTCAATTGAAATTCTTTTATTTTCAAAATTTTGTGTTTGGATAAAAAAAATTAAAATTATGAGGGCGAAAAAAATGAATGAAAAAAAAGAGAAGATATGGTTGGTGTGCTAGTTATACGTGTTCATCTACGCTTACACCCGATCGATGTTTCACGAGCTCAGACGGTGTTTCTTGAAGAAGACTGTAAGAAGAGAATTTTAATTTCTCACATTTTAGAAGAAAATTGAAATTCCAGATTTTTAGTTGTTTAAAATTCCAAAATTTTAAATTCTTCACAAAAAAAATCCAAACAATGAATTCTAGATTACAGAAATTCAAATTCTCTAATAAATTACTTTTCTCAATTAAAATTCTCTATCCAAATGCACTCTTACCTTGTGTTTGGATCTGAAATTTCAAAATTTCAAGGAATTTGAAATGTCTAGAATTTGAATTGCTTTGTTTGGATAAATCAATTCAAATTTCTTTCATTTTAAATTCTTTGTTTGGATAGGCCAATTCAATTTCCTCCATATGCAAAATTTTAATTTTATATTTTAAATAGATGAAATTTTAATATTAAACTTTATAGAAAATAAATACAATCTAATTTTGAAATATTAATTAAAAAATATTTTCAATTTTTAATAATTTATAAATATAAAATATTGAAGATTTTAACCTGGGTTGTTTTGCCTGGCCACAACCAGTGATATTTTTAAACCGGCATCAATCAAGGTTATTTTTTGGTCGATATCAAATAGGAATTTTTTTGTCAAAGTATACCGGGAATATTTATCAGCTGACGTCAGTCAGGACTATTTTGTGGCTAGTGTTGGTTGAGTCTATTTTTCAGCCGATGTTGGCTAGATTTTTTTTACCAACATCGGCTAGGGTTTGTTTGGCCGACACCGGCTAGGGCCTTTTCAAACGACATTGAGCAAGACTATTTTTAGCCAACGTCGGCCTAAAAAATCCTAGCAGGTGTTGACGAAAAAAGCTACCCAATATTGGCTAAAAAATAGCTTGGTCGATGCCGACTAATAGAACCTTCCCGATGTCGGTCGAAAAATACCTAGTCAAAGTTGGCTAAAAAAATAGCTTTGACTAATGTCGGACAAAAAACCTACCCAACATCGGCTATGAAATAGCCTTGGCTGATGTTGGCTAAAAAATAGTTCTGACCGATGTCGGTCAAAAATACCTAGCTAGTGTTAGCAAAAAAATCCTAACCAACATCAACCAAAAAACCTAGCTAATGTGGTTAAGAAATAGCTATGACTGATGTTAGCCAGAAAACCCTAGTCTATGTTAGCAAAAAAATCCTAACCGACATCAACTAAGAAAATTTAATTGACATCAACCAAAACACCTTAGCTAACTTAGCCGATATTGGCAAAAAAATTGTTTTGGCTGATGTTGGTTGGAAAAACCTAACTGACGTCGGCTAAAAATCCTAACAGGTGTTTACACAAAAGTTAGTCATGACCGATGTCAGTAGAAAAAATCTAGCCAACGTTGGCAAAAAAAATCATTGGTCAACATCAACCGAAAAAACCTGGATGGCAACGGCAAAAAAAATCCTTGGCCGACGTTAGCAAAAATTTCCCATGACTGATGTTAGTGAGAAAATAACCCTAACCAACATCATCTAAAAAAAATCTTAGCCAATATCAACAAAAAATAGCTTTGGTTGACATCATACAAAAAAATTATGATCGAAAAAACCTCGGCCAACGCCAGTAAAAAACAACTTATGTCGATATCGGCCATAAAAACTTTGGTCACCTGTAGTTGTAAGTGTTGAGCGAGAAAGAGTTGCGAGCAAGAACGTGAGTTAGTGTGAACATCTCCAAAAAAGAAATTTCAAATTCTATATTTTTTGAGAGATTTTGAAATCCTACTATTTTAGTCAATCAAAATGATTAATAAAAATAGCAAAAATTAAATCTCATTTCAAATACTTCATCCAAACAAGCTATTTTATCATGAATCATTTTAATTTTCTTAAAAAAATGAATTCCCTTACTAAATTGCTCCATCCAAATCATTTTAACGTAATCTTTGTTAAACTATTTCATGTTACAGGTAAGGATATTAAACAATGTTCCGAATCTTTTACAATGCTATCAAGGCCCCTTTTCTTTATACATAAATCACATGTTTCCTCATAGTAAGCAATCATGTTTGATATGATGTTTGCTTCTTTTATTAATTGTTAACTAGCACGTTTGCAAATGTGTCATATTTGCCCAGCCGTTACTAGTTTGTTGCTTTTACCCTTCATTTTATGAGTATTACACGCTATAAAATAAAAACAAATGTTAATTAGAGCTCTTAAAATATTAGTTAAGAAATTAAAAGTAAATTTTTTTTATAAAATTATATACAAATGTTATTTATAATTTTTACAATATTTTTTTTTCTTTTAATTTCTTATTCAATGCTTAAGTTGCCCCCTTGAAACAATATTGGATGACATTGACTTTTTTACAGTTAAGCTGTCTCATGTTATTCCTTTATAACGATGTTATTTTAAGAATTGTGTTAATATTTAATTGTCCAATGTTAGATAGATGCAGTCATCTAATGGACATCTAGAGTACAACAACAAAATTAGGTGCTCCTTGATAGGTGCCATACCAACCTCGTTCCATGTGTAGAAGTGAATTACATCGGATTTGAAAGAAAAAAAAATTGAACTCAAACATTTCAACAATTATGTTGTATTTTGTTTTTGGGGAACAATTATGGTGTTGGGTTGGGTTGTATTGGTTAACTTTAGCCCATGTGGGTCCATAATGCTTGTTCTATGAGTAAATGCATTGCGTCTGTGACCTCGTGGTGGCCTTGCATTTAAATTAAATTTTAGTGTAGGAATCTCTATTTAGGACATCTATTCTGACCTAGAAAACTGGGGCAGCTAATAATTATTATTTTATTCTTTTTCAAGTGCTTAATGATATTATTCAAGATATTTCTAATGCGATTCAAACCCCACACCAATCCATAGCTTTAAGTCTACTAATATAATTTTCAGCTTACAAAGTAATACGCAGAGTTATTCAGCCTAATTTGTGCTGTAACTACATTTATTGTTTTTCCATTATTTATGCAAAAATAGATTCTGCAATTGAGAGATTGTTTCCCTCGTGTACTTTCATAATTTAGCTACTTGTTTTATAATGTTTAAGACCTCAGAAAATAGCAAATACTTATCATCTAAGAAACAAATAGTGTCTTGGTTTTAAATCATAAATTGGAAAAGAGGGAGAAAAAAACATAAAACTACTTGTTGAATTTGATGCATATACGTGCACTTAACAAAGAAACCTTTTCCTAGATGTTTAAAAATGCATTATATGTTCATTAAAAAAACAAATTCAATAAATAAATGCACTGACATATCAAATTGAATAAAGAATCATGAAAAACAAAAATTCAAAACCCTACACAACTATAGTTCCAGAAGTGGCTGTTGTCTCAAACTATGAAGCTAATTCCCAATGGGGGCACGACAATGATGATAGGAAGCAATTGCATTGGTTGATGATAGCTCCAGCCAGGTCTGTACATATGAACATTTTAGTTTGAGAAGTGTAAAAATCATGCCACTTCCATCATTCATGAAATACATATGTAACCATTGCTCTGCAAAAGTAAAGCCAAGAACCATGAATTCAAATTCAAATATCAATGATCAATAACATAATCCCCCACAAGATTAAGATACGCGGATAGCATTTGACTTGGTTTATTTGGGAATTTTCTTCTTAAAAGGAGAAACAATGCCAAACACAATTACAGAATCCCTAAAATGTAAAAAGGAGCTTCTCTTTAGAAAGAGTTTAATAATAAACATGCATTTTCAGAGTAAACATGCATTTCTTTATGACCTTAAAGGTTATTATTATAAAAGTAAACAAACATACTATGCATAACACTTTGTGATTGGATGACAATATAAAACTTTTACATTGTCAATGCATATATTTTTTACTCCTCTAGAAAGCATTTAAAAAATAGTTTATAAAATAATTTTAGATAAACTTTTGTGCTTCTCTTCCTACTTTTAAGCTAAAAAATTTAAAAATTGTCAAGTTTAACTTTAATTGAAGCATATTTTTAACATTGAAGTAGCTTTTTAAGGTCTAGAAAATCCTAGCCAAACACTACCCAGGTCTTTAATTATGGTAGACTGTACAAGGTCATGTTAGTAAGGGTAACAGTTTCAATACCACTTTCAATTTTTGAATCTATGGACTCTCATCGTCTGAACTAATGTCATCCATCCTCCTTTCAGCAATCGCTGGAAAAAGTCGCTGACGAAAATCAGGTGGTGGACGTGGTTCAGATGAAGATGCTTCTCGAGGAGTCTCTTGTTTTTGAGTTTTAACCGACTTCTTCTTTGTATCTCTCACCTCGTTGCATACTTTATCCACCATTATTAGGAAGTCTCGTACTACTATGAACAACCTGGTGCCTTCATCCTTCCCAGAATTCCCATGGAAGTAATCACCAGTGCTCTTCACCAAAGCCACGATTTTCTTCTCCTCTTCCAGCAGTTTCATAACATCAGCCTCAGCATTCTGCACAAAACTTTTCACTGTCTCACAAAACCCCCTATCTTCCTCCACATTCTTCATGCTTTTGTTTACCAAGTCTCGTGTTTTTATGAGACCATGGCCAAGTTTGGCAGTAGTTCCTGTTAAGCTGTCAGCATCTATAATTGCTGCTTTTTTTACATTCTCAAGTTCACTGCTCAATCGTGAAACCACCTGAAGACCGATTTCATGGTAGCGATCTTCTGTTTCTCGGGTACTATCGTGAAGGTCATCCAATTTAATACTAGACGATTTCTGGCTCTCTTTTGCCTTTCTGATGGCTTTTATGCCCTCGGAGCGGATAATCTCTAGAACAACAAAATGTAAGAGTGTAGTCTTGCCATCTGTTCCTTTTACATCAGATAATTTCAGAAGTGTATCAAGTTTAAATGCTTGTGCACCACCACGGAAAGTTCCATCATTCATTCGGTTGCCAGTTTTGAGAACGGCTTCAAGAAGCTTGAGGAACAGCCGGTTGTTTCTTAGTTCCTTACAAGCAACCTGACATATCAGATGAAGTTGCAAGAAGAATAAGATTTTATTCAAGGTAACAGGGCAATAAAAAAGAAACAAATACAAGGGCAGAGATTCTAAAACCAAAGGAATTACAATGAGGGATATCAATTACAGAACATTGCTGTGTTCGTTTGTGTGTATAAATGGTTTCAAATTTATTGATATAGCACAAAACTAAAATGATCACTAATTGCAATAAAACTCATAAAGTTACATACTAATCATAAATTTATTCAGGTTACATGTATATATCTTAACATGGATATGCATACAAAATAAAATAGAGTAACAAGTAAGGTATAGTTATTTGACTGATGCAAATAAGTTATTTAATGATACAAGATAAGAAGTTTCACACAGGTGTGAAATGATCCTTAACCCTGTTTGTATGCGTTTGTAATTTGTATTTGGAGAGGGTGCAGGGGATACTGACATCTAAATACAATGAAATTTGGTCATAAAGCAAAACTCTGCACATTAATTACAGCATCAATTTGGCATTACTAATGCAAGACATACTCTGTCAAACTTGACAGTTTGCTATTGGCAGTAGCTATATTAAGATGATATAGTACACAATAAGGTCATTGTACAATCTCAGTTGGCATTAAGTTGAACTAAAAAAATTTAACATCACGATCATCATTTGATAGAAAAGCATAAGCACTGCAACTGCATGTATGATGCATACCTCTAAAATGGCAAAAGATTCCATAGTAGTTGCAAGATCCTCTTTAAGTGAGCCCATGAAAAGGAGAACTTCCATTCGCTTAAATGCAAATGGAATGTCAACCATGGCTTTCAGGAAACGATCAGCAGGCCCAAGTTGAGATAGATCACCACTAAAAAGTCTAAGCTTAAGTTCTTCATCCGATGTTGGTGCCATCTTCAGCAAGGTTTGAAGGAATTCCGGGGGCAGCTCATGTCCTGATCAACCAAAGAGATTGCAAGTCTTTCATACAAACGGAACAAGACAACTAAACAATTTCACTTTTAAATTTCAATATATTATCATTCCTGGTAAATAAATTCCATCATGATTTATCGATGAAGTAAAGTTCAAAGCAATCAATCCAATTGTTCTGTAAGAAAATCATCAAAACAGCATAGCCAGGACTACCACAATCTATCTTCCCCGGTTTTCAAACATTATGATCATCAAAGAATTTTAGAACAGCATTCAAACCTATCTACAACACTACAACAATCTATCCCCTCAACAGCAAAGACATGGTGTTAGTTTGAAAGAGTCCATATGATACTACAAGTTTACAATGTTTTAGGGCAACTATGGGTGCACAGATGTGTCCTAGATAATGCGTTTTCCTAGAAGAACCTAATATTATCAATCAAGTTATCAACAATCTTTGAGGAAAATTAAAGGATCAAGAAAGCACCTTCATAAAGTGCATCACAAACTTCTTCCATTGTCACATTCAATGCACGCAACAGAATCAATAAATTCTGTGCTTTCTTTTTGTCAATGATCTGGATAAACAGTGGTGAAGGGTCTTGGGAGGAAGACTGTTTCTGTTTTTTACCATTGTTCTTATCCACAGCATTATAGCCAAAAAGCGTCTCTATCATCTCTTCATTAAACCTGTTAAATGTCTGTCATTTGAGAATACTATCGATAGATTAACTTAACTTTGATAAACAAAAGAGGTTTGGAAGTTATTCCTTACTGGAAAGATCCTGATTTGATTTGATTCCAAACCATTGACTGATCCGGGTTAGCTTGAACCTTATCCCAGAAGAAGGGCTTTAGCTTGGCTTTGGGAGCATCAGCTTCACCTTCTACTCCAGCTACAACTGTATCTTTTGATCCACTAGCTAACGGCCGCGGCACCTTTGAGCCAAACGAGGGTGGAGGTCGAGGAGGAGCCACACCACTCATAGGAGGTGGTGGTGGACGAGGACCAGGTTTGGCACCAGCTGGGGGTGGTGGAGGAGGAGGACCAGGTTTGGCACCAGCTGGTGCTGTGGGTGGTGGTGGAGGAGGACCAGGTTTCACACCAACTGATGCTGGAGGTGGTGGAGGAGGACCAGGTCTCGCACCAGCTAGTGCTGGCGGTAGTGGTAGAGGTGGGCCAGGTCTGGCACCAGCTGGTGGTCGGGGTGGTAGAGTGCTACTCAAACCAGGCTGTTGAGGGGCAGGAGGAGGAGCTGTAGCAACAGCAGCAACAGCAGCTGGAGCTGCATCACCAGAAGGTCTAAATGAAGGTGGCTCAGGAGGAAGAGGGTTTAGCCTGCCTGGAGGAGGTTTTAAAGGAGGCAGTCCAGAAAGGATTGTGGCTCCCACCCTCCCGGGAGGAGGTTTCAGTTCAAATGGTGATCCAGCAGCAGCATTAAGAGCTCCTATTGATTGGCTTTCCTGCACTGAATACTTCTTATTGTCCACCAAACCATTACTTGATGACTGAAACTCAACTTTCTCCCCTTTTATTGAATTTCCGAACGAATAACTGGAAGGACCTGTAGGATAAAATTCAACTTTGTCAAGACTAGTAAAAACTTATTAACAAGGTATGAATGAATGGTCATATGATACATACCAACAGAGTAGTCACTCATGCTCAAGCTAAGAAGAGGCCTATCATCATTGAGTCTGAAATGGCCAGTCTTACGATGCCGAGTACAGCATAAAAAGAGCAATGCTGCAGCTATAAATGTCACCAATGCAGTTATAACTACAGCAAGAACAACTGTTTTTTTATTACTATGCCTCTCTTCCTGTTTGTTAATGTCAGAAGATGGAGAAGAAATTTCTGAAGCTTCTTCTGGTGGAGTCAATTTTGGGAAAAATGATGTTGGTGGTAAAGGATGCGAAGGTTTATGAACTAGAGGTGCTGGAGCAAAAGGTGATGGGGCCAGACTGGGTTCAGATGATGGGGCCAGACTGGGTTCAGATGATGGTGCTAGACTGGATTCAGGAGATGGCGCTAAACTGTGTGTAGGTGATCCAACTGCAGGACCTGGACTAGGTGGTTCTGATATGTGTTGGAGCAAAATACGACCAAATTTTCTTTCAGGATCACTGGAACGGGAAAAAAGTGGTCCCATATAAGTGACATGCCAAATCTTGGAATCATCTTCTTTTCCTGAGACAGGTAATGGATGATTATTTTTTCTCAAACAGTGAAGAAAGTTCCCCAGGAATTGTGGACAGTAAGAACTGATAAATTTTTGTATTTCTTCCTGTTCTATTGGTTGAATCTCTGAACTGATTATATTGGTGCTGCCAGACAATTCCTGCAAGAGGCATAAATCATGATCATCAGCATCTTTCATTAAATGAAATAAATCTTCCCAGTAATATTTCCATAAGACCTTTTCCTGCGGTCAAGAAACTTAACTTTTAGGGTCTATCAATCCATTAAGATGGATGAAAGATTAGAGTCCATGACCACAGAAAAATGAAAAACAAGAAGCACAGTTCACTGTTCAATATAAGACCTCGATGACATGCTGGAAACAGGTAGTAAAATGATAGATCTAATCCTCCCTCTTTTCTTAAGCTCTTTCCACGTGAAAAGTGTCATGCAGAAGATAAACATAGAAGTAGGGTCATCCTCTTCTAGTTATCACGCTGCCCTAAATTTTGACTAAAAGTGCTAACTGATAAAACTTTGCCAAATGGTAAAAGAGGGAAATACTTGGATTTAATCTTAAGATGTCTCTATGTAATCAATATCACCGACAGTTTTGAGCTTCGTAGTCTACACAAAAAGTTGAGATATTGAAACAATTCCTACTAGCTCTAGGCCCAAATACCATTCAAGAGATCATATTTTTAGGGAAAACGTATTTTAGGTTCCTCAATTGTCTGTCAAAATTGGTCTTACTTAGTCCAACCACTATAAAAATGATGATTTTGGTACTCACACTTTTTATAATTGGTGAAATTCATCCCTCATTATGGAACTTAGGAATTAAGATACTTAGTTGAGGGACAGAATTCACCAAATATAAAAAAAAAAAAAAAAATACGAGGATCAATGTCATTGTTGTTGGGATAAGGACAAAGACCAATTTTGATAAAAAAAAAAATGACGGACCCAAAAACACATATTTCCCTGATCTTTATTTCCCACTTCATCAGGAAATCATGGATTTAGGCAATCATGTTAGCTATCTCTATCTGAAGCTAAAATCATTGTCAAATTACTTACCTCTATGTTAGCTACCTACCTCTATGTGAGGCTAAAATAGAGGTCAGATTAACCAGATACTACCATTAGCCATTTGCTTAGGAGTTAAGAATTGTGAAGCACAAGCAAAAAGAGCTACAGGATATATCTGGTCTTAACTGCTTACAGCATTATTGGAACTGGGATTGTCAAATGAAAGAAATGACAGGCTAAGACAATCCAGACATCAAGGAAACAGTGAAACACAGCATCCACACCAACCTTTAAAGAAAAGGCAAACACCCTAATCAATGTAAGAACCCAAAATTTCGGAGTTCCTACACTATCTTCACTTTCTGGTGTTTTAATATTTGAACAAAAAACAGAACCAAATATATAAAAGAAACCTACAAAATTCAAACACTTAGTAAAGGGACCCTTACCGTGTGCTCATCTAACAATCCAGATGCTGGATCAAGTAACTCCCTAACAAAATCATTCTCTGCTTCCTTCTTTTCTATAGAACTGACTGCTGCCACAAGAAGAAGAACCGAAAGAACCCCAAAAGTAACCTTTATGTTAACCATATGTTTTTGAATTCCCATTTCGAAGTGCTTGATATGCTTCTCATTTCACCAAAGGGCTAAACCCCCTTCATCACCTACAACCACCCACCAAGAAAAAAGAACCTTCTTTTCACTATCCACTTCAATTCCTTCTCAGAACACCACAAACAGTGCTTACAGACGTTAATTCCCCAAAGACCAACCAAGGGTTTGTACCAAATATTAAAACTTCAAGATCAAACTAAAAGAACAAAATCAAACCCCAACAGAACCTTGCCCCAATCCAAAGCTTCCAACTTTAAACGAATCAGATCAAGTCCAGCCAAACCTCAACACAAGAATCAATCAAAGATCAACTCCAAACAAAAACAAAAACTTGGGTAGGCGTTTAAGCATCAAAATCTCTAAACCACCCTGCAAGTGCAAACAAACAAAAACCAGAGCTCCAAATAAAGATTCAAGAAAAGGGTCTTTGCTTCTTGCAGGATCCAAGACAGGGAACTCAAAAAGGACGGCTTTTGGCGTTGTTGACCATGACTATCGTGATTGTGACAAATTTTCTTTTTTTATCTTTGTGATGAACGTGTGTCAAAAATGGTAAAAAAAAAAGAGAGAGAGACCAAAAAGCAAAGACTCTTATAGTAAAAAAAAGGAAATGAGAGAGAAGTTGATGATGTTAAGAAAAAGGAAGTTTCTTGGCGCCAGACAGAAGAACGAACCCTACGCGTAAAAAGAACCGTCCTAGGAGAAAAAATTCTGGATGGATGATGGATTCAGTCGTTGCCAAGCTGCTGCCACTTTCAAAATGTCTTGATTTGAGTTTTCTCACATTCTAACATCGAAGGAAATCCACGTAAAATTTTAAAAACTAAATACATAAAACTTTTTTATTTGTAATAATCATTTCAATTATTTTAAAATAATTATTTTAAAAATTAATAAATTTATCATATATTATAAATTATGATAAAATAATTATATAAAACTTTTTATATTCTCACTTAATAAATCTTTTTATTTATTTTAAATTATTATACTTTGAAATTTGAACAATGACAACAAGAAATAATGGTCTGTTTGTTAACGTTAGCAAATTTCTAATTAAAAAAACTATAAATTTCATTTTTCATCATTTGATTCAATTTCTAATTTATAAAATTTAGAAGTTTCCTATTTTCAACAAATTGTGATCTATAACAAATATAAATAAATTTACTCCATTTCTAATTAACTATTAACAATTTACTCACGGTTAATTAGTCTCTACACTATATAATAATAACACATTATAATAATTTTTTTTTGTCAAATAAGCATATTATTATAATTACGGGGTAAATGTGCACTCAGTTTTTGTATTTGGCCGCATTGGTAATTTTCTATATTTTAAAAATGATCAATTTAATTTATAAATATAAAAATATATAAACAATTTAGCATGATCATCAAATTATCTTTATTTTTTTAATATTTTCGACAACCTGACATGTGAAGAATAAAGTGAAAAATCCACGTAATAAAAGTGATCTTTATCCATTGAGATAGATATTTGTGAACCAAATTATTAGTTTTATCTTTTTATTTTTACTTTTAAAAATCGCCACACAAAGTGATAATTTATCTATTGATTTTATTTTTACTTTTTGTGAGAGAAAGGCTAAACTTGTTGCTAAGTGTATTCTTTTTCGTCTTTTGCATAGTCGATGGGCAATAGTGGATGATTTTGCATATGTTTTCTCTGTATATGTTTCTTTCCTTGTCAAATCTGAAACCCTCCGACCCAAATAAAGTCTCAACTTCGATTGCATTGTAGCCTCCGATGACTAGGCCACCTATGTTGCAGAAGATCATCGCAAAAAGGTCCTATGCGAATTCAACCTCCTCATCTTCGGTTTCTCTATTGTCGCCTTTGGGCTATAACTCAACCCCCCATCTATGGCTCCTTCGCCACTACGAAGCAAGGCCACTACAAGAAGGACCTTTGCAAACTCAATTTTCATCTTTGATTTATCTTTTGTGGTCGCCTACAACTCATGCGTAAAATGTGTACTTGCCAAGGGCAAGTATACCATATATAGTAGCAACAATAGACTTGAAAATTCAAATATCGTACCTCAGAGATTAGTTGTATTCCCAAATAATCTAAATATCATAAGTTAAATAATTTTGGATTTTTATCTTGAGTTGGGGATTATTTGAGTTTGCATTCAATAAAATAAAACTAGAGACATACAACAGTTTCAAGAAAGAGATATGTATGAGAAACGAAGACTTAGATTATGATTTCACATGTATTATTTTCTCCTAATTCCTAATTCAATTCAGACATCTCAATTATTAAATAATTGTCTAATACCTCTTAATTTAATTGTCAGCCTATGTTAAGGTCTGAGAAGACTGTTCCCCCTAAATTAATCTCACATTGGTAATTTGGGATTAAATTTAAGGTTAAGGATGAACAACGAAGAGATTTGTATAAAGGAGGTTTATGACACTAGTTTGGTCATATAAGTTTTATGAACCCTATCATTTTGTAGTTCAGTTAATTATAAGTAGATGGTCACTAACATGCAATGGACTAAGAATTAGAATGATCAATTCCAATATAAAATAGAAAGCAGTAGAAAGACTTAATGATCTTAATAAAGGATGGAGTGCAAAATCTTCAATTTCTTCATGGTGGAGGGCATAATCTACAATTTCTTCATGGACTTGTGCTAATTTTGACTCTTTCACTCTACCGAGCATCTATATTTCCTACAACACAAAACTAGAGCCCAAACATGAACTGTGCCAAGAAAAATGCATGAAAATAGCATAAAAACTCACGCAAAATATCACTCAAAATATGATTTAGCAACCTCATATCCGGCTTCTCTGATGCTGATGACGACAATGTCGACAAGGAGATCACCAACATCAAGTGGTTCTTCCCCCTCTCTATGACCCATGGCATGAATTCTTCAACTTTACCCCGTATGGGTCACTTGCGACAATCGTCCATTAATTGATGCTCCATTTTTCGTTTCTTTTATTTGTTTGGTTTGCTCGTTAATGTCATGAATTTGTTTTGTTTCTTTGTTGGTGTTTTTCTGATCTTAGTTATTTTCAAGTGCACACAAATTGATTTGGACTTTGGAGGATTTGAAATTAATTGGTTAAGAGATTTGTTGATATTAAGTTAATAATCCTAATTCCTAAATTTGTGGTTTAAAAAATTGAATTGATTTATATTTGGATTTAGAATGAAATTGAAGAAATAAGAATTCTTCCCGTTGAATGTGTGTTTTTAAATTCACATAATTATTGGGAACCATTTTTTCATTAAGTTGTATTTTTAGGGACCATTTTTTTGTTACATAAGAACATATTAACACAAAATTAGGAAGAACAACCTTCTTCTCAAAATACTCATTATTTTCTTAAATTTTAAAATTAACATTTAAGAGAAGTTTTTACTGACAATTAAGTCAAAACACTATTGGCTAATGTAAAATGTCTCGTGCGCTTATGAATTTGTCATTTCAGCATCAACATGTCACACATACACTAAATATTAACAGAATCAGAGATAACTTAACGAGCAAATTAAATTGTCGATATATTTACATATTTATAAATTAAATTGATTATTTTCTAAGTATATGAATGAAATTGTCGGTGCCTGGAAAATACAAGGACTAAAAGCGGCATTTATCCTATATAATAACTCCCACATTTTTGTTGGTATGGTACTTCTAGTTAGTTGACAATGAATCATTAATTCTCTTCCTACTAAATTAGTCTATTTAGAAGGAAAGTAGTGCCTCGCTCCAATTGCAATTCATTTCAAAGTCGAATATCAATTCTTGATTAGAGGATACTACTGTTAAATTACTTACTTTTGATTTATACTTACCCCACTAATTATATAAAAAGTCTATTTTAAGAATAATTATACACTTATTTTCTATTTAACTTCCATCATATCTTTTGTTTTGTTTAAAAAAGATATAGAAAGACGTCAACCTTCTTTTTCTCTTGGTTGATAATAAAAATATAATAAATTATAGGCGTCCACTTAAGGTTTCATCTATTACACCTAATACATCTCTGTTTTGTAATCCTACAAAAACAAAATTCCTAATTTCCCCTCGTATAACACCTGACACCATTCCCTCCACTTGCACCCCTATGTTTTCTATGAATTGCATTTAATATGTCGGTTTATTATTTTTTTTTCCTTTAGTTTTAGTTTTTGTTGTGAATTAAGGGTGACTAATGATATAACAATGACATTAATAACTTAAATGGGACATCCTTATTTTTTTTTTGGGGAAATTATGTTTTTAATTTTGAATACGTATGTTTAGATGTCATACAAATTGATAAGTGATTAAAAATATAATTAATTAATAAATAATTATATATTATTTTGATGATATGACGTGTTAATAAAATTCTAACATCATTATCTCATCAATTAACATTGTTACTTAATAATAGGAATTTAAATAACAAAAATTAATTAATAAAGGAGTATCACCACTGGGGATCGAGTGGAGGGAAGGGATGTTCAATATTATACGAGGAGAAAAACTATAGATTACTGTAGGATTATAAAACAAAGAGATGTCAAGTGTAAATTGTAAGCGAAAACCTTAGGAACATGCATAATTTACTCTAAAATATATATTAGAAAAAATGTTAATTAAACTTAAATTATGACAAATGTTACCGTGGAACAACTTCATAGGTGGTCTACGATGCACCATCTTTATGTGGTAGGATTTAACTAGTCCTCATAATTATACTATGCACCTCTCACACTAGATTGCTCATTCTCTAATCAAGAAAGACTGAAACTCCCTCACTTCCACTGCCTCCACCACCAACGCACAACCGCTGCCATCTCCGCCTCATGTCAGAAACTTTTCCAATATTGCCTTTACCACTAGCCACAACTGTCATGAAAACACTAGAAGGCAAATTCAATCCAAAACTCAAATAAAAAACATATGGCAGTTGGTGGTGATCAGGTGGTGGATCCATATTTTCTCTATCATGTCACTCAAGCAAATAATTAAACTTGCATTTTCTTTTAGTCAAACATTTTGAACTGCTGCATGTTATAATTACCATGTTTTCTTCTACATGGTAAATGCATGTTATGAATTATGATTAAGTTAACTTTCAAGAGAATATATATACCATCGAATTTAATATAAAGGGGTGGTTGTATTAATTGTATCTACTTGCTTTTGCTTATTGTTAATGTTATTTTATGCTAATTATCTAAATTTTTAAGCAACTAAAGATTTAACAAAGTATTATAGTTTTTTAAAATATAAAATCACTTAATATTTATGAAATTTGCCCTTGGCTAATCTTGTTACATTAAGTATTTTTCCACTCAAATAATTCTTTTGTTATATTAAGCCTTTTGATTTTACTTACCTTTGTTTAAGTCTCATCAGCTTTAGATCAGCCCTGGATCTTGTGAAGGAGGCCATTAGCAGAACTGGTTATGATGAGAAAATAAAGATAACACTTGATGTTGTTGCTACAAATTTTTGCATATGTAATTTTAAGTTTCTCCCAGTACTTGTGTACTTTTAGATTCTCAAGAAGATAGCACTTGGTGATACTTGTTTTATCTAATTGAATAAATTTGGAAGGAAATTATTGAGATAAGATTATTGTTGTTATTATTAGTTTTATTTGATTTGTCCGTTGCTATCATAATACTTGTTGCAATGTGAGTTGGATTATTTTACTAGAAAGCAATTGAAAATATTATTTTTATTTTAAAATGGAAACCAATCCAATGCTTAAAACTAGTTTAAAACCAATTTAATTCATCAAATTAGTTGAAAAATTCAATTTACAAACCGAACCATTTAAATCAGTTCAAAACCATTCGGTTTGATTTTTCCCCGAACTAGTTTGTGATCTAGTGCTGATTGGGCAATCTCTATTTGTGATCCACCATCAACTAAACAATGCTTTGACATAAAACATGGTGCATGCAAATTGTGGTCTTAGAATGAGTGTGGTTTGTGTTAGGATATGAGACGTGGTTATGTCTTTTTTCTATGGAAGAATATACTATAAATGTATGATAGAAATGACGGGAGTAGGAAGATGATGAGTTTTCAAAAAATTGACACATTAACTTAAATTGTGCTTATTAGTTTCTTTACTTACATTACATGACTTGTTACAATTTATGCCTTTATATAGGTTACATAGGTGATTTCTAGACACTTCTATACTACTTAGTCCTAAAGTCTTCTAAACTCATCTATCATCTATCATTCATCTCTATAATGTTCTAGGTGTTTTTATGACTTTAGATAATAAGATATTTTTCTACATCCATTAAGAAGTTTCTACACACTACAACATCTCCATAGATGTAGAACTCTCTCGATAATAGACCACAAATTATACATCTACACTTTTCTAGATTAATCTTCAATAGTTTGAGGTATATCAATAAAATGTGCAATTGTGAATCACCATGACATTGTTGAATTAAACATTAGTTACCTTAATAAAATACATATAATTTTTTTGATGATTTTTCCTTAGTTGATAATGTAAAAAATTTACACTAATATAATACATAGAATTTCATATTAGACTATAAATAATCTTTACACTAATAATGCAAATATTTTTTATATTGTGATCAAATTACAAACTAATAATTAACCACCTTATAATAATCATACCGCTAGTGATTTCCGATAGGTCGATAGTGTAAATCACATCAACCGAGCATAGAAATTAAATTCTTTCTTTGAAGATGGCTTGACTTGTGACATGTGTATGTACTTTGATGTTAAAGCCAAACCAATGAGCCACAGAGTTAACAAGGAGGCAGAATTTGCATATGGTGCTGGTCAGGTGAACCTTACAAGAACTGTGAACCCTGGATTAGTTTATGACATGGATGACTTTGCATATATCCAGTTCATATGCCATGAGGGCTATGATGTTGATCCTCTCTATCAATGTTAGTTGGTTCTCCCGTGAATTGCACCTCTTTGCTTCCAGGGCTTGGCCATGATGCTATTAACTATCCCACCATGCATGCAACTAAGTGTTAAACAACACAGGCACAACAGTAGTAGGGTTTTTAGGAGAAGATTTAGGATTTGAGATCATGAATAATCTATATACACCCTTCTCCTTTAACGGATGGAAATGCTTTTAACAGAGACAAAATCGTGATGAGCTTCCAAGCTCCTAAGCCAACTAAACATCATACAATGATCCCAACCATGTTTTTGTATATATCTTCTCAAATAATGCAAAGATAAATGGAAAACAATCTCTTGCAAATCATTACAACTTTTTTAATTACTATAATTAGAATGTTTTCCTCCTCAGCAAACTAGTTATGGAACTAAAGTTCAACTAAAGCATGAGTTTTCTCTCTGATCTGGACACAGTATCAAATCTCTCTCCCTAAACAGTCCAACATGAATTTCAAATATATGCCAAATAATCTTCCAAATGGACAAAACCTTTACACACACTTATGTATTTTTATTTTTTTGGATAACCCAAATAGGGATTATATATATATACATACATACGTGTGTGTATATATATATATATATATATATATATAAGTAACAGTAATAGGGTAGTCTACACGCACAAGAAGTGCTGGTTTACATGTAGGCAGACACACTAACACAGAATATTGCCAAAGTATCCTCCAACTAATACCAGTAAAATATCAAAATAATCACTCAAATCCCACTTAAATAGCCCTGATGCCTAAGTACCTGCAGAATGTTTGCATATACATGTTAATGATGCATATATGAAGATTTCAAGGTACTGACCCAAACGGTAACCCTGTGTTTGAGCCCCTACAACTTCCATCAGTTTACCCTCAGTAACCCAAATCTTACTCATCCATATATATGGACATATATGGGATATTACAGAGCATCTTTAGCAAAATATGATAGTAACTTAAGTGGAGTACGTGCCGATGGTTTTTGTCAGCAACTTAAGCTGAAGTTGAACGCCCTCTCTAATGATGTATTTTACAGGAATAAAATTTAAGTAAATTAATCATATGTTTCTTAGTGAACTACATCTTTTTGTATACAATTAATCAAATAATATAAAATACAACCTATCAATTGAAAGCATGCTATTAAGGTACATTCTAAATTATTAGAAATTCATCAGGAATGCATGGTCCATGAGATGAGATTCTTTCTGCTCATGGTCTCTTCATGGTTTAAATTTAAAATTATAGACACTAATTAAACACCCAACAATAACAACTAACAAAAACATGAAGCGATGAAATTAATTTTCAGAAGATGAAAAAAAAATATTAATACTTGTGCTCAAGTCAAAAAGTATTGAGAACGAATTGTACGTGTTTTATAAAACAATTTTTACAAAGGAATACCATTTCAGAAAATAAACAACTATTCAAACCCTTTTATAAATTAAAAGAAAAAAAAATTAAAAGCAGTTTTCGGAAACGTCTCAATAAATTTTAGTCAAACTCCTTGGAAAGACATGTAAGGTCCCAATAACAAAATATAAGATAACTAGTAGAAAGAACGCATCAATTGCGTTGGTTTACGTTACCTTGACTAGCTACTATTATATTCATGTACATATATTAATCTATTAAACTAATAAATATATTATATTCAATAAACGTAATATTGATTATAATTATAATTTTAATATTGAATTGCATACTATATAATTAAAAATTAAAATTGAATTTTATATATATATATATATATATATATATTTAAATATTAAAACTTATACTATTAAGGAAACATGACCGGCCATTTAATAAACATTAACATATAATTAGGCTAAAAAAACGGTTAAAACGTGTATTAACTAAATATATAAATATATATACTACTTGTTTAATTAATATTAAATGCGTATATAATATATTGAAAACAAAATAGTTTTTTACCTATAAAATTTTATAGAAAACTGCATTTTGAAACATATTATATTTAGTCAAATTAAAAAACATTATCAAAGGTTATTTTAATAAATATAATATATTTATTAAATTTTTGTAACGAAACAATTGATTAGATAGTACTATAAATATGTAATGGAAGGTATCAAACGAATCCATAGTTAGAAAATTCTATTGTTTAGGTCTCAACCTAACAAACACCACACTAAAACAAGGCGTAGGGATGACTTCAGTCAAGATTACTCTTGCAGCGCTGGTTCTTGCTTTAATAGCTTGCAATGGTAAACTCCCTTGACGTCTTAAATTGAGCACATGAAAACACATAAAACTCAAGGAATGTTCTAGTAATACCAAAATTTGTATTTTTTTTTTTTTGCAGGGCTTGGATTCATGGGTATACCAAGAATGCTGGGCAATGGTGAATGTCATCTAGATGTTGAATGCATCTCAATTTTACCTTACTGTAAAGAAAAAACTATTTGCAATAACGGCATTTGCATATGTGACCAGACTAAAGCAAGCCTAAAATCTGGATGTAAAACCAATGCTGATTGCGCAATCTTTATTTGTGATCCACCTTACGTTAAACCGTATTGTGACATAAAACATGGTGTATGCAAATGTTCGCGTTAGAATGATCGAGATTTGAGAGTAGATCAATAAAATGTGTAATTAGGAATGACCTTAAGTTAACATTATTATAAAATACACTTTCAACATCGGTTATTTAGAACATTCTACATCGATTTTAAAACTGATGTTGAAAGTGACGATGTTGAATGTATGAATGTTAACATCGGTTTTGGAGAACCGATGTTAACATACATATGACAACATTAGTTCTCTAAATAAACGATGTTAAACACAATAAACAACAGCAAAAAAAGTGTACGCATGATGAACGTTGACATCGATTTTCTAGTAAAATCGATGTTAATATGTTAGTTTAACATCAGTTTTTTGAGAAAAATCGATGTTAATATATGCCCTTAACATCGATTTTTCTAGAAAACCAATGTCAACGTTGATGATGCATACACTTATTTGGTGTAGTTTTTTGTGTATAACATCGGTTAATTATAAATAACCGATGTTAATATTCAAATATTCACATCGGTTATTTATAATTAACTGATGTTAATGTACACTAGTTGACATCGGTTATCTACAGATAACCGATGTTAAAATACAAATGCTGACATCGGTTATTCTCCAAAAACCGATGTTAATATACAAACGTTAACATCGGTTTTGTATTATAACCGATGTTGGTAACGATATTAACATCGGTTTTTGTTAATAACCGATATTGTTTTCAAATATTTTTTTTATATATACTTTCTATTTTTACCGTAACCCCAAAATTGTACCTGTCAAATGCAATTTCAGGAGGCCCAATTCACAGCAAAGAAACATTTTATTCTGTTTTCCAGCAGTTTTAATGATAATAAACATCAAATAGCAGATTTATATATTATAAAGAACAATCAACAAATGAATTCAATGTTCATGTTACATAGAAAATGTAAAAAATGTAAAAAATGTTAAAAAATGTCCCTAAATCCTAGGCTTGATCTCTAATTCGGAGATAAAACTGTGCCCACTGGATCTGCAATGCTTTTAATCTCTCATGCTCCAATGGTCTAGGGTCGTTAACATACTGCATGATTAAATAAATCATATTAAGTTAATAATGTAATACAAATTATAAATAAATCAATTTTCTTTGAAATAAACTTACTGCTTCCCAATTATTTGTAAAAGTTCCTAAAATGATGGTGAACATCCAGTGCATGACATAGTAGCCGCACTCAGTAGTTCCTTTTTGTCTATTACACTAAATACATAATGAAATTTGGATATTAATTAAACAACTAGTGTGCAGACACATAAAGAAATATATATAAGTAGAAGTTTTATGTAAATGACGTACCTTGACGACAATCCACCTAGCAGGAGCCTTTGATTTAGGCTGTGGAGCATCATCAAGACCCTTGATAGTACTGTTCCATATGAGTAACAATTAAAAACTGGTGTTATACGTTGAGGTATTACAATGCAAATGTATTGAAAACAACACTAACCTATTAATAATCCCCTTAAGGTAGTTGTCTGGCCTGTTATGCAATGAACAAAACCAGACAACTAAGTGTTCCTTGAGCAGGATGACCACCATCTGCCAGTGTCCGCTGCAATGGAACCTAAAATGGGTTAGTACATTAGTAACATTAATTAAATTTTGTTATTTTGTGACTTACCCATTTAGGTAGGCTCCAAGATACACATCGCGTTGTGAACTCTGCATCCAACTCTTTATGTAACTTTCATATTCAAACTGCGATTGCCCAAACTCTTGAATGGATTGAGGCTCGAGGAATCCATAGATATCAGAATTCCCCGCTCGCATACATGTTTCAGTGAGATGCCTGTTTATGTTAAGTCAAAGTTAAATATTTATGAATTGAAAGCCATAACTTAGGTAAATAAAAGCCTTTTATATAAAGACTTACAGAATCCACAACTGTAACACTGATATGCTGAGACATTGACCACCGTGTGCGATTTTGGAGAGGTCTTCGTGCTTTATGTACAGTGGGAAATCTGGATTAACGACCCCGAACACGGTGACATCCCATCTAACCTGATAAGGCCTCAAGAAAAGCTCTGGGATGGTCAATGTCATCAGATAAAGCGGATCATCGACCTCCGAATCGCGCTTCAGAGGTGGTTTTGACGGAGACACAGCTACCTGTTCATGAAACAAAGTTAAATAGCCAAATTTGAGGCACGCTTAATGAATTAATTTAAAAAGAAGAAACATATAGTAAGGACAATAAGTACTTGGTTTGATAAAGACTTGATCAGATGTGTCGGCCAAGCAAGGAAGGTGTGAAGTGTCTGCCCCACTAAGGAAACCTCAGCAGTGGGTACAGGAACTGCAGCATCTGCATCTTTAACCTCGTCCACACTCACCTTTACTTGGCCAGGCAACAAAGGAGTGTTATGAACAAGAGTGGATCCCTCATAAACTCTCCCCAAGAGTAGAAAAGTAAGAAGAAAATAACAAAATACAAGATAACAAGAAAAAAGAAAAGAAAATAGCAATACTGATAACAATTGCTGCAATCGAGGTTGTAACACCCTCTACTCCGACATATATATAAATAATAAAAAAACATATAAAAAAACTGAAATTTAATTAAACTAATTTTATTCAAATTATGTAAACAAAATCATGTGGGTAAAAGTATCACATTTGCTTTACTATTACCAAATAAAACTTATTAAAAGTATATCTAGCTCAGAACAAGGTTGTCCAAGTTTACAAAAAACTCAAGTTAAGCAGTGTAATAAGATAAAATAAAAAAAATCTTCAGAATATCATGCAATTGAAATAAAAATTCATGCCTCAAATGTCACATCCTATCAGAGCATTGTGTCTCAACGTCCTCTAACAAGAGATTCTTTAAAGTCAGTCACCTAATCTTTTGCTCCCACGAACACAAGGTTCAAAATCATCAGAGGAGGATCCAAATACACACAACACACAGGAAATGAGTTATCACATTCATAAACAGGTAGAGATAAACAAATCACACATATCTAATATAAGTATAATGAGCTCAACTCAGCATAATTCACATCATTTTATCACTCATTGTGTAACATTACTTATCCCAAAGATTTAATCACAAAATTATATTGCACACCTTCACATTAATCACATGTTCAAAGCAACACATCTCAAGTACAACACAATGTCTCACACTCACATAATTCATTACCCATCATCACATAACGAGTCACAATAGTCATTACACAGACATTATGTAACAGATACACTAAGACTCAATCCTATATATAATGTGGTACCATGTCAGTGAAAAATCTCGTCAGGCGCCTAGGAGTACATGACATGACAAATCACACACTGGTAACTTAGGTTACTTTCACAAGGTAAAATCATAGGAAAACTAATTAGAGTCACGTTATTTTGTGAGAATGCTCCAATCATGTGGGATCAGCAGATCGAGGCTTAAAGGAACATTCAAATCGGATGTATTTACCTCCAAGGCCTAGACTCTAAAGAGTCTGTTAGAGTTTCTCCCTCCTAATTCAGGTCCAATCCAGAAAACATTTTAGCATCCAGACTCTATCTATGAACTATATAAAACACACGACTCCTCAATTGTTCTCAAAATAATTTTATCTTCTCATGCCTCAAAGTAATTAAACTCGTCGGGTTGCATAATGGTTTCCATCACAATACTCATTGCGCATTAACTCGTTGCCCTTAAAGGGTCTTACATATGTGTGATTGTACGGTTCATAGCTCACAACTCAATGCACACAACATCTTAATACACATGTATATTACAATTCAATACATACTCAATTTATCACATATACTTAATCTCAATCACAATGGTATAATCTTAAAGTAACATAGTATCACACCTCATGAATCATATACACATCATATAGTATTAATACATGCATGGCACAAACATAGACTTTACCTATGAACTATGCAATATATACAACTACACAATTGTTTTCAAAATCATTTTAATTTGTCGCACCTCAAAGTGATTCAACTCGTCGGGTTCCCACAATGGATCCCATCACAATACTCGTCGCGTAAAAAATCGTCACCCTTAAAGGGTCTTATAATTGTGCGATTGTACAATTCATAGTTCACAAACTCAATACATGCAATATCTCAGTACACATGTATCTGACAATTCATCACATATTCAATTTATCACTTAAACACAATTTCATGATCCCAATATAATAATTTATCATGCTAATCTAGTAACTCTTGTCCAAAACAAATAAATTATACAAAAATGTTTCTCACAACATGGGGAGTAAAATCCCTCAAACATTTTCACATAATCATATCAAAATTAAAGGAATCAAAATCATAGGTCAAAAACATTAAAACACTAAGAGCACTCAATTTTATCAACCAATTCGCATTAAGACATCAATTGGTCCGTTAAAAACAACAATATCATAATTATAATTGTAAAATAAGAATAATCATTTAATAAACATCCCAAAATTAATTCCAAATTAATTCTCTAAAGATTGTTACACATGTTTATTTAACCCCAATTATGATAAATTCATCCTTACATTTTTAAGCGGGCACACATGTATAGTCTGACCGTGATAACAACGTCTCTAATGATTTCCTAAGATTTCTCAAGCTTTTCTTCTTGTTGCTCTGCTACGGTTTCCAAGTGTTAGAGAGAAGGAGAAGAGATTGGAGTCTCAATTTCATTGTCTTTGTGGGAGACAAATTTCTCTCTATAAATATTATTTCACAAACCCCAAAGATGAGAATGTGCAAAAATGAGTCCCGGATGTGGTGTCCAAATTGCACAATGATCCAACAGTCAAAGGGTCTGAGATCGTAGTTTTACTATAACAAGTTTGAGTGCATGCGAGAAAAAGATAGAATTTTGGGAGAGGGAGAAGGAAAAACGAATTTGAGTGAGAGAGAGCCTAGAGACATATTGTAAATGTAAAATCTGACCTAATATGTTTCTATTTATAGTTAAGGTACTCTCAGCCTATTATTTACTATATTTTTTCTTTATTTTATTATTTTATAAAAAAAAGAACTCTATTTTGCTCTCTATTAAATGAATAAATAAAATATCTTTTTTATTTTCTGTGATATATATATATATATATATATATATATATATATATATATATATATATTATTTACCTTAAAAGCATTATTTTAATTAATAAAACTATTTCTCCTTATTTATTTAATTACAAAAATCTCATTATTTTCTTAGAATTCTATTTATTTTTAAATAAAATATTTTTTAATTTATTTTATAAAAAATAGGATGTTACAGAGCTGGCAATGAAAAAAGCAAACAATAAAATAAATAAATAGAGGAGATTGCGACTAATGTTTATTAAAGCAAAACAATAGAAGAAAAAATCTTCTTAAAAAAAGAAAATAATCTTTGAAACTAAATTTGGTTTTAGGAGTAAATTACACGTAGAAAATTTATTAGTATCTTACAATATCTGTCCTAGAATGATTACTTTTGGTTAATCGTGAAAAATAAAAATACTTATAATTTTTTTCCCTCACGAATGAAAATAAAATCTTTGTTGTTTGTTATATACCTATTGTGATGGAAATAGGTGTGCTAATTGTTTGACAAATGCGGGCCTCAACTCTTCTAGATTCCTGATGGGATGAAGACCCTCATTTTCTTAGAGAAATCTATGTTAGGAATAATATTGACCATCCTAATTATAAGCTTTGTTTCGTTTTATTGTCATGGCTTTTGGTATATTAATTCCCCCATGGTCTTTGTTAATTTTCCTTTTCTTTTTTATCAATAAAATTATGTTGGCTTTCTATGGAGAATTCATTATTTATGGGGTGCCAATATTGTTGGAATGTCATATTTCTATGTGGATGTTGCTTGAGATCATTAAAAAAAATCTGCCGTGAAATAATGGAAAACCAATGCTGTAATTGAAACAGAATGAAGTTGCACGGTGCTTTAATTTCGTCTGGCGACGAGGTGTTATGAGAGACTCAAAAAGGGACAAAATAATTGGAACAAGCAAGTTGGCTCTGAGATTTTTGGTGTCCTATAGAAAAACCGAGATCATTTGAATTTTGTCTTTTTTTATTATTTTTTTCCAGAATTATTAATAATACATGTAAGATTGTTTAATATATCTTGTGACGTAGTATATTTCAAAGACAATTTTTACAATTTCAAATTTGATAAACTTTTTTAAGTATATACAACAATAACAACAATAATTAATCTTATTTTATTAGTTGTAAATGTATTACAAAAATAATTAAATGTCTTACAATAACTTAATATAGCTTGATTTTTATTCGATTGTTAAAACCTCTCATGACTTTTAATTGTTCAAATGAAATTGTCATAAGATCATAGGAATTATCATATGTTAGTTAAGTTTTTACTTTTTATTATTTTCTTTTATATTCCTAACTTATTCATATTTACATTTTGTTGATAAAATTGTCCATATACAATCACAACCCTTTTGTAGTTTTTAAAAAATTGTGATACAAAGTACTAATAATTGTATTCCTGAAAGAAATTTATTGAAAATTATTTCATTTTGTATAACAGTTCTTTATATAATTTTAAAATTGTATAAAAAATTTATTTTAGTATTCATATAATTAAACTAAATATTTTGTATGCTCCTCTAAAAATGGGTCTGTGGATGGTATTCCACCTTGACCGTGTTTTGGACTATAATTGGGAACAAGCTAGAAATGAAGCGAAATAAAAGAGTTATTGGAATGTTGTTGTCAAAGATGTTAGTGTTGGGTGTAGCTCTGAAAGGCTCAAAATGGACCACCATGACTTATTTATGCCTAAAGAGTAAGAAAATAAAGGTGAGAAATAAGGGTTGTGTTTTGTCTTTAAGCCTCCAAGAATACACATGTGAGGATCAACTAATTTAGTTAAGGCGTGTGTGTGTGTGCATTGAGGTTGAGGGGAAGAGAGTAAGGCTAGGTTTGAGAGTAACATATCAAGTTTATTACACCATTGTTTTAGAGAGAATAAGCAAATGGGTAGAGTGCTTACAAGAGTGAAGATGTGAATGAACAAGTGAGTAACGCAATTGAAACCTTATTCAGAAAGGGTGGAGGATTAGTGTGTGTGCAATGTGCTCGTGTAATTGAGTGTAGAAGATGAGATAGTGTAATTGGGAGTAGAACAACCGAGAGTAAGTATTTTAGTGTTTGTTATTTATTATGTGTGAGTGAGGGAATCTGTTGGTACTATAAGGATTTGAAATTTGATGGGTGCGCTCCCTGTTGTTATGATGAGAGGCAAGAAAGAAAATGTTTGTTACGTGTGATATACATGCATGAATTAATGGTATAGATCGTGAATGATGTGTCTTTATTTTACCTTGAACATAATTTAAACGTGCATGCTAGGTAGTAAACGAAAAATTATTAGATAGTTCAAAAGATTAGGGTCATCACGCATCATCTATAGTCCCAATTGATTAATAAAGAATCATGCAACATGTGGTGGTGGTCCTAGACCACCTAATAATGTCTCAATTTTTTCATCTTTTTTTTTTGTTAACTCTTTGGTTCATTAGAGGAAACAAACTATAACTAATTCGGAATTTGACTAAGCGGTAAGTAAAGTCTGATTAAGAATTGTTTTCACACTACTACAAAAAAATTATACTGCTTCATCAATATTAGTTCAACAAAAATCGTCATCAAAATTAACGTGATGACATATTTGAAATTAATTCCAAATTGTCCACATCGGTTATCAAAAAACCATTGTGGAAAGAACTTTTCAACATTGGTTTTTGTATAACTGATGTTGAAATTTGATGGCCAATATTAGTTTATTTAAAACCATCATTGAATGGGCTTAGGTCCTCCCTCGTGCTCTTTGTGACATCCTCTACCCCGACATACATATTTATATAATATCATACATAAAAATGCAAAATTAATTGAAGAGATTTTTTTTTCAATGAACATAAAAGAGTTTACGTGTGTAAAAGGTTAATATCCATGTTAATCATCATATTAAAAACTTATTAAATAAGGGTATGAAAACATCTTCCACCCAAAATAAGGTTGACTCCAATGAATGAACTAAAGACTCAGCATGTGAAATAAAATGATAAAACTACATGTCCAAAATTTCATGCTATTAATATAGAAACTCATGTCTTAATGTTATATCCTATCAGAGCATTGTGTCTCAACCTCTTTTAGCACGAGGTTCTTTAAATTCATCCATGTAATCATTTGTTCTCATAAACACAAGGTTCGAGATCATCATAAGATTCAAACACAAACAACACACATGGAGTGAGTTATCATATTCCTAAAGAGGTAAAGATAAACAAAATCACATATATCTAATATAGTATTACAAGCTCAACTTAGCACAGTTCACATCATCTTACCACTCATTGTGTAATATCACTTGTCCCAAGGATTTAATCACACAATCATATTCCACACCTTCACATTAATCACATGTTCATAATAACACATCTCAAGTACAACACAATGTCTCATACTCATATAATTCATTATCCACCATCACTTAACGAGTCACAAAAGTCATTCATTACACAGACGTTATGCAACAGATACACTAAAACTCAATCCTATATATAATGTGTTATTATGTCAGTGAAAAACCTCGTTTAGCGCCTAAGAAAAAACAATTGTAGCACAGGCTCAACTATATGCCAAATACTTAATCCCAAGCCTTTCAACCAATAATCTTCTTCAATGCATTCCTAAGTTCCTACTAACCTAAAACATTGTTCTTCCTATGGTGTTAGCTTTTGGATTCACTACCTTAGCACATGTATAAATGTATGAATACATGAATTTTGATGATGCCAAAGAAAAATCAAACAAGACCGCTTCAAAGGATAAGCATTTGCTTCAAGATTAATTCAAGATTGCTTCAACAAACAAAGTCTTGTTTCAAGATTCACTTAAGATCAAGCCTTGTCTCAAAACAAAGGATTTCAAAGTCATGCAAGGCTCTGACAATCGATTACCAGGAAGTGTAATCGATTACCAGAAGGGAAGAATGAAAAAGAACTGTTGAAAAGGGTTTTGAATTTGAATTTTGAACATGTAATCGATTACCATATGTCTTTAATAGATTACCAACAATGAAACTCCTGAAATTCAAATTCAAAAGTCATGACCCTTCAAATTATAACTGTGTAATCGATTACACAAACATTGTAATCAATTACCAGTAGAGAGTTTTTAGAAAATCTACCAACAGTCACATCTTTTGATTGAATTTGTGAATGACCATCAAAGGCCTATAAATAGGTGACTTGGGCATGAATTTTGAAGAGAGAGTTTTGCTTGTTCAAAATGTCTTATCCTCTCAAAAGGAAATGAGAGAGATTCCAAGAGAACTTCATTGTCAAATGTTCTCTCAAAAGAAACTCTTGGGCAAACACTTGCAAATCTATTAAGAGTTTCTCCATGGACTTCAATTGTAATATCCTTCTCTTCAAGAGAGAATTCTTCTTTCTTTGCTCTCATTCAAAGAGATTTATTAAGGGATCGAGGGTCTCTTAAGTTGTAAGGATTCCTGAATACAAGGAATGGGTTGTACATGTGTGGTTCAGACTTTGTAAACGGATTTTTACAAAAGGAGTAAAAACATTCAAGTGGGTTGCTTAAGTACTGGATGTAGGCACAGAATTTGCCGAACCAGTATAAAACTGTGTTTGCATTCTCTCTTCCCTTATCTCATTTATTTTGTTGCAATCAATCTTGTCTTTCATGTTTAAAGAACAATTAAATTGATTGCTTCTTCTTTTGCATTCTAAGTTTATTCCTCTTAAGTTGTTGAGGTCGCTGGTCCAACAAGATGTCCTTCTCTGTTAGCTTTTGGTTCTAAAATTTGGGGTTGGCATCAAACGAGCTACCATTACTTTTTGCATTTCAAATCAGGTTAACGTGGTGTTATTAGTACTTTACATCAAGTTCTCCTCTTCTTGCAAAAGCACTTGGAGTAGTCTCTCAAAGGAATCCTTGCAGAACATTCCTTAATTTTTTAGACTTGCTTTTTCTTCAGCATTCATGGTCTAGTATGATCTTCGTTATTGAACCAAAATTAACCTCTATAGAAAGATAACAACTTGCACACCCAATTCATGAGCAAATTTTAGTACTCCTAAAGTAACTACTCATTTGATAGTTAGGGTCTGATTGGATAAACTTCTTCTAAACACACAATTAGTACTCTTATTTTGGTATTTTTATTTCATTTTAATCCCCCAAAAAATATAAAAAAAAATAGCTAACATGTCAAATGTCATGATTTTAATGAAAGGAGTTTGTACTTCTTGAGTATTGAATTTTTTTCCCCTAAATTAGTTAATCTTCTCATTCAACATCAAATACATGTGCCTTAAGAAAAACTCATTTCTATTCCTTGTGATTCATAATGTGTGTTGGAAAGTCTCATATAGTCTACCCTAATTCTCAAGGTAAAACTTATATACTTGTCAGACAAATCCAGTTAATGCTAATTGGTTGAGATGAATTTTAACATGGCATTAGAGCCAATTAGTCCATGTCCATGCATAGCCTATTCTAGTAGCCAGTAGACATTTGAGGGTTAAACAACTTTACTCAATGTCAAATGATTTTAAAATGAAATCTAACAATGTGAATAACCAATGTGATAATATGATCTAATTTCTAATCTCTGCTACTACCCTGTTACAGCCTAGAACAATAGACTTTTCAGATAATGGTACTCCTGTCTGAGGCTCTTCCTAATCCAAAATTGCAAACATAACTACTTTCTATATGGTTGGTTACTTTTTTTTTAGTTAAGGTCTTAGAGCTATTCTATTGTATAATTAGGATTTTATATGGCATGTCGCTACATAGATCTTTATCATTTGGATGCACCATTTTAATGCATTCTTATCAATAACCAATTGAAATTTTCTCATCCCCGACTTTAATACAATTGGTTTGTTATGGATGATACCATTTGGGGTCAACATTGATGCAATGTTAGTCTTTGATGATATTCGTTCTATTTATAGTATTATTAAAAAAAGTATATTTGTAATTCATAGTTCATGAATAGTAGTCAACTAGTCATCGTTAAAAACATGTTTTCTATTACAACCATGAAAAAAAAAATTAATAACTAACTAACTCACCACAAAAAATTAAATATTGTAATATCATGTTTTATATATTATTGTTGACTTACCAAGTCTAATTTTATTTTATATCTTTACTCTCAACAATGCAAGGATATCAAATGAACTAGGGGCTGGTTGACCAAAAGTTGCATATTTAGTTGTTAAAGTCACCTTGTTAATGTACTTCATGGTTGTGGTTTAGTATTTAGTCTCCTCATAGTCACAAGAAACATTTGAGGGCATATTTTCACCAATATACCTGAAGTAATCCATTATGTAGCATCCATGACATGAAACATCAATTATCAAAAAATTGTCTTATAAAGAATTGTCTTATAAAGTTCACTTTCTAAGACAGTTGTTCCAAACAATCGTCTTAGAAACATCAATTTTTTTTTAACTTTTTTAAAAAAATTCTAGGACAATTTTGTGTAGAGCCTATATAGAAGGGTGAAATTTAAGACGATTTATGAATTGTCATAAAAAGTTTTGATTTTTCATGACACCTGTTTCAAAGACGGTTCAAAATCGTCAAAGAATGTGTCTAATAACCATTTTTAAAATGCTTAATTGTACTTGTGTTATTATATATAATAGGTTTATTAAATAGTTATAGTCAAATTGTCAAAGTTCATGTTGACATTTTTCCTCAATTTAGAAGCGTCAAGAATCATCGATCTTTTATAATAAAAAAATCATAAAGTATTATTTAATGTGTCTAACAAAATAAAATGTTTCAAAGTAAATTACTATCTCAAATTCTTTTGTAGAATAAGTAAAAAAAGATTGAAAGCAAGTTAGTCTATCATCTAAAAAATGTCCTAGTAAAATTCATTGATTGGACAAGTTGTAACAACATAACAAAACACTACACAAGTGATAAGAAGAAAACACAATAGTTTAGGCTAGTTTATATTCTCTTGACTAGCATATTCATGTTCAAATGCATACATTTTATTATAAACAATTTCATTAAATAAATTAAAAAAATTGCATTCATTAAATATAATATTTAATTATATTTTACATTAATTACATATTACATTAATAAATATTAAATTAGTACAACAAGAAGATTTGACTAACCAACTCACTTAAATAATGTATTTATATGTATTTATATTTATATAGATATAAATATAAGAAGATAAGATACAAAAATTCTTACTTTTGACCATATACACCTGTTAGAAAATAAACTTTCCTTGTACAAAAATCATTTAGTACTATAAATACATAGTAGAAGTATCAATTGAATCAATAAACTCAATAAGCTATTGTGTAAGTGTCAACCTCATAAATACTACACAATACAAGCCGTAATGATGACTTTGGTTAAGATTGTTTTTATCTCGGTCATTCTTACATTAATCACTTCTCATGGTATTTTTCTTCAACATCTTAACATTTGAGAACATGAAAGCACATATGTTTTTTATGTGTATGAAAGCAAATATATTTTATTGTCGGATTGTACTAACATTTTTGTATTTGTATATCATATTGCAGCGTTTGGATTCACCAATACACCAACAACGACCGGTCCTAATCAATGTCATGATAATGTTGATTGCACGATGAAGTTACCTTATTGTAAGGGAATAGCCCTTTGTCGTAATGGAGTTTGCATATGCTACGATGAGAAAGCAAGCATAACACAACAATGTCAAAATGATGAAGATTGCATTCATTTAATTTGTGCTCCACCATGTGAAGTTTCTTATTGTGATACAAAAACTTCCACATGCAAATGCAAGTGTAAGAACTAGGGAGATGCTAGAGATTTGATCATTAAACATGTAGTTGAAAATGATTTTTAATAATAAAAAAAAATGATTTTAATAGTTATTTTGTGGTATCCATTTCATGAGATGCTTCAAATTTGTTATCTATATACAGGGTAGGATTCAATGTTTGATGTTCTATTTATTTATTTTTTTTTGTTATTTCATAAAGGTTTTCCTTCTTGAATTTTGTGAGCTCACATGTTGGGTCTAAAATTTAAATTGGTAAATTAATCGACACATGTGGAGAATAAAATACACATTAAGTGGTGTTCAACAATTTAAGAAAAATAACTAATTGACTATAATTGTTTTTTTAAAATAATTTATGCACAAAATATACTAATGTATTGATAATTAATTATATTCTAAAAATATTATCACATTGTAAAAACATTTCAAAAAGTACAAACATCTTTAAACTAGTTTACTATTCACAATCTTTTATAGATTTAAAGGAAAAATGTTTAAAGCAAGATAGACATACATTAAAAAAAACTAAGTTAAGCTCCATGGTTAGACAAGTTGAAAAATATGAATAAAATACATGTTGTAAACATAAAAACAACAATTTGTGTTGATATCCTGATTTTAAACTATTGTTTAACTATTTTTTTCATGATAGATGACATTATAAAAAATTATTATTGATGCAATCTCATTTACAATTACAATGTGACAAGGGTTAAATTCTTACACACAGTCACGTCAAACTTTAAGTTTGTGGACTAATATTTAAAAATATGGTTAGCATGCATATCCTTAACCATCGCTCATATCGAAAGATATACATTTAATGTAAATATATTTTAGGCATTAAATTAGAAATACAATGTTTCATATTATAATAATCCTTAATTGAATTATTATTATTATTATTATTATCCAGTAAGTGTGCTATGTATATATTAAATGTCCATCTAAGATAAAAAAAATCATTTATTTAGAATAATAAATAGTTGACCATACCGAATATTACAAGTATCCATCAAATAAATATAATATATTCATTTCATTAAAAATGAAAATGTATAAGTATAAATACTATTTGAATTGAATTACTTTTTTATTTATAAACTAATATGAAACTTTATCTATACGATCAAATTAACTCACATTATAAAGTTTATGTTTATTATAAATGATTATTTTATTAAATGATTATAGTTAAATTGGCAAAGTTAATTAGAAAAAAAATGATCATAACAACTATCAAAAATATTTAACAAATATTTGTGCTTAATTTCATGTTGACACTTTTGTTCAATTCCGAAGTGTCAAGAATGACCGGTCTTTTATAATAAAATTCACAAAGTAATACTTAGTGTTTGAAAAAATAAAACGTTTCAAACTAAATGACCATCTCAAATTCTTTCATAGACGGAATACAAAAAGTTTGAAAGCATGTTAGTTAATCATTTATAGATTTCTTAATAAAATTCATTTCTTAGACAAGTTTTAATAACATAACAAAATACGACACAAGTAGTAAGAAAAAAACACAATAATTTGAGCTAGTTTACATTCTTTTGACTTGTATATTCATTTTTCAAATGCATACATTTATTATAAAGAATTTCCTTAAATAAATTAAAACAATTTTGCATTCATTTGATATAGTATTTAATTATATTTTACATTAATTACATATTATACTAATAAATATTAAATTAATACAACAAGAATATTTGACTAACAACTAACTTAAATAATATATTTGATATGTATTTATATTTATATAGAAATAAATATGGAAAGATAAAATACAAAAGTTCTCACTTTTGACCATATACACCATTTACAAAATTAACTTTCCTTGTAAGAAAATCATTTAGTACTATAAATATGTAGTAGAAGTATCGATTGAATCAATATATTCAATAAGCTATTGTGCAAGTGCCAACCTAACAAATACTATAACAATACAAGTTGTAATGATGACTTTGGTTAGGATTATTTTTATCGTGATTGTTCTTACTTTAATAACTTCCAATGGTATTTTTCTTCAACATCTTAACATTTGAGAACATGAAAGCACATATGTTTTTTTATGTGTATGAAAGAAAATATATATTGTTGTAGGATTGTACTAATATTTCTATATTTGTATATCATATTGCAGCGCTTGGATTCACTAGTACACCAACAACGTCAGGTCTTAATCAATGTCATGATAATGTTGATTGCAAGATGAAGTTACCTTATTGTGTCGGAATAACCTTTTGTCGTAATGGATTTTGCATATGCAACGAGGAGAAAGCAAGCATAACACAACAATGTCAAAATGATGAAGATTGCATTCATTTAATTTGTGCTCCACCATGTGAAATTTCTTATTGTGACACAAAAACTTCCAAATGCAAATGCAAGTGTAAGAACTAGGGAGATGCTAGAGATTTGATAAGTAAACATGTAGTTGAGAATGATTTTTAATAATAATAAGAAAATGAATAACTTCAGTAGTTATTTTGTGGTATCCATTTCATGAAATGCTTGAAATTTGTTATCTATATATAGGTTAGGATTCAATGTTTGATTTTCTATTTTTTTAGTTATTTCATAAAGGTTTTAGTTCTTGAATTTTGGGAGCTCACATGTTGGGTCTAAAATCTAGATTAGTAAACTAATCGACATATGTGAAGAACATGGTACATGATAAGAGGTGTTCAAATTTTTTTAAAAAAAATAACTAATTGACCATAATTGTCTTTTAAATAATTTGTGCACAAAATATACTAAAGCATTGATAATTAATTATGTTCTAAAAAATATTAGCATACTATAAAGACATTTCAAAAAGTACAAACCTCTTAAAACTCACTATTCAAAATCTTTTATAGATTTAAAGAAAAAATGTTTAAAGCAAGATAGACATATAGACAAGAAAAAAAACCAAGTTAAACTCCATGGTTAGATAGGTTGAAAAATAGAAATAAAATACATGTTATAAACATATAAACAACAATTTGTGTTGTTATCATGATTTTAATATGTTGTTTAGATATTTTTTCACAATCGATGACATTGTAGAAAATTATTACTTATACAATCCCATTTGCAATTGCAATGTGACAACAACGAGCCAAATAAAATCTTACACACTTACGTCAAAATTTGAGTTTGTGGACAAAAATTTAAAAATATGATTAGTATGCATATCCTTAACCACTGCTCATATCGAAAGACATACATTTAATTTAAATATATTTTGGGTATTGAATTAGAAATCCAATGTTTCATATTATAATAATCGTTCATTGAATATTTATTATTATTATTATTATTATTATTATTATTATTATCTAATAAGCAATTTGTGCTATGTATATATTAAATTAATAAATAAAATAACTAATGCCCCAAGTCAAAGTAACTATCCATCTAATATTAAAAAAACATTTATTTAGAATAATAAATATTTGACCATATTGAATATCGCAAGTATCCATCAAATATATATAATATATTCATTTCATTAAAAAATGAAAATGTATAAGTATAAATATTATTTGCATTGAATTACTTTTTTTATTATTTATAAAGTAATATGAAGCACTATATATATTAAATATATACGCTCAAATTGACTTACATTATTAAGTGTTATGTTTATTATATATGACTATTTTATTAAATGATTATAGTTAAATCGACCAAGTTAATTAGAAAAAAAGGATCATAACAATTAACAAAAATATTTAACAAATATTTGTGCTTAATTTCATGCTGACACTTTTGTTCAATTCAAAGGTGTCAAGAATAACTAGTATTTTGTAATAAAATTTACAAAGTAATACTTAATTTGTTTGGAAAAAATATAAAACATTTCAAATTAAATGACTATCTCACATTCTTTCGTAGACTAAATAAAAATTTTTGAAAACAAGTTAATATATCATTTAACGAATACCTTGTAAAATTTATTTCTTTGACAAGTTGTAACAACATAAAAAAACACCACACAAGTAATAATGAAAAAAATATAATATTTTAGGCTAGTTTATGTTCACTTGACCGGTATATTCATGTTCAAATGCATACATTTCATTACAAAGAATTTTCTTAAATAAATAAAAACAATTTTGTATTCATTAAATATAATATTTAATTATATTAATTATACATTAATTATATATTATACTAATAAATATTAAATTAATGCAATGAGAAGATTTGACCAACCAACTTACTTAAGTAATATACTTGATATTTATTTATATTTATATAGATATAATTATAGAAAGATAAGATACAAAATTTCTCACTTTTGACCATATACACATGTTACAAAACTAACTTTCCTTGTATAAAAATCATTTAGTACTATAAATATCTAGCAGAAGTATTGATTGAATCAATATACTCAATAAGCTATTGTGTAAGTGTCAACCTAACAAATACTACAATACAAGCCGTAATCATGATTTTGGTTAGGATTATTTTTATCGCGTTCGTTCTTACTTTGATAACTTCCAATGGTATTTTTCTTCAACATCTTAACATTTGAGAAAACAACACATGTTTTTTTATGTGAATGACAACAAATATATATTGTTGTAGAATTGTACTAACATTTCTATATTTGTATATCATATTGCAGCGGTTGGATTCACTAGTACACCAAAGACGTCGGGTCCTAATCAATGTCATGATAATGCTGATTGCTCAATAAAGTTACCTTATTGTAAGGGAATAGCCTTTTGTCGTAATGGAGTTTGCGCGTGTTACGAAGAGAAAACAAGCATAACACAACAATGTCAAAATGATAAAGATTGCATTCATTTAATTTGTGCTCCGCCATGTGAAGTTTCCTACTGTGACACAAAAACTTCCAAATGCAAATGCAAGTGTAAGAACTAGCGAGATGCTAGAGATTTGATCACTAAACATGTAGTGGATAATTATTTTTAATAATAAAAAAAAATAATTTCAAAAAGTAATTGAGTATAATTTTTTTTTAAAATAATTAATGCATAAAATGTACTAATGTATGGATAAAGAATTCTGTTGTAAAAAAAAATTATCACATTTTAAAGACATTTCAAAAAGCACAAACCTCTTAAAACTCAGCGACTATTCACAATCTTTAATAGATTATAAGGAAAAATATTTAAAGCAAGATAAACATTCATATGAAGAAATCTCGGTTAAATTTCCTGGTTAGACGGGTTAAAAAATAACAATAAAGTATATGTTGTAAACATAAAAAAAAACAATTTGTGTTGATATTATGATTTTAAACTATTGTTTAGATATTTTTTCGCAATCATGACATTGTAAAAAATTGTTACTGATGCGACTGCATTTGCAATTGCAATGCACCGACAGTGAGTCAAATAAAATCTTGCACACGTTGTCACAAAATTTGAGTTTGTGGACCAAAATTTAAAAGTATGGTTGATATGCATATGGTTGACCATTGTTCATATCGAAAGACACACATTTAATGCACATGTATTTTAGTTATTAAATTGGAAATACAATGTTTCATATTATAATAATCCTTAATTGAATATTTTATTCTTTTTATTATTATCTAATAAGAAATTTGTGCTATGTATATATTAAATTAATAAATAAAATAACTAATGCCACAAGTCAAAGTAACTATACATCCAATATTAAAAAAAACATTTATTTAGAATAATAAATAGTTGATCATATTGAATATCGCAAGTATCCATCAAATATATATAATATATTCATTTCATTAAAAAATGAAAATGTATAAGTATAAATATAATTTGCATTTAATTAATTTTTTTATTATTTATAAAGTAATATGAAGCACTATATATATTAAATATATACGCTAAAATTGACTTACATTATTAAGTGTTATGTTTATTATATAAGACTATTTTATTAAATGATTATAGTTAAATCGACAAAGTTAATTAGAAAAAAAGGATCATAACAATTAACAAAAATATTTAACAAATATTTGTGCTTAATTTAATGCTAACACTTTTGTTCAATTCAAAGGTGTCAAGAATGACTAGTATTCTGGAATAAAATTTACAAAGTAATACTTAATTTGTTTGGAAAAAATATATAACATTTCAAAGTAAATTACTATCTCGCATTCTTTCGTAGACTAAATAAAAAAAAGTTTGAAAACAAGTTAGTATATCATTTTAAGAATACCTTGTAAAATTTATTTCTTTGACAAGTTGTAACAACATAAAAAAACACCACACAATTAATAATGAAAAAATATCATATTTTAGGCTAGTTTATGTTCACTTGACCGGTATATTCATGTTCAAATGCATACATTCCATTACAAAGAATTTCCTTAAATAAATAAAAACAATTTTGTATTCATTAAATATAATATTTAATTATATTAATTATACATTAATTATATATTATACTAATAAATATTAAATTAATGCAATGAGAAGATTTGACCAACCAACTTACTTAAGTAATATATTTGATATTTATTTATATTTATATAGATATAATTATAGAAAGATAAGATACAAAATTTCTCACTTTTGACCATATACACCCGTTACAAAACTAACTTTCCTTGTATAAAAATCATTTAGTACTATAAATATATAGCAGAAGTATTGATTGAATCAATATACTCAATAAGCTATTGTGTAAGTGTCAACCTAACAAATACTACAATACAAGCCGTAATGATGATTTTGGTTAGGATTATTTTTATCGCGTTCGTTCTTACTTTGATAACTTCCAATGGTATTTTTCTTCAACATCTTAACATTTGAGAAAACAACACATGTTTTTTTATGTGAATGACAACAAATATCTATTCTTGTAGAATTGTACTAACATTTCTATATTTGTATATCATATTGCAGCGGTTGGATTCACTAGTACACCAAAGACGTCGGGTCCTAATCAATGTCATGATAATGCTGATTGCTCAATAAAGTTACCTTACTGTAAGGGAATAGCCTTTTGTCGTAATGGAGTTTGCGCGTGTTACGAAGAGAAAGCAAGGATAACACAACAATGTCAAAATGATAAAGATTGCATTCATTTAATTTGTGCTCCGCCATGTGAAGTTCCCTATTGTGACACAAAAACTTCCAAATGCAAATGCAAGTGTAAGAACTAGCGAGATGCTAGAGATTTGATCACTAAACATGTAGTGGATAATGATTTTTAATAATAAGAAAAAATGAATAATTTCAAAATGTAGTTGAGTATAATTTTTTTAAAAAAATAACTAATGCACAAAATGTACTAATGTATGGATAAAGAATTCCGTTGTAAAAAAAATATCACATTTTAAAGACATTTCAAAAAGCGCAAACCACTTAAAACTCAGCGACTATTCACAATCTTTTATAGATTTTAAGGAAAAATATTTAAAGCAAGATAAACATTCATATGAAGAAATCTCGGTTAAACTCCATGGTTAGACGGGTTAAAAAATAACAATAAAGTATATGTTGTAAACATAAAGACAACAATTTGTGTTGATATCATGATTTTAAACTATTGTTTAGATATTTTTTTCGCAATCGATGACATTGTAAAAAATTGTTACTAATGCAACCGCATTTGCAATTGCATTGCACTGACGGTGAGTCAAATAAAATCTTACACGCGTTGCCATATAATTTGAGTTTTTGGACCAAAATTTAAAGATATGATTGATGTGCATATCGTTGACCATTGTTCAAATCGAAAGACACACATTTAATGGACATGTATTTTGTTTATTAAATTGGAAATACAATGTTTCATATTATAATAATCCTTAATGGAATATTTTATTCTTTTATTATTATCTAATAAGCAATTTGTGCTATGTATATATTAAATTAATAAATAAAATAACTAATGCCACAAGTCAAAGTAACTATACATCCAATATTAAAAAAAACATTTATTTAGAATAATAAATAGTTGACCATATTGAATATCGCAAGTATCCATCAAATATATATAATATATTCATTTCATTAAAAAATGAAAATGTATAAGTATAAATATTATTTGTATTTAATTAATTTTTTTATTATTTATAAAGTAATATGAAGCACTATATATATTAAATATATACGCTCAAATTGACTTACATTATTAAGTGTTATGTTTATTATATACGACTATTTTATTAAATGATTATAGTTAAATCGACAAAGTTAATTAGAAAAAAAAGTATCATAACAATTAACAAAAATATTAAACAAATATTTGTGCTTAATTTCATGCTGACACTTTTGTTCAATTCAAAGGTGTCAAGAATGACTAGTATTTTGGAATAAAATTTACAAAGTAATACTTAATTTGTTTGGAAAAAATATAAAACGTTTCAAACTAAATGACTATCTCACATTCTTTCGTAGACTAAATAAAAAAAGGTTTGAAAACAAGTTAGTATATCATTTTAAGAATACCTTGTAAAATTTATTTCTTTGACAAGTTGTAACAACATAAAAAAACACCACACAAGTAATAATGAAAAAATATAATATTTTAGGCTAGTTTATGTTCTCTTGACCGGTATATTCATGTTCAAATGCATACATTTCATTACAAAGAATTTCCTTAAATAAATTAAAACAATTTTGTATTCATTAAATATAATATTTAATTATATTTTAATTATACATTAATTACATATTATACTAACAAATATTAAATTAATGCAATAAGAAGATTTGACCAACCAACTTACTTAAGTAATATATTTGATATTTATTTATATTTATATAGATATAATTATAGAAAGATAAGACACAAAATTTCTCACTTTTGACCATATACACCCGTTACAAAACTAACTTTCCTTGTATAAAAATCATTTAGTACTATAAATATGTAGCAGAAGTATTGATTGAATCAATATACTCAATAAGCTATTGTGTAAGTGTCATCCTAACAAATACTACAACAATACAAGTTGTAATGATGACTTTGGTTAGGATTGTTTTTATCGCGGTCGTTCTTACTTTGATAACTTCCAATGGTATTTTTCTTCAACATCTTTACATTTGAGAACACAGCACATATGTTTTTTTATGTGTATGAAAGCAAATATGTATTGTTGTAGGATTGTACTAACTTTTCTATATTTGTATATCATATTGCAGTGGTTGGATTCACTAGTACACCAAAGACGTCAGGTCCTAATCAATGTCATGATAATGCTGATTGCTCAATAAAGTTACCTTATTGTAAGGGAATAGCCTTTTGTCGTAATGGAGTTTGCGCGTGTTACGAAGAGAAAGCAAGCATAACACAACAATGTCAAAATGATAAAGATTGCATTCATTTAATTTGTGCTCCGCCATGTGAAGTTTCCTATTGCGACACAAAAACTTCCACATGCAAATGCAAGTGTAAGAACTAGCGAGATGCTAGAGATTTGATCACTAAACATGTAGTGGATAATGATTTTTAATAATAAGAAAAAATGAATAATTTCAAAATGTAGTTGAGTATAATTTTTTTAAAAAATAACTAATGCACAAAATGTACTAATGTATGGATAAAGAATTCCGTTGTAAAAAAAATATCACATTTTAAAGACATTTCAAAAAGCGCAAACCACTTAAAACTCAGCGACTATTCACAATCTTTTATAGATTTTAAGGAAAAATATTTAAAGCAAGATAAACATTCATATGAAGAAATCTCGGTTAAACTCCATGGTTAGACGGGTTAAAAAATAACAATAAAGTATATGTTGTAAACATAAAGACAACAATTTGTGTTGATATCATGATTTTAAACTATTGTTTAGATATTTTTTTCGCAATCGATGACATTGTAAAAAATTGTTGCTAATGCAACCGCATTTGCAATTGCATTGCACTGACGGTGAGTCAAATAAAATTTTACACGCGTTGCCATATAATTTGAGTTTGTGGACCAAAATTTAAAGATATGATTGATGTGCATATCGTTGACCATTGTTCAAATCGAAAGACACACATTTAATGGACATGTATTTTGTTTATTAAATTGGAAATACAATGTTTCATATTATAATAATCCTTAATGGAATATTTTATTCTTTTATTATTATCTAATAAGCAATTTGTGCTATGTATATATTAAATTAATAAATAAAATAACTAATGCCACAAGTCAAAGTAACTATACATCCAATATTAAAAAAAAACATTTATTTAGAATAATAAATAGTTGACCATATTGAATATCGCAAGTATCCATCAAATATATATAATATATTCATTTCATTAAAAAATGAAAATGTATAAGTATAAATATTATTTGTATTTAATTAATTTTTTTATTATTTATAAAGTAATATGAAGCACTATATATATTAAATATATACGCTCAAATTGACTTACATTATTAAGTGTTATGTTTATTATATACGACTATTTTATTAAATGATTATAGTTAAATCAACAAAGTTAATTAGAAAAAAAGGATCATAACAATTAACAAAAATATTAAACAAATATTTGTGCTTAATTTAATGCTGACACTTTTGTTCAATTCAAAGGTGTCAAGAATGACTAGTATTTTGGAATAAAATTTACAAAGTAATATTTAATTTGTTTGGAAAAAATATAAAACGTTTCAAACTAAATGACTATCTCACATTCTTTCGTAGACTAAATAAAAAAAAGTTTGAAAACAAGTTAGTATATCATTTAAATAATACCTCGTAAAATTTATTTCTTTGACAAGTTGTAACAACATAAAAAAACACCACACAAGTAATAATGAAAAAATGTAATATTTTAGGCTAGTTTATGTTCTCTTGACCGGTATATTCATGTTCAAATGCATACATTTCATTACAAAGAATTTCCTTAAATAAATTAAAACAATTTTGTATTCATTAAATATAATATTTAATTATATTTTAATTATACATTAATTACATATTATACTAACAAATATTAAATTAATGCAATAAGAAGATTTGACCAACCAACTTACTTAAGTAATATATTTGATATTTATTTATATTTATATAGATATAATTATAGAAAGATAAGATACAAAATTTCTCACTTTTGACCATATACACCCGTTACAAAACTAACTTTCCTTGTATAAAAATCATTTAGTACTATAAATATGTAGCAGAAGTATTGATTTAATCAATATACTCAATAAGCTATTGTGTAAGTGTCATCCTAACAACTACTACAACAATACAAGTTGTAATGATGACTTTGGTTAGGATTGTTTTTATCGCGGTCGTTCTTACTTTGATAACTTCCAATGGTATTTTTCTTCAACATCTTTACATTTGAGAACACAGCACATATGTTTTTTTATGTGTATGAAAGCAAATATGTATTGTTGTAGGATTGTACTAACTTTTCTATATTTGTATATCATATTGTAGCGGTTGGATTCACTAGTACACCAAAGACGTCGGGTCCTAATCAATGTCATGATAATGCTGATTGCTCAATAAAGTTACCTTATTGTAAGGGAATAGCCTTTTGTCGTAATGGAGTTTGCGCGTGTTACGAAGAGAAAACAAGCATAACACAACAATGTCAAAATGATAAAGATTGCATTCATTTAATTTGTGCTCCGCCATGTGAAGTTTCCTATTGTGACACAAAAACTTCCAAATGCAAATGCAAGTGTAAGAACTAGCGAGATGCTAGAGATTTGATCACTAAACATGTAGTGGATAATGATTTTTAATAATAAGAAAAAATGAATAATTTCAAAAGGTAGTTGAGTATAATTTTTTTAAAAAATAACTAATGCACAAAATGTACTAATGTATGGATAAAGAATTCCGTTGTAAAAAAAAATATCACATTTTAAAGACATTTCAAAAAGCGCAAACCTCTTAAAACGCAGCGACTATTCACAATCTTTTATAGATTTTAAGGAAAAATATTTAAAGCAAGATAAACATTCATATGAAGAAATCTCGGTTAAACTCCATGGTTAGACGGGTTAAAAAATAACAATAAAGTATATGTTGTAAACATAAAGACAACAATTTGTGTTGATATCATGATTTTAAACTATTGTTTAGATATTTTTTTCGCAATCGATGACATTGTAAGAGATTGTTACTAATGCAACCGCATTTGCAATTGCATTGCACTGACGGTGAGTCAAATAAAATCTTACACGCGTTGCCATATAATTTGAGTTTGTGGACCAAAATTTAATGATATGGTTGATGTGCATATCGTTGACCATTGTTCAAATCGAAAGACACACATTTAATAGACATGTATTTTGTTTATTAAATTGGAAATACAATGTTTCATATTATAATAATCCTTAATGGAATATTTTATTCTTTTATTATTATCTAATAAGCAATTTGTGCTATGTATATATTAAATTAATAAATAAAATAACTAATGCCACAAGTCAAAGTAACTATCCATCTAATATTAAAAAAAACATTTATTTAGAATAATAAATAGTTGACCATATTGAATATCACAAGTATCCATCAAATATATATAATATATTCATTTCATTAAAAAATGAAAATGTATAAGTATAAATATTATTTTCATTTAATTAATTTTTTTATTATTTATAAAGTAATATGAAGCACTATATATATTAAATATATACGCTCAAATTGACTTACATTATTAAGTGTTATGTTTATTATATACGACTATTTTATTAAATGATTATAGTTAAATCGACAAAGTTAATTAGAAAAAAAAGATCATAACAATTAACAAAAATATTAAACAAATATTTGTGCTTAATTTCATGCTGACACTTTTGTTCAATTCAAAGGTGTCAAGAATGACTAGTATTTTGGAATAAAATTTATAAAGTAATATTTAATTTGTTTGGAAAAAATATAAAACGTTTCAAAATAAATGACTATCTCACATTCTTTCGTAGACTAAATAAAAAAAAGTTTGAAAACAAGTTAGTATATCATTTAAATAATACCTTGTAAAATTTATTTCTTTGACAAGTTGTAACAACATAAAAAAACACCACACAACTAATAATGAAAAAATATAATATTTTAGGCTAGTTTATGTTCTCTTGACTGGTATATTCATGTTCAAATGCATACATTTCATTACAAAGAATTTCCTTAAATAAATTAAAACAATTTTGTATTCATTAAATATAATATTTAATTATATTTTAATTATACATTAATTACATATTATACTAACAAATATTAAATTAATGCAATAAGAAGATTTGACCAACCAACTTACTTAAGTAATATATTTGATATTTATTTATATTTATATAGATATAATTATAGAAAGATAAGATACAAAATTTCTCACTTTTGACCATATACACCCGTTACAAAACTAACTTTCCTTGTATAAAAATCATTTAGTACTATAAATATGTAGCAGAAGTATTGATTTAATCAATATACTCAATAAGCTATTGTGTAAGTGTCATCCTAACAAATACTACAACAATACAAGTTGTAATGATGACTTTGGTTAGGATTGTTTTTATCGCGGTCGTTCTTACTTTGATAACTTCCAATGGTATTTTTCTTCAACATCTTTACATTTGAGAACACAGCACATATGTTTTTTTATGTGTATGAAAGCAAATATGTATTGTTGTAGGATTGTACTAACTTTTCTATATTTGTATATCATATTGCAGCGGTTGGATTCACTAGTACACCAAAGACGTCGGGTCCTAATCAATGTCATGATAATGCTGATTGCTCAATAAAGTTACCTTATTGTAAGGGAATAGCCTTTTGTCGTAATGGAGTTTGCGCGTGTTACGAAGAGAAAGCAAGCATAACACAACAATGTCAAAATGATAAAGATTGCATTCATTTAATTTGTGCTCCGCCATGTGAAGTTTCCTATTGTGACACAAAAACTTCCAAATGCAAATGCAAGTGTAAGAACTAGCGAGATGCTAGAGATTTGATCACTAAACATGTAGTGGATAATGATTTTTAATAATAAGAAAAAATGAATAACTTCAAAAAGTAATTGTGTATAATTTTTTTAAAAAATAACTAATGCACAAAATGTACTAATGTATGGATAAAGAATTCCGTTGTAAAAAAAAATTATCACATTTTAAAGACATTTCAAAAAGCGCAAACCTATTAAAACTCAGCGACTATTCACAATCTTTTATAGATTTTAAGGAAAAATATTTAAAGCAAGATAAACATTCATATGAAGAAATCTCGGTTAAACTCCATGGTTAGACGGGTTAAAAAATAACAATAAAGTATATGTTGTAAACATAAAAACAGCAATTTGTGTTGATATCATGATTTTAAACTATTGTTTAGATATTTTTTTCGCAATCGATGACATTGTAAAAAATTGTTACTAATGCGACCACATTTGCAATTGCAATGCACCGACGGTGAGTCAAATAAAATCTTACACGCGTTGGCATGTAATTTGAGTTTGTGGACCAAAATTTAAAAATATGGTGGATGTGTATATCGTTGACCATTGTTCAAATCGAAAGACAAACATTTAATGTACATGTATTTTGTTTATTAAATTGAAAATACAATGTTTCATATTATAATTATCCTTAATTGAATATTTGAGCATATTGAATATCCCAAGTATCCATCAAATATATATAATATATTCATTTCATTAAAAAATGAAAATGTATAAGTATAAATATTATTTGAATTGAATTACTTTTTTTATTATTTATAAAGTAATATGAAGCACTATATATATTAAATATATATACGCTCAAATTGAGTTACATTATTAAGTGTTGTGTTTATATATGACTATTTTATTAAATGATTATAGTTAAATCGACAAAGTTAATTAGAAAAAAGAATCATAACAATTAACAAAAATATTTAACAAATTTTTGTGTTTAATTTCATGATGATACTTTTGTTCAATTCAAAGGTGTCAAGAATGACGCGTCTTTTGTAATAAAATTTACAAAGTAATACTTAATTTGTTTGAAAAAAAATATAAAACTTTCAAACTAAATGACTATCTCAAATTCTTTTACAGACTAAATAACAAAAAGTTTGAAAGCAAGTTAGTATGTCATTTAAAGATTTCTTAATAATATTTATTTATTGGACAAGTTGTAACAACATAACAAAACAAGACACAAGTAATAATGAGAAAACATAATATTTTAGGCTAGTTTATGTTCTCTTGACCGGTGTATTCATGTTCAAATGCATACATTTCATTACAAAGAATTTCCTTAAATAAATTAAAATAATTTTGTATTCATTAAATATAATATTTAATTATATTAATTTTACATTAATTACATATTATACTAATAAATATTAAATTAATACAACAAGAAGATTTGACCAACCAACTTACTTAAGTAATATATTTTATATTCATTTATATTTATATAGATATAAATATAGAATGATAAGATATAAAATTTCTCACTAATGTGACTGCATTTGCAATTGTAATTGCAATGCATCGACGGTGAGTCAAATAAAATCTTACACACATTGACACAAAATTTGAGTTGGTGGACCAAAATTTAAAAATATGGTTGATATGCATATCGTTGACTATTGTTCATATCGAAAAACATACATTTAATGTACATATATTTTAGTTATTAAATTGGAAATACAATGTTTCATATTAGAATAATCCTTAATTAAATATTATATTCTTTTTATTATTATCTAATAAGCAATTTGTGTTATGTATATATTAAATTAATAAATAAAATAATTAACACCACAAATCAAAGTAATTGTCCATCTAAGATAAAAAATAATATATTTAGAATAATAAATAGTTCATCATACTAAATATCCCAAGTATCCATCAAATATATATAATATATTCAATTCATTAAAATAATGAATATGTGTAAGTATAAATAATATATGAATTGAATTATTTATTCTTTATTTCACGTTGATATTTGTGGTCAATTCAGAGCGGTCAAGAAGGACATGTCTTTTATAAACATTTTTTGCAATATAATACTTAATGTGAGTTTGAAAAAAAAACTTTTCAAACCAAATGACTCTCTAATTATTTCATAGATTAAATAAAAAAATTTGAAAGCAAGTTTGTTTGTCATTTAAAGATTTCTTAGACAAGTTATAACAACATAACAAAGCACAACACAAGTAACAAAAAGTAAAATATAATAGCTTGTGTTATGTATTAACCACTCGTAGCTTGATTTAGATAAGATTGTAATTGAAAAAAACTTTCTTTATCTTAAATTATGGTAAATTCTCATTAAATCTAAGAGTTAGGAATATGATGAAGATTAATGGTTATCTTTTTTGTTATTGAGCTTAAAGTAAGTTTCTTTGTTAAATGTACAAGAGATTGACATTTAATGGAGGAACTTAGGTTTTTTCACCTAAGTAATTAGGGATTAAAATATTATTTTTGAACTATGATTGATATTAATATTGAATTTTAAGTTGGGTATCTTATTTTAGTGTAAAGAGAATTTGATTCGATGAAATCTAGTTCCAACAACTTTTATCATTTGAACTTCATATTGTTTTATTGTGTGTTTATAAAAAATCTAAAAAATATTGTAACTTGTAACTTTGTTTAATTTATCTTTCTTATTGAATGTCATGTTCAAATTATCATTATTAATTTGTTAGTTTAGATAGTAAAAATTTGTGATATTTATTAAATATTATATAAGTTTTGTGAAAATAATAACTTTTATTTATCAAATGATACTGGACGATTTGATATGGTTGTGAAAAGAGTTCACAATTTCTGAATTAGAACAAGACTCTTTTTTTCTGTAGGCTTAGCCTTGTTTTGAAATTTAAAAAGTCCTGACTAACAAATATTTGTAAAACTTGTGATTTAATTTTGTTAAAACAGGAACTGGGATAAGTAACATTCAAGTCCATGTTGATAAAGGGTTGACAGTGGAAGCTGCAAAGAGAATTAAAGGCAAATAATGAATGGAGGTGTGGCCATTGGTGGGAAATTGGATATATTCGAAGGCTAGAGATGCCAGAGGATGCAGATTTGAAGATTATTGAAGCGTACATATGTAATAGCAGATTTTTGGAAAGGGCTCTCAGGGAAAAGATGTGGATTGAACTTTGAAGCAGTGTAAAATTAAGAGAATAGTACAATATAATTTTATAGTTTGTAATAGCTAGTTTAGTTGCAACTTGATATATTTGACAATAGTTGACATTTGACAAACTTAGAACAATCTAATATACTTGTACAAGAATATATTGTTTTGGCATGAAGGACCTTTTGTGAAATGTGTTACGAATGATTCTCTTAACTAATTAAGAGAATGATAGGCATATGGCATTAAGTGAAGTCACATATTATTGGCCTCAATTCCTATATACAGTTGTGCAAATTGAATTGATATTAATGTTCTGTTTGGATTTGAAATAAAATAAAGAGGAAAAAATTGAGAAGGAAAGAAATATAAATGATAGAAATAGAAGATAAATTGAATGAAAAAAATTGTGTTTTTTTTTTCAAATGGACAGAAATAAGAAGAAAAATAGAAAAAATTCTCTTTACCTGTTTGGATGAATGAAAAATAAAGTAAAAAAGAGAATGATAACATATAAAAAATAAAAATATTTTTATATTCATTAAAAATTTAATTTTTACTTTATAATTTTTTAACATAAAAATATTTAATAACTTTTTACTCCATTATTTAATTCTCTTATTACGGGAAAAATTATTCAAGTTTGCAATTGTGTGAAAGATTAATGAAACCATACAAATGAGTTAGATAGCCTCTCCTTTGTGCCATCATTAACTCTTTTAAAACATGTCGTAGATGGGAAGAATTTTTTAAGTGAAATCCGTACAATTTTAACATTTTCCCCTTGAATTTCACCTCAAACAAACATATTAAATTATCTAAATAGGCAAATCTCTTCTAATTCACTTCCTTCAAATTTTTTCCTAACAAATAAATGAAAACAAACAAAATGTTAAGTATAAGTAAAATTATCTAATAAATATATAAGTTATGCCCATAAATTAAGTGAGTGATGTGAGATTTTTTTTAATACTTTTAACCTTTTTCATATTAGTAGGCATGTGTGAATAAGCACGTTCCTTCAAAATAATCTGAATACAAAGTTTTCTATATTAGTAGTTTTTCATATAAGCATGTGCCTTAAAAAGGGTGTAACTGTTTTTTATTTTTATTTTTACTGAAAACAAAAAATGGTGATAAAAATGTGTTTGGTTGAATTTTTGAAAATATTTTCAGTGAAAATGAAAACAGAAAACAATCAAAAATTTAAAATAATAAAATTTCGTTTTCGGTGTTTTAAGTTGAAAACAGGAACTTCATTTTGGATAAAATGAAAATATCTTAAGCAACTAAAAATACAAAAAGACAAAAAGTCAATATATCATAAATTTTTTCAGTATTTTTATTTCTTAAAAATAGAAAACAAGAAGTCAAATCAAATATATTTTGAGAATTCTAATATTTTAAAATGAAAACAATTTTCAGAAAATAAAAAAAAAATACAAATACAAATCAAACACACCCTAACTGTGCAAATTCAAGAAGAAAAAACAATACAATAATGCTAATTAATAATTAATAACAGCTTAAGTTCAGGTAAATGTTCGAACCATGATTAATCCAAGAAAATGAAATCGTTGGAGACAGGATAATGATAGAGGTCCCACCGATGGGCGAAAATTCTTGTTGCAATGAAAGTTTTACATGTGACAACAGTTACAATCAAATCATACTGAATACAAAATGCAATGAACAAAGTTGTTTCTTGTCATTTAAACAACACTTTGGTCACGAAAACTATAATGACATGATTGTTATTTGTTAATCTGAATTAATGGGCCAACTATACACATATTTTATTTGTTGGATTCTCTTGAACGTGAGCCTGATGACAAATGAAAAAAATGATGATCCTAAAACTTTATAAAGGATGAAAATAAACAAAATTATGCATATGTTAATCCAACTCAAATTCCTACCTCCTTAGCTACACTAATTCTTCTTACTCATTGTGTACATCCACATGCCATTCCGTACTACCAAACAAAGAAAGCATTATCTTGTTGGCTTTGTTCCTTTTTTCTTCTTGTTCTTTTCCTTTTTATTGATGTTAGTTCCAATAATTTATAACCTTATACCTAGACATGGAATATTGTGAAAAACGGTCAACGAAATTAAAAATTAAAATTGTGAAAATTTTATATTTCTCACCGGCATCTCACTTCACATGGGGTGTGTTCTCCAAGGGGATGAGTAAATTAAGATTTTAATGCTAATAACTTGTAGCTTCGTGAACACAATTTTTTTCTCTCTTAAAAAATGCTGCAATTTAAATGAAAAGGGATATTGTCGTGGTAAATTCTTGTTAGTTATACCCGATTAAAATATTAGTTCTAATTGGATAAAGTTCTTCATATATATATATTTGTTAGAAAAATAAAATAATAAAAATAAATTTAATTTTTCTTATAGGTTAAATTTAGTTTATGCATAAATTAATTTACATAAATTCTCTCATATTAGTTTCTCCAAAAGTCAATATTAGCCTATGTATAAACTAATGTTAACTAATAAAATAAAATAATTTATTTTTTCTTCTTTCATAAATACTTAAGAAGAAATTTATCTAAACAGGTCTAATAAATAATAAAAAAAAAAGATGACCACTTCTTTAGGGGTATTAAAAAATGCCCATTTCATATAATGATAATGATGTGTAACCTTTAAATGTTATTAGTGAAATCAATAGATCTCAAGAATGTAAAGGAGGATTTTAACGAGATGGGGTAGGCACAAATGGACCTAAAAGACTACTGAAATTGGTGGGATGTGACGGCATAAACTTGCATTGCACAATACTCCATAACATCGCACCCAAAAAGTCAAAACATTCACATAGGCAATTCCACAAACAGGTATAAGACAATCTAGAAATTGTCGAGTTTAAGGAAAAAGATAAATTAGAAACATTATTTAAAAGATAATGCTAAAATGGAGATGCGGGGTATCGATCCCCGTACCTCTCGCATGCTAAGCGAGCGCTCTACCATCTGAGCTACATCCCCTTGCAGCAATTGTGCTGTCCTTTATATTATGTGAAATAAAAAACTATAACGCTTTATTCAGTGCAAGGATATTAACTTGATAAATATATGGAGAGTGTAGTAAACTTATTTTCAGAAAGAAAATAAAAAAGGTTAATAAATGGTATATCTTTTGTACTAAGCCACAAAAAGTTAACAAATGATATAATTTTACATTTTAGTCTTTTATTATATTGTTGCACCAACTATTTAGGCACATACAAATTAAGTTTTGAAAATACAGTGGGGTAAGCAAATTTGTACATCTAATTTATTCACTTTTTATACAGTAAAAAAACATATTTCAAGTACAAATAGTTTCTTTTAGTTTTCTTCCGGATTTTTATTAAAATAAATTGTTTACCTTAAAAAATAATTTTAAAAAAGCATGTATATTAAATTTAAGACTAATTCACATTTAACATTTAATCTTTTTTAGTTTAACCATCTAATTTTTTTTTAAAAAAAATCATTTTGATCCCTTCAAATGTTTCTATTAGATTAAATTAGCCATTTCATAACTTGAGGAAGTAAAGAAATGTCACAATGGAGATGTTCATTTGATATGTCAACCAAAATTATCATTATAATCGTAAAAAATAGATGAAAAGAGAAATTTGATATAATAGAAACATTATATTTATCAAGGGGGATCTCACTCAATTGACTGGACAAGATATACAAATAAAATCTTTAATATCCTGTTCAATTGTACTTTAAAATATTAAAGTAAAACATTTTACACTAACGAAATAAAATAAAATATGATAATGGATTAACCCTATGTTTGATACGCGAAAAATGAAAAGAAGGGAAGCACGAGGGGGAAAAGATCATTGTTGAATGTCACAACATTGTCTTTCTTCCTTGGCTAGTGATTGATCTGTCCTCTTTTTCTAAAATCATTATTTTATGAAAAAATCACTAAACAGTTTTATCTTATTTTTTCACCTAGCAACTTCCTCTTTCTCTATTTCTTTTTCCTCTATCAAACAAAGCATAAAGTATATTTTAGTATAACATGATTTTGAATAATTAATTGGGATTTTCAGACTTAGCAAATAGGATAGTTTTATTTTAAAAAGTCTTAGGAGTCAAGACTATGTCAAGAGACTCAGGACGGTAGATAAATAAAATATTTTTTTTTCTGTCACTTACTGTACAAAAGAATGTGTTTGTCCCTGGCGATTATAAACACTTGTAGTGCTTGCTATGTCACAAATAAACATTTGTTTTTATTTTTATTTTATGTTTTTTTTTCTGAAGAACCGAATTTATTTAGGGAAAATATTCTTATTAAATACTCCTTAGTTGTTTACATCCTGAGAGATAAGAAAAACAGAAAAAATAGTGGCTAATTTGATTCTTAACATAAGCATGATAGGAAAAGAGATATAGAGAGAAATTAAAAGTGTTCATGAGATGTTCTTATTTTTAGTTTTAAGAGAATGTTCAATTGTGCCAAAACGAAAAGAAATAAAAAGAAAGTTTTAAAATTTGATATGAATCCCATACTTTTATATACTTAATTCAAAAATTTTATCTCAATTTCATTTCTTTCCAAATTTTTTTTATCTTAATCTCATTTATTTCCGCTCTACTGTACCTAGGTTGATATACATGGGTTATACCCTACCAATACTAAAGAGGTAAACCAACTTGTCCTATTAATGTAATTTTGAAAAATGCTAAAATCCATAATAATCTTCCACATGCCTAGCTAGCTATATGCATCTAGTGAAGTCATTCAGAGGCATAAGTATGCAGGCCACAATGCAAATTTTATGCTTTCAACTGCATTGATTACTTTATTCACTTGTCTCATACCACTTTGGAGTTGTTAAAATAAAGAGATCTAGAGAAACTAGCTAACCACATTCAGTTTATCATGTGCAACTCATCTATAAAAAAAACCAAAAAAATCAAATCTGGTTCAATTCCAGAAATTATAGATCCACTAAAAATAATGCTCTACCATCTATAAAGAAATTACTTGAAATTGTGGAATCCCTTGTGATTGGTAGATCGCAACACCTTTGTGTATATAACAACCAAATGATAACCACGACATGTGATTGTGATTGGTAGATCAATCTCTTTGTTGAGCTTCAATATTCATCACACCAATGTCCAAACTGACATATGATTATGCATCTGAATGGAGACCTAGTGAGTTTCTATGTAAGATGAAACTTTTTTTTCTTTACCATTTACCATGATCGGACCAAGGTTCGAACCTATCACATCATGCATATTACTTCAACCTCCCACCACTAAACTGATTCTATTGGGTTCCAAACTCTCTGTACATATTTATGCAATAAACATTGCTTGAGAAACTAGCAATCCTAATAAAGGAAATTAAATAGCACAGGCTACTTTTTATTATTATTATTATTATTATTATTATTATTATTATTATTATTATTTTTGAATTCAAAAAAAATCTTTTAGTAAGATTTGGTACCCATTTTCAGATTTTTAGAGCAAGATAGAGTAAGTGACCTGCTAGCATAGACTTTGTGCAAAGAAAAGGCTAAAGGGTGTCTCATTGATCCCTTGGAACTTTAGCTGACACTGAATTGCTACCTTTAAAGGGCAAGATCTGAGATCATGTGTGAGATTGTGACAGGAAGAATTTTGAACTTTATTCTACTTAACATGGAAAAAAATGAGGTGAGCACAGTTACTATAGTGCACCAGGCTCAGTTCAAAACTTTATTTGGTGCATGGAGAAGATGAGTAAATTCCATAGGCATAGCTGAAGAAGAAGCCTCATAAAGGGGTCATAGGAAAAGGACACAGAATGTTGCCGAGTACCAAGAAGTAAATGGAGGCACCAACTACTTGTAACATGTGAGGTGGTATGTGACTTGCTTTCACTGTATATTCCAATTCTGCTAAGTTGGCAAAGAAAGTTGTGTACTAACTTTTCTTGGAAAATGAAAGGGAAAATTCTTAGCCCCAATCTAAAGCAACAGAGAAAATATAGTTGTTAAATTCTAAGCAGGTTGGCAAACGTTTTGGATTTGGATGAAGTAATGTTGGATCCTTACACAGGAAGAGGGTTGAATAATGACCATTAATTTATTCTTTTTTTATTGGTGAGGAACATTAAAGTAGAAATCTTGGAGATTTGGGAATAAATTAACTTAATTAAGGGATCTATCTAGTTTTGCGGAATATTTTTGTCTGAATTCACAGATATAACATAATTATGCTTAAAGATTCTTTTACTAAAAATATATGGTTGAAGGTAGCTAGGGAAAGTTTGATTAAAATGAAACATTCAGCAACAGTCGTTTTCAACATAAATGTTGCATTTATATTAATAATATATACTGATAGGAGTGAAATCTTGAGTATAAAGTGAAATAATCATGTGTTATATTTAATGCTTAGATACATCTTACATTATCAAAATTTAATTACTCCTCCTCTTTAATTTTTCCTTAGTGTTAGGTTCTCACCAAGTACAATTTCTCTAATGGGTAAAATAACAGTACAGCATTAAAAGTAGGAGTTAATTACATGTCTGAAAAAAAATCTCAATTGCATTTACATAAAACCAAAATAGTTCTAGGGACGCAAATCATGTTTTAACTATCAACAACTTTTTGATTTTCAACTTTATACAACACTTCAGTCTAGCATTATTATCAATTTTTAATGAAATTCAAATAATATTAAAAGATGTTTAGGGAGTAATGTAGTCTAGCAAATCGTAATTCCAGTTTGTACGAATTGATGTTCCAATTTAAGGAAACAGAGAGTTCAATAATTCGTTCATATTAAAGCATCCATTTCTTATTCTTTAAGGTAACTTGATGCCACCAAACTATCAATTTTTATACATCGCCCTGTTCATCAATAATACTTTTGAATTTCTTAAAATCTTAATCAGTAGGTATATATAGCTTTGTTCAATCTAAGCCGCATATCATAACACACAATAAACTATGCATAGTCGTCTTGTTAGTTTTAAGTATTTTTTTTATACGATTTTATCACTGTGCTATGTATGAAACAATGAAAAATATTAAATATTGAATGAGTGTAATTTAATTGATAACTTATATTGAGTATGAGAATTTGGGTTTAATTTTCATATAATATACTCTTTTTTAAAAAAATAATAAATTTTAAATGTGATTAAACGTTTACCAAAAATCAGTGTTAATGAGTCTAAAGAATCAAAACTATAAGTTTATAAGCATTATTTAGGAAAAATGCTTTATGTATAGTTTATACGCATTATTCGGGATACTTTATAACTACGCAGCATTTTGCAATTTCTTTTTTATTATTTTAAGAAGTAGATACAACAACTCAAACCTATAATTAGTATCTAAGTTCCATTGAATCTCACGCCTAAGTGATGACTAACTAATATTCCATAATTTGATAGTTATCTTGTCACCAAATTAAATAATTGATGTTTAGGATACTAGTGAATAGAAGTTAGATATATTAGTAAAAGAGTGAAAAACGATAAATTTTCTAGAAAGGTATTTTTTCTTCAATATAATTTTGTCTCCCGTTTTTTCCTATAAACTTTTTGGTATATCATTTCATCTCCCCTGTCTTAGTCAGTGTATAAATCAAAACATCTATTATAATGTTTTTTTTAAGAAATATATTATAGTAACGTTGAACATTTAAAAACACAACTTTTCGATTGTTACTATTTACTCTATAAACTATTGAATTTTATAATCAAATTTATCGACATCATGGCATGAGAATAGACAAACTATTGCCCAAGAACTCGGATCTAAGAGTCATATTTTCCAATTTCAATGGTTAAAAGCTTCAAGAATTTTTTATAATGATGAATATTATGATTGGTACACCTGTCAAGACATAAGGCAATAATGGGAAAGGAGACTATATACTACTTATACATAAGAATCTTACTACACGTGACCCCCATCGCATTTAAGGGTTAGAATTTAATGAATCTACTCAAATTATAATTATTATTTTATAAAACATTGTTATTATCCTTTTAAACTTGTTCACACAACTTCTTGAAGTAACCAACACCTGCATTCTGATACTTATTGACTTATGGTTAATATTCATAATATATGTATTTTGGGATTCTTTAGAAAAAAAAAAAGGTTAGTATTCACAATTTGTGATTTTGAAAACTCAAAATGAGTGAATCTACCTCAAATTATCATTACTATTATTATAAAATATTCATACTTTTTTATGTTAATCATCTGATTCATTTCATCCAGACACAAAGATTCTGATTAATTTGACATTCGAACAAAAATAAATAAATTTTAATAAAAAATTATTTATATAAATAATAAAACTCGAATAATACTCCAACGAGTTAATTTTAATTTGATCTTAGTATTAGTTACCTGTATGAATCATCACTTAGTTGTTGTTATTATTATACTTTTATTAAACTTTCTCACAACTTCTTGAAATAACAAACACGTGCATTCTGATATATATTGTTAAATTAACTCCTTTGAATATGCAAAACAATAAATTCCCCAAATAACGTTAATATTCACAGTTTGTGATTTAAACGAGTCGTTTTGAAAATTTTAAACTCAAAAAGATTTCTGTAAGCAGGGAATTAGAGTTAATTTGAACGTTCAAAAGAAACAGTGAAATCTAAACTAATTAAAACTCAGTCCCTCACTCACAGTACCAAACAAAGTAGCAAACAGAACATCATGTAATCTATCATCATCGTCTAAAGCAAAACACGTTAAGAAACACATAAAAGTTTCACTTTGTTTTATGATTTTTATTTTTTATTTTTACTTTCTTCTCTCTCACTATTCACCTCTCTCTCCCTCTTCTTTGTGTTTGTGGATCATCCTCATTCATTCATCAATCTTCCTGCCTACTAAAGCAACAGTTTTTTTTTTTTTATATATTGTTATTTGTTATCTTTCAAAACAATTCATGGCCCCACATTAGTCATAGTCTCTCTCTCTCTCTCTCATATGCTTCTCTAACTAAGTGCTTGTGCTTCAAAATGGTCACCAAAAACCAGAACTGGCCACCATTATCACTCACATCCACACCACCACCTCCTTCAAATTTGAAGGTACCATTTTGTTTTTTTCTCATTTCTATATCCATTTTTCCAATCTCCAGCTCATTTTAAATCATGGGTTGCTCTTGTTCTTCAGTTTCATTGCACCACCATGCTTAAAAATATAGTCTTTTTATCATGTTGAGGATTCAAAATTTTGAGGGTGATGTGCTCTTCCTAGACAACAAAGAGCAAAGAGTTGGAGCAGAAACAATGGTGGGGACTCCAATTAATGGAAGAACCAGGCAAGCTTTCACAGTTGTCAATGGCGGTGGCCACGATCTTTGCCCCAGTAGTACTCCTCCAAGCAATGCTGGATCGGACTATGGTGTCATAGAGTTCACCAGAGAGGATGTGGAGGCATTGCTAAATGAAAAAGCCAAGAGAAAGGACAGATTTAATTATAAGGTTGATTAAAGTTTGGAATTTTAATTAAGGAGTGTGTTGCTTGTTCTGATATTTGGATTTGAGATCAAATTGTTCAAGGTTCATGGCTTAGTGTGTTGTTTGATTTACATCGTACAAGGTGTTGCTTGAATTATTGCTTGATTACTCATATATTAAATTATTAACATCATTCTCTATGCTTTTAGGAACGATGTGAAAATATGATGGATTATATAAAAAGGCTTAAGGTTTGTATCAGATGGTTCCAAGACCTTGAGATGTACTACTCTCTAGAGCAGGAGAAGTTAAAGAATTCACTGGAAATGACCCAGAAAAAATGCATAGAAATTGGTAAGATTAGTTTTCATTTTTTGCTCCCCTTTCAATTATGAAACACTCTTGCTGATTTTGACTATCAAAATGCTTTGAATTGTTTGATCATAGAGTTGCTGCTTAAAATCAAGGAAGAAGAATTAAATTCAATTATCACAGAAATGAGAAGGAATTGCACTTCCTTACAAGAAAAATTGATCAAGGAAGAAATGGAAAAGTCGGTAAGAAAGAATTTTTAGTCAATTGGAAGAAAACAAAAATGGTGAAAGGAAATGTCATATGATGAACTCTAAACTTTTTATTATCTTTGTAAATACAAGGCTGCAGTGGAGTCTCTTGTTAAAGAGAGAGAAGCTAGGCTTGACATTGAGAGGTCACATAGTACTCTGTCAGAGGACCTTGGAAGAGCACAACGAGAGATGCAAAGTGCAAATCAGAAGGTGAAATAAGCACTACAATTCCAATTCAATGAATTTCTTTGATTCTTTCCACTTCTCCTCATATTTTTTCAATCTTTCGTGAATTATGTTAAAAAATAAATGTCTTCATCTGTGAACTTCTGCAGATAGCATCACTCAATGAAATGTATAAGCGGTTACAGGATTACATTACAAGCTTACAACAGTACAATGGAAAACTTCACTCTGAGCTTTCGTCGGTTGAGGATGAACTTAAACGCGTAGAAAAGGAGAAGGTTTCGGTAGTGGAGAACATCACCTTGTTAAGGGGTCAACTTACTGTATCCGTTGTGAGTTTGCTTTCACATGTGAACTGTTTCAATTTTGAACTGAACTAGACTATATACGTAATACTTGCTGTCTTAGTAGATACATAAAAAAGCTTTGTGATGAGCACAAAAATATGGAAGCTGCAATTTTTGTGGACATGGATAGATGATTAGAGAGAATCTGATGATTTTTACCCTCTTCGTCATCAACTGGTTTTGAATGAGTGATTTGTGAATAGAGTAATGCTTAAGGAAAATAGTTTATTTTCAAAAGTAGCCTCATGCAATGATAAACCTTCAAATTCAATGATAAAATGGAACATAGAAATTTATCTTTTCCCTAAAACATTATCATTTACAATATTAGAATCTTTGGGACTATCTTTCTATGTTTGCAAGGAAAAAAATCACTCCAGAAGAAAATCTTATACCACTTTGAATCTTTAAGTCCAATGATAGTATCTCTGACTAAGGTTCTATTATTTCTCATAGTGTTTTGAAAGTGGAGGATAAGATATTTTACTAAAATCAAATGTACAAGAATTCAATAACACTTCATATATTAGAGAAATTGGAATATTAGTGAAAATAACAGAGAGTAACAAGATGTTGCTCCTACGGGAACTAATGCTTTTGGTCATTCTGCATTTTTTATAGTGGTGGAAAGTGAAAACTATTTGATCTTAAGGCATAACTGCCCTATAGATCTCATAAGAATCCTTGTTAAGAAGGATCAAAGAACTGAAAGTGCTAATATCCTGCCAAGTTTAGTTGATAGCAAGAGATGCTGTAATATTTTATTTTATATTATTTTTTTATTAATTTTAGGCATAAGTAATTGTTGGTTTTGGATTAAAGATAACTATCTTAATCTTTCAAAAAAAAATTCCGATTACCATAGTTATTGAACTTCATTTCCTGTCTTTTTTGTTCTATCTTTTATTTCTTACTTATCATGCAGCTGGTATATTACCCAGTTTCCTTGGTTCTTTTATTAGTCTTCTCAAGAGGAGGCCATAAAACAGAAGGATGTCTTGGCTACAGAAGTTTCCTCTCTTAGAGGAGAGTTGCAACAAGTAAGAGATGAGCGAGACCGGCAATTATCTCAAGTACAAATTTTAAGTTCTGAATTAGAGAAAGTTAAAGAATCTACAAAACATTCCTCCACTGAATTGGACAGCTTGACGTTTAAAGCTAATGATCTGGAGGTTGGTTTGTATACCCTATTTATTTATAAATATCACATCATTCTGTTATTGTGGAGTCTTGAGAGGATGAGCTTCCTTCCCTCCAGGAAAAATGTTCTCTGAAAGATAATCAAATAAAGGCATTGGAAGAGCAGCTAGCAACTGCAGAGAAGAAACTGCAGGTAAGCGAGATTTTTTTTTTTTTTTAAAGTTGTATACTATTAGGTATAGAACCATTTTATATATTGTTAGATAAAGAATGTGAAATTTTACCTAATAACTTAATCCTTTAGTTGGTCCTTGACATATACATTATGATGATTATTTATCTTATTCATGGATTTTGTTCCTTGTTAGGTGTCTGATATATCTGCATATGAGACAAGGACAGAATATGAGGGACAACAGATATTTGTGAATGAGTTACAAAGACGCTTAGCAGATGCAGAATATAAACTTATAGAAGGGGAGAGGCTGCGGAAAAAATTACATAATACCATTTTGGTAATTCGCTGAACCAAAGTATTTGTTGATAATATTAAAATAATAATAATAAAAATTTGACACCTTAATATTCTTCATATTAACAGGAATTAAAAGGGAACATTCGTGTATTTTGTCGTGTGAGGCCTTTATTAGCTGATGAAAGTTGTAGCACAGAAGGCAGGATTTTCAGTTATCCAACATCAATGGAAACTTCTGGACGAGCCATTGACCTAGCCCAAAATGGTATATCGATTGTGATGACATATTTGAAACTATTCTTATTTCATTTTCCTTGAATTAGATTATGCTGTAAAAATGTTAACTCATGTTGCTCTTGTTTTATTCTTAGGCCAAAAACATGCTTTTACATTTGATAAAGTTTTTACACCAGAGGCATCACAAGAAGAAGTTTTTGTGGAAATTTCACAGCTTGTGCAAAGTGCTCTTGATGGTTACAAGGTAATTTAAAAGTTCTTCTGTCATCTCTAAAGCACTATTTATTTAAAATCATCAATACATAAGGATCAACCATTTCACACACTATTACTAGTCAATTTTGAAAAAGCAGAATTCTAAAACCCTTTTAATACTAGTCACTTTTATGCTGTATGGTATCTTTGCCCTTCTCTGCTTGCAATTCTTTGGTTCTGACATATTTGTGTTGTAAGACACATGTCTATCTGTTAGATTTGGTGTAGGATGTTGCTTTTCTAGCAACCATGTTTCTAAATCAATATGTAAAACTGTATACATAGATGTATAGCAATATGATGATGTTTTCTTCTTCAGGTTTGCATCTTTGCCTATGGTCAGACAGGGTCAGGGAAGACCTATACAATGATGGGAAGGCCTGGACATCCAGAGGAGAAGGGCTTGATACCTCGTTCATTAGAACAAATATTTCAAACTAAGCAGTCTCAGCAACCTCAGGGCTGGAAATATGAAATGCAGGTAATATAGAGTATTTTTCTTCTGTTTATAAATTTTTAAATGCAGAATTGCTGATAAGGTTTTCCTTGCTTAATTTACAGGTGTCAATGTTGGAAATATACAACGAAATGATCCGTGATCTGATATCTACAACAACACGTGTGGAAAATGGTACTCCTGGAAAACAATATACAATCAAACATGACGTAAATGGAAATACACAAGTTTCTGATCTCACAGTAGTGGATGTTCATAGTGCTAAAGAGGTTGCATTTCTTTTAAATCAAGCTGCAAATAGCAGGTAACTAATTTCTTGTGTTTATTCTATTATATCTTGTAATCTTACAATCTACTAATTATTATTCTCAATAAGATACTGCAAATGAAGTTGCTATTTTATGGCCAACATTATATACCTACACTTCTTGATGCATTTGGAAATTATCATTTCATAGCTTAAGAGAAATGAGCAACTGGTTTAATATAACATAATTTCGATACAACAAAATATTGATTTGTTTTCTCTTAGTAGCCACAACTCTCAACCTTTTTATGTCCAACTCAACTTTATTGATTTATTTTTTTCTTGTTATCTCCTTTTAGATCTGTGGGAAAAACCCAGATGAATGAACAATCATCAAGAAGTCATTTTGTATTCACTCTTCGAATATACGGTGTAAATGAGGTAAAGATTTTCTATTATGACAATGACTAAAACCATGTTCTATATTCAATTTTTAATTTCCATCTCAACCAGTGATAGACACACTGACTTGCGTCACAATGCAACCTATTTGTCTTTCTTCCAGAGCACTGACCAACAAGTACAAGGTGTTCTGAACCTTATTGATCTTGCTGGTAGCGAGCGGCTTTCAAAGAGTGGATCAACTGGGGACCGGTTGAAAGAAACTCAAGTATGTATAAGCATGGTGCTTTTCATTCTCTCTTATTCTTATTTGATTTCAAATAGTTTAAACTCTCTTTCATTTCTGATCAGGCAATCAACAAAAGTTTATCATCACTGAGTGATGTTATATTTGCCTTAGCCAAGAAGGAGGACCATGTGCCATTCAGAAACTCAAAGCTTACATATCTGCTTCAGGTAATGCATTATTATTCTTTCACATGGCATTCTGAAGATTTTAATTGTCATGCATTATCAGTGTAAATTTTTTTGCACTATCAATCGATCAAAACTAATCAGTCATGTATGATACGTTTATTGACTTTTATGTTAATTACCTTAAAAATCATTCCAAGACTGATTTCTGATGGGTTGATATATAGTGTAAAAAGTTTCACACTAATAGTACATGACAATTAAACTCGTTTTTGAATTCCACACTATATTGACGATTTCTTTGTTGTTTGCCTTGAACGATTTGAGATGATCTAATAATAATCTCTTGAACATGATGGTTGAACAGCCTTGTCTAGGTGGAGACTCCAAGACACTAATGTTTGTGAACATATCACCTGATCCTTCTTCAGTTGGTGAATCACTATGCTCACTCAGGTTTGCATCAAGAGTCAATGCTTGTGAGATTGGAACACCTAGGCGTCAAACCAATGGACGTTCAATAGAGTCTCGCTTGAGCTATTTCTAATCTTCAGAAATGTGTATTTGTTTTTTTAACCATTTGTGGCAATCAAGAGCCTGTGTGAGTACCACAATAAAGTGAAAATGAAAATGAGATTGATTCTAACAGCGGCATATAGCTTGTATAGTGAAGAAAGTTACTAAGCTTGCATTTATAGAACCCATTCTAGTAGTCCAATTATTCTGCTTAACGTTATGTATTTATTTATTTATTTATAACATTTCTCTTATACAAATCTCGGAAAGGGGATTGTTTGTGATAATGGGAGTGGTAAACTAGTTTGATTAGAAGCATATCAATAAAAACAGATTTATTATAATAATTCAAAAGTGAAAGTAGTAAATAATCTCACTTTGACTAACTAAACTAGTTTGATTTTTAGAATTATGATGATGAATTATTTTGGTGTCCATTTAAAAATAGAGTCCTGGGTGGTCGCCCATCCTCAGGACCGCCTCTACTTCAATAATTAATAATATAAAAATTTACGTATTAAAAATTAGAGAAAAAAATCATAAATTAAGAATATTAAAAATTTTACACTTATCATTTAATTATAATTCATCGTATATGATAAGTTTGTAAACTTTCATGATAAAATCGTATTAATGATAAATTGTTATTAGATGATAGTTTTACGATCATTATTTTCTAAAAATTCTAATTAAATAATTGCAACAAATACACCTAAAGAACACTATTTAAATTTTTTAAATTAAGTATGCTGAATATTTAATTATAATTCAGTGTATGGTATGTGATAAGTTTATAAATTTTTATGATAAAATCATATTAATGATAAATTATTATTAGATGACAGTTTTACTATCTATTATATCCTAAAAATTCTGATAAAATAATTGCAACAAATACACCTGAAAAACAGCATTTAAAATTTTCCAATTAAGTATGCTGAATACGTTAGCTGATAAGGTTAATCATCCTTAGTTGTTTCAGCAGTTAGGGATAAGATTGATTCATGATAATCATGATAAATAATATGCAGACTTAAATACCAACAAGAGTGACCTACACATCACAAGAGGGGCAGTCTCACATAATTTAGCTACGTATTTATATAAAATGGGCTACTTGACAATTGTCATTCATATCTCGTAAGAATTTGGAACGTAAAGAAATTGTGGCTGTGAAAATGACATGAGATATCCAAATACATATATCCAAAATTCCAAGTTCCCCACAGGAAAGAAATACGTTAAGGTTAAAGATTTTGTTGTCACTTCGTAGCCTACTAAAACTGAAAGACTAGATTCCTTAGCTTATCTTGTTTTTATATTTTTGGGGGATTAATAATATTAGACCTAACCAGCACGTAGGAGACTATAACTTATAAACTTTCCTTGTAATGTAAAAAATTCGAATCAAATGTCTTAACTTCAAGATGACTTATACGCAATTACTTCATCGGTTTTTAAACCATGCATGCCATCAGGAATTTTCAGTTTTGAAAGAATTTGCAAAAAAATAAAATCGGTTTTGAAAATAACAAATGCCAGCAGGAGTAAAATTTTACGAGAAATTTTATGATACCCTACTAAATTTTGGGGTTTTGCTTAGTTTTTGAATCGATAGCGGCATAAGTTCTCGTTTAATGAAGCATGCCATTTGTTTTATTATAGCTTCATAAAGTGGGAATTTGTTATGACTTCATTAAATGAGAACACGTACAACTATTGATCCACAACTCTCAAAATTTACTTTATATATTCATTAATAAATTTACATGTTTTACATTGTAAATGAAATAATTTTTGCTTTTACTTTCTGTAAAAAAATTTTATTGTTTATGACCCCTACAATATTTACCATTACTTGTTTTGATCATTGCTTGTCCTAATGATGAGGAATAATTAAAAAAAAATGCTATATTTTGCGAGAACATGAAAATAGAAGTGGCTATATTTATAGGGAATAAAACAAAAGTTGATACTCCCTCTCAAATGAAACAAAAACAAAATTAACGCATATTTAGGCTAATTAAGTTAATTAATATTATTTAAGTTAAATTATAATTTGGTACCCTACAATTTTAAATCTACGATTTTGGTCCCCTACTTCTAAATCATGATATTTAATTTTTTTATTTTCCATAATAAGTAATTTCAGTTCATTTATCAATTGATCATTAATTGACCATTTAAAGTTAAATGTTGACTTTGAGATAATATATTGGTGTGAAACTTATGTATGTTGTTGACATAACATTTATGTGAAAAAAGATTAAATACAGTGAAAAATAATGTATCTTAATAGGAGTTGAAATTGTGGCCATTTAGTCATAGAAAAAACAATAAACAATTAACACATGTTTTGTTTAATTAATTACATTAAAATATTTAATATATAAATATTTTTAATAATAATTAGAGTAAAAATAATTTGTTTATTAAAATCTATTTACAAAATAATTTATATAATTAATTTACATATTAATTTATGAAATTTAATTATAAGACACTTTTTTTTATTTTTCATATCAGATAATCTTTTTTCACATAAACACAATATCAATATTCTACATAAGCTCTATGAAAATATCAATATATCACATCAATATTGACATTTGACTTTGAATGGTCAATAAAAATCAACTGATAGAAAAATAAAATAAAAATTTGAAAATAGGGAACCAAAATCGCAGATATAAAATTATAAGAAGATCAAAATTATAATTTAGCTTGTTATTTAATTATACTAGTCACATTTTAAAATTATTTTTCTTTTCAAAAATACCATTTGTTGAAACTTAAACCAAACATAAAAAAGATTTGTTGGAAATAAGATATCAATTAATTGAAAGGTATTTTAAAATAATATTATTAAATAGGATAAAAGTAATTAAATTTTGTTTATATTTAATTCCACATTTTTTATTTTAGTCTGGAAGTAGTACATTTTTATTTTTTAGGACATAAAACCAAAACTAGCTATTATATTTATAAGGACTAGAGGAAGAGAGGGACTCCCTACCTCTTTAAATTTTTTAAATAATAAAAACTTAGAAGTTACATATAGTTAATAAAAAATGAGAATAAAAGAACTGATAATATAATATAAAAGTAGTGAGAAGTTAATATAACTTAAAAGAAAAATTTAAAATTTAAGAAGTGGTTTAAGAATAAAATTGTCCAATAAAATATCTACACCAAATAAAATAATTCTAATTATTAATAATTATAGATGGAAGACAGGTTACTATATTCACAGGTTCGTTGAGGGGACTAATGAGGATGAGTATTACAATGATATAAAAACTCTATTAAAACTACTATGTTTGTATATATGGATCTTAAAAATATTTAACCCCTGTTAATATTGATAATAATATCATCTGTATTTTTTTTTTTGTGGTTAGCAATGGTAATTGTATGGGCATGGCCAATTCTTCACAGCACTAACAAGAGTCAAGAGACCAGAAGTTGCCAATGTTTGCTGTGTTTTTTGCATGTCATCATTACACGAGTCCGGGGCAATCATGACAATAGCAAGATGTGTTCTTTAATTTGGCAAAATTCTCATATAGTTGTATTTATTTTTGTTATCAATATATAATTAATGTGTTTCTTGTCTAACTTAATTTTTATTATTAGGCCAAATGAACCTGACCAAAGAATTAGCTAAAACAATGACCCCAACTAGATTAGATTGGTTATATCCTGTATTATATAATTCAATTAGACAAATGTATTATTCAAGAAAAAATCAGCATTTCTTCTACAGTACTGATATTTCCTCCTAGAGTATTATATATATAAATCAACATTTTGAAGAATCAGCTGCAGCAGAAAGCAATGAAAGGTCAACAACAGCTAAAAAAATCTAAGGTGGTGAAAATTGACTCAAGAAAATCATGGGAACACCACATAACTAATGCAACCAATAAAGGCTACCCTGTGAGTATCATTTGTTTACTGGGGATTAATTTAGTTATAAATCTCTGTTTGCATTTCTAATCATTACAGTTGGTTGGTTAAGGTTATTCATAACTCTTTATTCTTCATATTGCAGGTTATGGTTCATTTCTCTGCTTATTGGTGCATGCCTTCAATTGCTATGAATCATTTCTTTCAACAACTGGCCTCCACCTATCAAAATGTTCTCTTTCTGAATGTTGATGTTGATGAGGTCAAGGTAATTTATTTGTATAACCTATGGTGGGGAAGGACATCCTTCTTGGTTTGGTGTTTATATAAAACTATTTAGTCCATATACCACCACATCTCTGTGATTTTCAATTCATCTATTTCTATAGTGCTTCTAATTGGCAGAACATGCAATGCTATCTAATATCCATAAAATCATGTAAAGGGTTGTCCAGAAAATAACATTTCCTAGTTGTTTAATTTTGAATGCATGTATAATATCACTAGAGCTTCTATTTTATTCTTAAGAAAGAAAGAAAAAAGAAAAACACTCTCAGGTTTCAAGCCTGTATTGATTCTCAAATAAAGTGTGACTTTGCGGATGATATAATAAAGTTACCTATAAATAAATATGATAAATAATATCTTTTGTTATCTTTTGTGAATGGTTTGAAAGGACAAATTCTGTGCATGATTCCTGAGTATATATCACTCATATTTATTATTCTCTTAACCACTTTTTGTTCTACTGCTATGTGCTCATATTTTGTTCTATCTAAGAAGTTGCCTCCAAGTTGGAAATCAAAGCCTTTGTTTTGATGAGTGGAGGAGCTCTGGTGGATAAGACTGTTTACTTTTAGATTCCAAACCCAACTTTGAGGTCATGTGGGCTGTTTTTATGTCACCAAAGACAATATTATTAAGATTATTCCTAATCTAATCTCAATAATAAAAAAAATCATGTAGGTTTCTAGCCTTTTAACTTATAATAATGGCATTATTGGTCATAAGAATAACGAAGTGTGACTTTGCTGATGATATCCATTCGTGACTTATAATAAATTAATAATATATTTTCTAATCCTCTTTTATTGGTTTCAAGAGACAAATTCTGATGCATAATTGTTGAGCATCATCACTTGTATTCATAATTCTCTTAATGCGTGTGTTGTGTGGCTCTATCTAGGAAGTTGCTTCCAAGTTGGAAATTAAAGCAATTCCTACCTTTTGTTTGATGAATGGAGGAGCTCCAGTGGATAAAATTGTGGGTGCAAACCCTGATGAATTAAGGAAAAGGATCAATTGTTTTATTCACCAGAAACATTCACCCAAGTCAGTGTGATGATGCTTGAACGAACACATTGAACAGTTGCCGGAGCTGTAAATATGACCCATTATGTTTATTATCTTAATAAAATAAAGTACTAAATAAAATTGATTCCTTGTATGTCACAAATTCCAAGTGGTTGATCTTTTGTTATTTGTATAAGTTTCGGTGTGTACATGGAATAGTGTCGGTACGAAAGGGCAAGTTGCTGTACAATAAAAGGGTATTTATTGTATTCATTTTCTTCAGAATGCTATTTTATTTTTCTCTTTTTTATATACTTTGTGGTCGTATATATCAAGCTATCAATGCAACTTGATTGCCAAGTCATATTAGTTCAAACCAATTATCAGTTTAAAATTAATTCACACACTTTCGAGGAACATTTGGAAAAGATAAGTAGTTTCAAATTCTAATTGCTCTAAAGCAACTTCTGAAAAGTCGAATTAATTGAATTGAACAGTAAGAACTCAAGTCAGAATTTAATTGCTTGAATCCATTAAATTTATGGTTGAACAATGATGTTAGGGAGAGAAAGACATGACAGAAACAAAACATTTTTCATATAAGAATGAAATAAGCAAAACATAACTAATAGGCCATACAACTAATCAGGAATGTTTGTGTTTGCTAAGTTTAGAATACTTAAATAGATAAAAAAAATATTATTGTATTTGATCATACTATATCATAGTTTGGTTTAGATTGATTTGAATATAATATTAAATTCAATTTGAATTCGATTGAATGATTTGATTTGTCTTTATTTTTAGAGTTTAACAGGATAAACACATTAGTTATCATGGGAGTTACAAAATTTTAATTTGGTCTTTATACTAAAAACACTTATTTAATATGTTCTTATTTATGCAAAGGTTATGAGTTTGGCCCATATATATATATATATATATATCATTTTTAATTTAGTCTCTAGTACATTCTCATTCTCATTTTTTTTAGGTATCAACTTAAAAATATGTTACACATAGATATTAGATTAAGAATATAATACACATGTTTATAATAAGAGTGTCTTATGCATATTTAAATGAATGCATTTGCATATATGTATATGAATTATTTAACTATGTGTAAGTGTAAGTAAGTGGTTAATAATATATAGGTTTTGATCTTAGTGTAGAAAATATTTGAGATTTTATTTTGAATAGAAGTAGTAAAACAAAAAGACACTCGAATATTATTCTATAGAGCACAAAAAATTTAAGATTGATTTGTTTCTTATATTTTTATGATTGATATTTTTTAGTCCTTATAGTTTGAAAGTTATTTTTTTAGTTCATATAATTTATATTTTAATTCTTTTTTAATCTTTATAGTTTAAAAGTGGTATTTTTAGTCATTATAGTTTATATTTTAATCCCTATAATTTGTATTTTACCTTTTAGTCAAGCTAAAAAAAATATAAAAAAATTAATTACAAATTAGTTATATATTATCGACTATTTTTTAATTACAAATTATCTTGCGATAAATTAGTTACGAATTACTTGTTAATATTTTTGTAATTGATAATACTATTCAAATTTTGATGATAAGGACTAAAAAGGAATTAAATATAAAATATATGTACTAAAAAATCACTTTCAAACTATAAATATTTAAATAGAATTAAAATACAAAGATTAAAAAATTTATTTTCAGAGATTAAAATAGAATTAAAAAATAGAATTAAAATATAGGCGATAAAAATTAAAAAAACTACTTTAAAACTAAAAAGGTTAAAGTGTATAAACGATAAATCAGAAACAAAATGAATAATTAAACATTTAAGATGTAAGATGTAGTATTACCAACCTGTTCTCCTTAAATAGCTAAGCCACTTGGACCCGTTACTTGTTATATCTCTTATCCTGGTGAGAAGATAGGTTACGATAGACAAGATATAATTAGAATTATTTTTCTTTTTCTCTCTATATCTATAATATTCAACCCACTACATAATATATATATATATATATATATATATATATATATATATATATATATATATATATATATATATATATATATATATATATTTAATCGACATACTATCTTTTATATATAATAATAATAATAATATTGATAAATAAATTTAAATTAAATATTTATTATTCAAATATTTTTTGAAGAAAAGTATTTGACTTTTTATAAACCTTATATAATTTGTTTATAATTATAAGAAAGGTTGCTGCGTAAATAAAATTCAATTTTGTATAATTTAGTTAAAAAAATGATATAATTTCCATAGTTTATAAAAAAATTTAAAAATTTATAGATATTTTTAATGAAATAATATTTTTAAAATTTGAACGATATCATATCGTTATCTGATTTGTTTGTTCTTATCTGTTTCGTATAATATTACATCATATTTTATATTTTATTCCGACTACCAAACATAGTGTCAAGTAATCCTCCTTAGCCTTCTGTCCTCATGTTTAATTAAGGAAGAAAAAAGAGTATAGTGATCCACACTATTCATCCAAGGAATCCATAAAAGGAAAAAAATAAAATTTAGGAGACCAAATTAAAAAGAAATAGAATAAAAAGGCAAAAACACTTTTTCGATTATGTATCACTACTTTAACACTATCCTTACTACTGTACTGGCATCACAAAATGCTATTAGCAATGGCTTCTTTAAATGATCACAAATATTATTATACAATTAATTAATCTTAAGATTCTGGTTAACCATATTATTTTTTCTTATTCTAGGGTCAATCGAGAGTAAAAATTAATCTTTTGAAATATTAAAATTCATTTAACCGTATTGATTTTTTTTTTCAAGCAAATATTTTTTCATACGTACTAAGGATCAAATCCCTTAAAACATATTTAAAAGATAAATCAATCATGTCATATTATATTGATAAATTAAATTTTAATAAAGTGATTTTTTTTTCTAGAATTAGTTTTTACTTGTATTTAGATTTTAGGGTTTAAGATTTTTATTTGTGTATTATATAAGATGAATATTTTCAAGTATATTATACTAATCACAACTTAAGGTTTTGTGAAATTACACAAACTTTTTAACTTTTACATTAACTTTCCTTTATAGGAGATCACATTATAATTTTTTTAAAACAATTAAAGAGGTTAGTATAATGTATAAGAGGGTATGAGTGTACATTCTTCAAACAATTAAGGGGCTAATGGAAGAGCAGAAAAAGCAAGAAAAGTTTGTATAATTTCACAAAATCTCAATAATAGCTAGTGGCATTTACTCTATTTTAAGAGATCACATTTATTCTTCACCAAATATAATCTTCCTTGAGTAAGATAAAACCACTATTAGAGACAACAAAGTTAACTTTTCGAGTATTTAACATAGATATACATTAAAAAATTAAATAAAATCAAAATCACTAATTGAACTATACGAATTTGTGTTAGTGTATCCATGCGCTCAATAATATGTAAGATAATTTTATTTTATATAATTAAAATCCACAATAAATAAAGAGTATTAATCTATAAATTATATTATGATTAAATTATAAAAAATAAATATATTCAAATATATAATTATATTTTATATTTGTAATAAAAATTTAAAATGCAATATAAAGTTACTTTTATTTTTTAACAAAAAAAACTATTTCAGTTCAATTTAAAAATAATTATAAAATATGATAAAATGAAAGAGAGATAGTAGACTAAAATGATTTTTTAAACTCATTTATGTGAATAATGTGTGAAATGTTCTTAAAAAATGAAAAATAATATTAAAAATGTTTTACTTTTTTATGTTCGAACTCTAGATTATTTGATCAAAAAAGGCAAGTCTCTACCATTTTGTCAACCATTATTTTTAAAAATCTCTGACTGAGAGAACAGAAAGTGTAAGTCTCATTTTTTTAAATCTTGTATTTTAATTTATATTACAAAATTAAATTATTTGTTCATTCTGAAAAATAAAAAAGTAAACAAAGAGAGATTGGAAAAATCTCAAGCATCGGCCTATACAAGCCCAACCCAAGCCCAAGACCAAGCCCAAGCCCAAGACCAAGCTCAAGCCCAAGCCCAAGCCCGAAACTCCTTTTTTGTCGTAAAAGCTGACGACGAAGGATTCAATCACCACTTGCCAGTTGCCACCAATTTTCCCCATCTCCTCACTCTCACCCACGCAGATTCCCCTTTTCCCAGAAAAAATTATAATAATACCAATAATTATTAATAACAGTAAAAAAATAATATTAACTATGAATTGACCCATTAAGTAATATACTCATAAAAAAATGTGGGATTCCTACTCTAAGAATCTTTTCAGTGAACAATATATAACTATTTTTATATGTATTTTTAAAATTTTAAAATATGTCCTAATTTAAATAAGTCTCGAGATTCAGTTCACTTTCTGTCAAAATAAAATATTAACGATGAATATATAAATATTAAAATTAAATAATATTAAATTTAATAAGTTCCTTCTTTTTTTTTTTTTCCCTTTCTCCCTCTCGGAACTTTGAAAACGTGGAAGCACACCCCAGACCCCACACCAGTCCCCGTTTGTTCCGCAGCAAAACAAAAGCACCGCGTCTTCCCCGTGCGGGGAAAAAGAAAAGAAAAGAACCCTCAATTTTCCGGGAAAACCCTCCCCACAATGGTTTCCCGGGAAAACACCAATTGGCTCTTCGATTACGGCTTGATCGACGATATTCCCGTTCCGGACGCCACCTTTGGCGTCAATTCCTCCGCCTTCACATGGCCCCCTAATGCCTTGAACGCTTCCTCCAATGTCGGGTACTCGCAGATCGCTTCGCCAATTGCGTCTTTCCTTTTCTCGCTTTCGTTCTCGCACTCTTTTATTTTGCCTCCTTTTGCTTATTGTTGATGATTAGGGTTTCTGAATCGGTGCTTGATTGTGTTGGTTTTGTGAATGTTTGATTTTAGGGTTTTGTGTTTCTGAAGTTCTGCGCGGTGCTGAATTTTGTGGTCTTGGAAGAAATGTTTTTTTTTGGGGGGGATTGCTTAGTCACGGGTGGTTGTAGTGTTTGTTTTTTTTAATGTTACGTGGTGGAATTTGATCTGTTTTGGGTGTGTAAATGTGCGAGTTTAGTTGCACGTGCGAGTTTTATTTGCTTCTACAGATTTCACAATGCTAATTTTCACTTTAGAACATATAATTAATGTATGTTTCTGTATTTTTTTGTCAGTGTAGTGTGTGTGTTTCTACTTTCTTGAACTGTTGATTGCCTTGTAATTCATGTTTTTTAATTGATATTTTCGTAATTATGTTGTTGGCATATGAAATTGGGGATCATTTGTACATCCCAAGTTGGGTGGTTAGTTGTTTTCTGAAGTCACAGGATCATCTTAGGCAGGAATCAAGTTAGGTGCATGATATGGAGACATGCTTCAGGTTTAATTTGTAATCATGGAGTGGTTGTTTAACTCTAGGGAAGATTCTTCTGTGTAGTTATGGCTTACAAGTTTGTTAATGCTCTATTGAAGCAAATGTTGGGAGTAGGGAAAGTGCAGATAAGGGCAAGAAATAAATGTGGAAGAGATTAGAGTGATGAGGTGGCTTAGTGGATAAATGCAATATTATGAAGAAAATGAGATGGAAGGAGTAGCACCTATTGTGGAGGAAAAGGCAGAACTCGTGTAAGATGGTTTAGTTTATAGTGATTAGTCATTTGAAAAGAAGATTGATAGAGTCTGTGAGAGAAGTGGGTTAATAGAGAAGAGAATATTCTAATTTAGGGGAAGAGGAAGACCTAAGAAAGTGTTATGAAAAAACCATTAAGAAAAATCTTCTGTAAACGGTTTTACTTAAATTTGTCTACTGCTAGAGCGCATAAAAGCAACTCCACCTAGTGGGGGGATAAAACTAGATTATTGTTATAACTCCCATTACTGCAATTTCCTTTGGTTCTTGGTTTTATTATGAGAATGGGTAATAGTTATACCAGAATCTTGCATATTTCTTTTGCTTGACAGTTTTTTTTTGGGGGTAGAGAAGTGGATTTAGCCTGAGAACTTGAGTGGCTGAACGACTGATAACATACCAATTCAGGAAGGGTTTTTCCTTAGAGGCCTATGGAATATGGAATGTTGCTTTTGTTACCATTCTTAATAATCTTAGCAATACATTCTTATGTAATTAATATATTTCTATTCCCTTTTACTGTTAGATAATTACTTTTTCCTTTCTAAAACATATATGCTTGGGATTTGAGGCCATATACATATTTGTTTGGTCAATTATGGCTGCTGACATTTTATTCATGACTATATCTACTACTCCACCGGTGTCCCTAGAAAAAAAATTATTGACTGGATTTTCTTTATTACAATATTATCTGCTCCTAGCGTTGAAATTGATGGCTCGTTGGGGGATTCTGACAGTCTCAAAGAGTCTGGCTCAAAGAAAAGGTACACAATGTTCTATTCCCTGTTCATTTTTATTGAATAAATTAATTTTGTTAATTAAAGGGGGAAAAAAAAATAAAGAATCAACATGTTTAGCGAGTTGGCAATCTTATCTTGAACCTGCTCTTCTGAAGTTCTTTTCTCACTTCTCCCTCTATCCCTAATTATATACAACACAGTTGACTAATTTACGCATATTAAGAAAGTTGGTTAATATTGTTAATTAGCATTAAATTTGTCTATAATTATAATATTTTTCCAAATTTATCCTTAACTTTATTGGGAACCTATTCATCTTCTCCCATCTACATAGGAGAGAGAAAGAGATAATTCTGGGTATTTTAGTAAAAAAATAATTAATGCACAAGAAAATTGAAATTAAATCTTATAAAGAGGAATTTTTTTTCTTTCAAAACTATGTCTTATAAATAGGGACGAAGTATTTCCTAATCTCTGTTTTGGTTGTGCCTGGCTACTTGCTAGTACAGTCTTCAGATGATTTTCTGTTCTGTTTTGTTTTATTTCTTTTTTATACGATAATGAATTAATAGTAATGATTGAAAACTGAAGTGAAATCCGAGGGCATTGTTAATTTTTAAATAAACTTGCTAGGCGCCACTAGCCATAAGCCCACAAGTGATCTCCAGCAAACTGACAGATGTCTATAATGTAGTTAAGTCAAAGGATGAGGTTAGTTAGTGCAATTGATGTTAATCATGAAGAAAATAAACGTCACAGATCCTATTGCATTGCATATGTTATCTTGTTCAGGTATAAGATTTCCCTGTCTAATAGCATTGACTCCTCTTTTGTACATCAACATTATAGCAATGATTAAACTCCAAAAAATGAGTCTACCCAATCCAGATGGCTTATCCTTGGAAGAAGTTATCCTCATTTTCTTGTTTGTTTCATGTTGCAGGGTTAGGTCTGAGTCATGTGCTGCTTCTGGCTCCAAGGCATGTCGGGAGAAGTTGAGAAGGGATAGGCTTAATGACAAGTACACCTTTTACTCCAAATTCCAACTATCTCCCGTCTTTCGATTATCCTTTTTAGTTTTTGTGTAAATGTGTAGTTGAGGCACGTACCTAATATGATAGACGTGATTAGGTTTGTTGAATTGGGCGCCATTTTGGAGCCTGGAAGGCCTGCCAAAACAGACAAGGCTGCTATCCTGATTGATGCTGTCCGAATGGTGACCCAGTTACGGGGTGAAGCCCAGAAGTTGAAAGACACTAATCAGGGTCTTCAAGAAAAGATTAAAGAGTTAAAGGTAAGGTTTCAAGTTATACTCATATTCATATTCGAACGACTTCTTGGGAGTTCTGTATTCAGGATCACTTAGGCCATTTGGTTTAAGAGAATGTTCTGTTTTCACCTTTAATTATTAAAATGCTACCTTGTTTTCATTTTGTTTTTTGTTATAAAAAATTGTATAGGAAACAGGACAAACAACTTATTTTCATTGTTTCCTTTACAAACTATTGAAAATAGGAAATCTAATTAAAGCAAGGTGGTATTTTTGTAACCAGAAGTGAAAATAAAAATAGAAAACATTTTTTTCAAACCAAACAGCTCCTTAAAATTTCTGCCTTAAAAGTAGTACCTTTTCCTGATGGTGACTGAAAAACACAATACAATCTGAATTAAAAATCAAATTCCTTATCTGTTGTGTAGGCTGAGAAGAACGAACTTCGCGATGAGAAACAGAGGCTCAAGGCAGAGAAGGAGAAACTGGAGCAGCAGCTGAAATCTTTGAATGCACAGCCTAGTTTCATGCCTCCCCCTGCTGCAATGCCTGCTGCATTTGCGGCACAAGGCCAAGCCCATGGCAACAAGTTGGTACCTTTTATTAGTTATCCCGGAGTTGCAATGTGGCAATTCATGCCACCTGCTGCAGTGGATACCTCACAGGATCATGTTCTCCGTCCACCAGTTGCCTAAGCTGGCACTGTACAATTCTCTGGGCCAGCATTTTGGCTCAAGGTTGTATCCATTTTACCAATACCTTCTTGGCTTTGTTAGTTCTCTTCTAAGTATTCTAACTGGACCCAGTGGTGACTTCTGACTATATCTGGCATATGATACTATTATGATTAATGCTGGTAGTTGCATGTAAATCAGTCAATGTTAAATAAGCTTGTCTGGCTGTCTTCACTTCCGTTTTTATTGTTGCTACTGGGTTCTAAAGATAATCCAAGGTTAGGTTGGCAGTAGCATTATTTTGGTTTAGGCTTTGCAAGATATATTTTAACAATGAAGGAAGCAATAGAGCTATGGTGCTATAGTTTTAGTTTTAAATTTCGTGCAACCATATTTCCCCATGTACGCCAAATAGATGAAGTTCCGATTTTTGAAAGTTTCTCAACCATTAGTGAGATGTGTGGGGCTGAAAGTATATATGGTGTCTCGGTGACGGGTTTATTAATCCTACAGCATTTGTCTATAACAGAGGGGATGATGACTCTTGTAAATCTGTGAGGCTCTGAGCTAGAGTGACCATGATGTTTTAGTTCTATTGTTATTCCTTCATTGTTGTAAGCTGTTGGCATGTTCTAGCTTTGGAGAAGACACTCATTCATTATTCCCGTAACCCTTGATAGCTGAAAGGTCAAAACAAAGTACTCTATTTATTGGAAAAAGAGACCCCTTCATTCCCTTAAACCTTAATAACCGAGAGTTAAAAACAATCATTATTCTGTTTAAAAGCACAAATTACATCGTTCCATCCTTCAAAATATGTTAATCTACCCAAACTTCCAAGCCTTCAAAACTCCGCATGCTAACTATAATATTCGTTTTACGCACATTTCAATTGCCACTCATTAACTTTACCGTGTCAAAAGCACCTCTCTAGTCCAACTGTTTCTCTCTGAAAGTTACGTCCACTTACATCCAATCGGAGTCCCCTTTTCTTAAACCACAACGACCTCCTTCTTTTGTTTTTTTTTTTTTTAAATGAAAAATTGAGGTGAGTTGGATTTTGGAACCTCATCAAGATCATAACATGCCTCAAAGCTCACTGAAAGCTTATAGAGATACTCACAGTATAACCTTTGTTGATTAATTATCTCACTCTTAAAACACTCTTTGATATATATTCTTTTAGACACATTCTCTAATCAATTCAAATTTATTAAAAATTACTACAAAATTAAGAAAGAAACATTAAATATGATGTGAGACTCATAAAATTATTATTTTTAATAAATTTTAACAAATAGGAGTGTGATTAGAAAGGTGAGTTTGGGAATATATTCCTAGCATTTCTTAATAGAAAAACTAAACTAACCGGGATTAAATATTGAGATGCCTTTGGTTGATGACTTGCCATACTCACTATCTAAATTCCAAATCCACTCTGATCTTCAATGTATTTAGAGACATGAAACATCTTTTCTGATTCACAAATTTATAAAAAATTATAAAAAGAAAGTATTCATTAAATCAAAGTGAGATAAAAAAATATTTATAATTTTTTAATAAATTTTAACTAATGACAAAAGAATGTATTTATGAGAGTGTTTTAATGAATGTGTTGATGATATTTTTCTTTGGGACATAAAAAATAATATCCTGTGCCCTGACCCCACCTTAAACAAGCTGTCATGCTGATGCCGTCCACCTTAGTTGGACAAATGGATAATCCTTCAGCTGCCAAAATTGACCCAGAATTTATCAGAGGCTGTATTGTATGCTCATTATTCATTTCTATTTTCAGAAGGAATTAAAAATAGCAACCAGTAACCAAAAGTGTTTTAAAAAATAAGTAGAAAATGAAATAAAAATGAAGGCGGAATGATTGTTTTGTCTTTTATTTTTGAAAGAAGAGGAAGGGCCCTAAGCACGGGCCTATGGCGACGGCGCCACCGTGAATATAGGTTGGAATGGATATAAACATTGTTTTTCTTTCCCTTTCAATATGCAGCCCATGCTGATGCTACATTAACATTTACCTATCAATTTAATATGCTTACTTTTATATCTGAACTGAAGATAATCTTTGTTCATCACATTTTTCATGTCATCGGCTTTATAGGGTTCTCTTGGGATAAACTTCTTTGTAAATACTCATAGGAAAAAAGCTAAGAAGTCAAAATAAATTGAAGTTTTTCAGTAAGGTAAAATTAATTTATACACTTTAATTTTTTTAAGAGTTAAAATGTATAAGTTGATTTTAACTTATAAGAGAAATTTAATTTATTTTAAATTCTTATTTTCTTCTCCTATGTGAAGAAATTTCTCCAAATAAATCCTTGGCCTTTGACAGTTCTGGAGGAGGTTTTGGAACGGATGAAGCATACATAGACGTTTCATTATGCATATTTGATTAATGAAGTAGGATCAATCTTGTTTAATGATATATTTGGAATCAGGCTAATAACCTATCATCTTGTGCGTGGCACTGTGAATATTTATTTACCTCTACAATATCATTAGCATGGTATAGTATAAGTTTATAATGTTATGTATAAAGCCTAGAATCGAAAATTTGTTGTTGACAATTTTTAGTGAAATAGTATAAATGGTAATTATGTACATAAATTTAGGTTTTAATCATTTTGTTTGATAATTGATCTTCAGCATATAAATCCATGATTGAGGATATAAATTAGAAATTTATTTATTCGTAAACTGTTTATTACTAAAGATGTGAGTATATTCTTGTCATTTAAATTTTGTTTGTAAACTTTACGTAAAATGTATTTTATAAAATTTTATTGAAAATAATTAGTGTGTGTTGGGTGAGTGTTGACAAATTTGATGTTGAATGAAATTGATTTTACAAAATTGATTTTGGTTGAAATTGATTATGGAGTTATATTATTTATATTTAGATGTTTTTATTCTAAAAGTAAGTAACAAAATTAAGTATAATTTTTTATCCAATTTAAAAGATATTTAAAGTTATTTTTAACTCAGAATTTCTAAACATGTATTTAATATCATGTTAGCTAGTAAACGTGATTATGGAGAATGCAACGTAAATCCAAAGAAGCACTAAATCTATCACATTTTCATTTTTTGAAAACAGAAAAAATAATAAGTCAAAATAAACATGGCCTTAAATTCCAAATCTAAAAATTTGAAAATGAAAATTTCTTTTTTAAAAAGCAAAACAGAAAATAAAAATAGAAAAATGTTTTCTGAAAACTAAATGGGCCTTAAATTCTGCAGTTGTCGCAATAGTTTGGTGTCAAAGACTTCTCTGTGGGTGCTCTGATGAAAACAGGACATGATGCATTGGAGGAAAAAAGTAGCTTTGATGATCTCATTGGCTTTGTGGGCTCATGTGAGGTTTTCTATCGTTGAAGGGGCTGTAGAAAAAAGAAAAAAGATAGTTTTAAGTGTGAGAGATGGGGTTGTCAATGAAAAAATGGAATTTTCTTGTTGAAGGAGAATAAATAAAGGTGGTTACATATATAAGGTTGGTTGGATGGTTAACAAAGATGAGAAGGAGAAAAAGGTTATGAATCCAATTCCTCGTGCTGACCAAAATTAACAAACTAACAATTAATATTTATCAATAAAAAAGTGTTTGTATCTAAGTTCAAGGCCCTCCTAAGCATTGGTGAAGTTCATCAGTGATTTGGTCTTCAATGGGGCCAGATTTCTTTTTTTTTTTTTTATTAACACCAACACTGGGGAAAACATGTTTGTGAATGTGTCTCAATGAATGTATTTCACGTTATGCCACTAATTTTTGGATCAGAATTTGGGTTGATTTGGGAGGTAAGTCTTGACTTCTTTATATTAAGCATCAATATAGTTACATATCTTTATGTAACTTTTTTCTTGATCAGTTTTTTCTATGTCTTTTTTTTGGTTAGATTATAGATTACGGGATGTCTCTCAATTTATTATATGATTGTTGTTGATCCAAATGAATTTTATATATGGTGAAAATTGAACACAATAGATGCGGTGAAACTTTATACCATTGTATTAATATAAAATAATTACATATTCATAGCTGAGCCTTGGTGTCATAATGAGGTTGTTATTGTGTGACTTCAAGCTCGGTTCAAAAACAATTTAATTTTTGTTTGATCCTTTAATCTCTCCCTTATAATCTTTTATTTGTTCATCTTACATCTTAATCCATTAGCTTGCATGTTGGTTTTCCAAAAGAACTACATTTTCTTTTATATATATATATATGAATATGATCTACAAATACTCATGCTTATAATTGAAGAGAAAAAAGAATTTCAACCCAAGTGTTAACAATGGAAAATCAAAACGAAGGTGCATCTTGCAAAGTAGTCATATCATTGTTGTCTTGTCACTTGTAGTGGTGGGTGGGTATATATGCTTTTGAAGAAGTCCTCTCAATTTTCATCTTCCTCTATGCAAATACCATTCCTTCCACTCATAAAAAAGACTACATCTTCTCATGATCAAAATTACAATGCCCTAATGTGACAGCTCTTTATGAAGTAATCTGAAAAGTCAATGTACTTGGTCCACAATGGCCTTAGATGGGGAAAAGCTATTTCTAGCCATGGTTTTGCCCTGCCATTGAAATGGATTACACCAGCAGTCTCAGCATCAGCAAAACTTGTATTTTCCTGATATCCCAATCCCAACATGTGCCAGAAAGGATCAATAGTGTGGACATGACCATGGAATGCTATTAATCCGGGGGGTAATGTTCCTAGCTGCCACAAACTGAGGTCTGATTTTATATTCTGCATAAAACATAACACAAATAGTGGATTATTATACTACCTTTCTCCAATATGGAAATTCAAATTTTAGTTTTGAACAAATCAAAAGTAATTTACTTGTTCTTTTCCTGTACAGTATTATAGTAGGATGGAAAGTACTTATATATACCTGCTCTACCCAGTAATGGTATGTAGAGCTTATATTGGTCTTCCTCCAAGCATCAAGGTCAAAAATGTTCATACCATAAGCCCAAGCACATTCATTGGGATCAAAATTTTGGGATATTAAAGGGTGGGAGAAGTTCAAATAGCTTTTCAACCTCTTTGACATCACAAACTTATCTTCTCCACTGCAAGTTTTTACTGCTCCATTGACTTTTCCATTCAAGTCAATGTCCCACAGAGGTGAAAGATCAGTTTGCACCACAATGTCATCATCAAGGAAGACCACCTTGTTAAGACTTGAGAACAACTGAAAAATGTATTATGGAAGTAAGCATCACAGGAAAAAAAGGTTAATCAGTTATACAAAAATAACTTTGATTCATAATTTTTTTTCCATCATTTTTACCTCTGGAAGATGTATCCGAATGTGATTCATTACTGAGTTATACTTAGGACTAAGTGCTTGCAGCTTTGCAGCAATTACTTTTGGCTTCTCAGTAGTATTTGCTACAATAGCTGATGATCCCCCTCTAAACTGTGATCGAACATTTTGATCCTTTTCCATTGCTTCCAGCACAGGCACTTTTCCCTTTGTAAACCAATCAAAGTGGTGCAATGCCTTGACCTCAATTATGGCAGGTGACAAAGGGTGCAAGGAGAACCAAGCCTGCATGGGATAGTATGTCTTTCTATCTGTAATTATGTGCAGAACAACCCTCTGAGGTCGCAAACTGCTGCGAACAAGCGATGTTGCAACCACAGAGGCTGCAAGAACGTTGTCTGAGGCCAGGACAAAGTGAAAATAGTTGTTGTCAACCAAGGCAGGGACAAGTTCTGCAGAGGGTAGTTGAAGGCGCGCGGCTGCGTTGTTGGTGTGCTCGTTGGCCAGCCTTAAGGCAAGGCAGTGAAGCTGTTTCGGTATGCCACTTGAGGCGACATGGCGATATAAATATTCTTGAACTATGGCTTCTCTGGTTCTTTGTTCCATAAGCGTTACCTAAGAAAATGTTCAGAATTTAAGTTGAGACTTGAACTTGGAAAACTGTTGCTTCTGCATTAGTTTGAAAGAGTGGGAAAATGCAAAATGGTACCATTTCTCTTAGTTTAATTGCAAATGTCTTGGCATCATATCCACCTTCCTTCAATTGGGTCATGAACTCTTCTAATGTCTGGGGAATATCAGACCTTCCCTCTAATTCCTCTTTGCCAAGGGGTTGATCTAATATTCCGTATATCACTTCTGGAACCTATTAGAAATCAGTGTCGTTTTCAGCCACCATTAGATAATTCTGGTCAAATAGTTACACATGGATTCACATGCTGACAAATTTAATTAGAAGAGTTAAGGAGATTACATTTGATTCAAGACTTCTTCCCAAAATCTTTGGCCTCAATTTTTTTCCCAGACAACCTGCAAGCATTATTTTTTGGTAAATTAAAAGGTCATATACATACACAATTAATCAAACTTACTGGAATTCTAATATCTATATGTTAAAGAGTCATGAACCTGTTTCAATTGAAAGAAGGGTTACCGAATGTATCATTACCCTATATTTGTGAGTTTAGAAATTAGAATTTGATATTGGCGAAATGCAAACCTATCTACTTTTAGAAAGAAAACACAAGTCGATGATATCAAGTTTACCTAACAGTATTCTTACTACACTTATATTGCACAAAATATATATTACAAAAATTACATTTCCAACAAAAGAAACTCTTCATAGATATTTAAGTCTAGTGCTTCTTCTAAATGAATACTATACTTGAGCAGCCGAAATTGAAAAACAATAGACACAATTTTAATAGAAGCGCCATTAATCATTAATCATAAAACATTGAATGCAGACAAATAGCTATTGCAAATCATGAAAAGTTCAAAGCATAGTAAAATACATGCGTGCTTTGATATATTGATAATATAAGCCTCATTCACCCTGTGGTACCTCTTTATGTGTTTCTGATATGCATGTATGTGTTTTGTGTGTGTGTGTGAGAGAGAGAGAGAGAGACTGATAATGTACCTATGGAAGAGCACTTGTTTGCTCCATCAATGTTATCCACTGCTGTCAAAACAAACACAAACCTAAGAAGGAAAGTGAAGAACAAGAGTGAATAAAAGAGCATCCGATAAGAAAGCTTCCTTGATGCAACCTTCACTTTGATAAACTCCTTCAACCCTTTTCCCGGAAGCACGGTGACATGCCTCAAACTCGGCGATATCTGCAGCAACATTTTGTTCCAAAACACAAGGCAACGCCAAAAACAAAAAGTAGAAACAACAACAACACTGCTTGGAGTCCCTCCTCTTCAACTAGTACTTTTAGTTCTTTTTCATTTGTCAATTAAATTCACCACCCTGATCAATGACAATGTTGAAAAAAACACTGCAAGATCCCACGTCAGGTTATTCTGTAAAAGGAAGGTTTTGATGGTGCTTAAGGTTGCTATCTTCACCTAACCTTGCTTAGCATTTGGGACTGAGAAGCATGTCAATGAGGGGTGTTTGAAGGCTTTTAATATTGTGTTGGAGAGATATGAGAGGAGGGGGTTGTTAAAGAGAAAGAGACATAAGACTGAGAAGGACCATGTTGGTTTTTGTTTCAAGTTTTGTGCTATTGACTTGGTTTTGAAGGAGGCAAAGTTAAGGAACAAAGCAGAAGACAAAGAAACTAAAATATGTTTGTTACGTGATAAATTTTTTATATTATAAATTAACTAATTCTGCATTTGTTTTTTTTTAAATATTTTTTTCATTTGTTATATATAGTTTTTTTTACTGATAAATGAGAAAATTATCATGAATAAATATAAAATTTACTAATTTATTATAAACTAAAAAGTTGCTAAGAAATAAAAAAAAATTGTTTTATTAGAAAATAAAAACGAACAAAAAATTATTAAGAAAAAAACATAAAATTCAAATGTTTTACTAACAATCACAAATATATTTGAGAAAAAATAATATATGTAATTCAAATTAATTTGGGCCAAGTTCTAATGTTTGGCATGTAGAGTTAATTTGGAGTTTGGATACTGTGACACAACGGCACTTCTACATGGAAAATGACTGCCTCTCTTTCTTAGGATGTGGTTGTTGGAGTAAAAGTTCAGAAAACATTAATTTTTATGTTCCTTGGAAGAAATTAATTAAACTGAATTTTTGAAAGGGTGGCTGACCCTCATTGGTTGTGGAATGTTGTTTTCTTTGCTGAATCTAATTAAATTTTATTTCTCACATTGCTTAGTTCTGCAGTCATTTCTTTTTTTATTTACCCTCTTAACAATTGTTTATTATTATAAATAATTCACATTACTGTTTGTATAATAATAACATATTTGTGATTATCTTTCTCTTTTATGTCATTTCTTATATTTCATAATAATGGAGAGATAAACCCAAAAAAAAGTATTAATTATTGGATAAATTATTGTATGTGTATATATCACATCTTTTATATAAAAAAGAAGATATTACACATAAGTTTAAATGGAGGCGTTAGTAACCATTTCCAGCCGCCAAAAGAAAATATTGTCGATATTTAGGGACAATAAAATTATTGGTATTGTTTCAACATACAGATGACTAAAATTTGCGTCTAATTACCAACAATGAATATGAGGGTTATTATTTTTCAATGGAAAGTTGGTAAACATATTTAATCATTTTACTTAAATTTTATAAATTTATTAATAATTTATTACTGATTATTAAATGTATTAATTTGTTAGTAATTATTAAATTTATAAGTAATTATGACTTTACTTATTAATTTATTATTAATATTAAAATTATTACTGGTTATTATATTTTACTTATTAATTTAGTACTAATTATCAAATTTATCAATATTATTAAATTTTAAATAATTATTAATGAATTTAATAATTATTAATAAAATAATAAGTAAATTTTTAATATTTTCTTATAATAAGGATTTGAGTATATTTATGTGGATGTATGCTGCACATCTTTTTCTTAGGATAAAAGGAAAGAGTAATAAACTTTACCCAAAGAACAAATGCTGCATAATTAGAAGTGGGTTGGTAGTAAAAGCTTTGGGACTTTGGCTATTTTTAAATAAAAACTAATATGACATAATTCTAACGTTTCCAGAATTTTTGTCAGAACAAATTGACACTATTGAATCATAAATGATTAATTGACTTAGTCAAGACCCTTGGATTTTCGAAAAAATTTCAGTGGATTTTGTCAAGTTTTTTATACTATATAGTATCATTGATAAAATTTTATAAATCCCATAAATAATTTAGGCATTAAATATTTGTCGTTTTTCTTTTGCTGATTAAATAAATAAATACTCGTCGTTAGATCTCCTTTATGTTAAAATTGTCTCTAAAGTAAAATATATGATAATATTAAGGTTTAAATATTTTTTTTAATTTTTAATTAATATCTAATTTTTAATTTTAATTTTTAATAAATTTTTATTTTACGTTGAATTTTTAATAAAATAATAATTTTTTGTCGTTAACATTTATCCAAATTTCTGTTTAATCTTTAATAATTTTTTCATGTTAGAACAAAAACAAATTTACTAATTTATCATCAAACAAATATAAAGTTTGTTAGTTTATCAGAAATTAAAAAAAATATTAAAAGAATAAAATTAATCAATGCAAAAAAATATTTATTAAAAAATAAACGTATAATTAAGTATAATTAAGTATTTATTAAGGATAAAACAACATATTTAAACTTAATATTAACATATTAAAATTTAAGGATAATTACAATTTTTTCTTACTTTATAAACAAACTTATTTAGTGGAACTTTTTCTCAAATATTTACCAATCATGGTTTTTTATATTGCTTGTACAATCACAAATTTTACAGAGGAGAGGATGGGAAAGACCCAGTCAGCACATGCTTAATTCGATCTCTTTACCTACCTATCCTATGCAGAATCAACTACTAAAGCTGAACAAAATTTGAAAAATGATTGAAAGTCACTTGCACAAATGAACACAATTTCATGGTAGATAGACAGAAATGGACAATCCAAGATAAGTACTTGTCCTATATTTAGACATCACACCTTAGAAGAGAAAAATGGAACCATATATGGGGTTTTTTTTTTTTTTTTTAAAAGGGCAATAACGGAAAACCCACATGATAAGACTATACTTTGTACATAAACCCCGTTCTTGTTGTACTTACAGTGGGTCGAATAATAAGGAAGACTTAAAATAAATTTTAAAAAGATTTTTTTTTAAATATGTTGGATATTTTTATTAACATATATAACTTTTTTTTTTATCAATGTATCTTTATAAATACTAATGACAAATACTTTTTTTTGTTAGTGGACTTAAAACGTAAGTTTTAATTATTTTATCTTTGAACCAATCCTCCATCCAATATATTAAGAAATTGTTTTGAGGTACTATTTATATTGAAGTATTTTATACTCAAACAAATTGGTTATTCTTTGTAATAAGTTAATTCTTTTTATACATAAATATCCTGATAGAGTAATCAATCCTTACCCAAAAATATATTTTTATATATATATAAAAAAATATTTTAGCTTGAACAAAAAATTCTTAACCGTAACTGTTCCATGTTCATTCATTAACTTGCAGTGTACAGCGATGACTCGACCTAAATTTGGAGTGAAAATTCTAGTGAAGTTTAATTAAATGAAGAGTTTAACACAAGCATAAGAAAATTGTGAAATTGTTAAATATCAACTGTTGACTTTTCATCAAAGACTATAATTTTTTTTTGTTACAAGACTATCATCATTTTGCATTTTACCCTCTAAAATATACCTACATATAAAAATGTTTATAAAGTTATTACAGAATGGAACAATGTCAACCTCCCCTTGAAGGTAATGGAAATTAGATGAAAACCACCTCCTAATGACTACATCAAATATAATATTGATGCTGCTCTTTTTGAAGGTACAAAGAATTTTGGTATTGGAATGTGTTTGAGAGATAAACATGATAATTTCATCAAAGCCAAATCATCAAATATTTCCGGCAACCCATCCCCAAGAGAAGTTGAAGCTTGGGCACTCCACAAAGCACTTCAATGGCTGGAACAATTACAACTCTCAAATGTTACAATCGAAAGTGATTGCAAAGTGGTAACTGATAACTTCAATAGTTGTTGCAAAGGCATTTCGGATTACAATGTTAATTTAAATAAGTGTAGGCAACAAGTCTCCTCAATTCCAAATTCTATGATGAGTTTTATAAAATGACAAGTTAATCTTGTAGTTTATCATTTGACAAGGGCTTCAAGATTTTATGTTTATTCTCGTGAGTTTTATTACACCCCTTCTTGTATTATTCCATACATTATGAATAAAATGATATAACTATGTTTTCTTAAAAAAAAATGATTTCACAAATTACATTAAAAAACGCTAGGGGAAAAAAGCGCATCAAAGATGTTGATCAATGATGTGAATATTTGCGTGGATACATGGTATTAAAATTAAAGAATAAAAATGTTGCTTGACCATCATTTCAACTACTATGTTGATGTTATGATGTGCTAACTGAACTGAAAAGCATGGAATGCTACTACTAATAGAAAATTACAAGAACGAAATGGAAATCTAGTTTGTGAGATTCAGTTTGGTCTAACACTCTTCATTTATCAATATTATATTTAAAATGTTTACGAAAAGAAAAAGTTACATATTAACGTTGAACAACTGGTGATGCTTGACAATTGACATGTAGTAGGACAAAAGCATAAATGTTAGTAAATAAAAAATTGATAGGCTAACTATCAAATATAATATATAGAGAGAGAAGATACATCAAGTTAATTAAAATAAATTTCATTTCAAAAATATGAAAATTATAAATTTGAGACATATATGATATAACCATAATAAAAAAATTCAAAATTAGTTATAATAACATGACCACTTTTTTTATTTTAATTTTAACTATTAATTAACATATGATTTTTTTCATCTTAATATTAATGTGAAATATCCAGTGTCATGATGACAAGAACAAAGTTATTACAGGTTAACAGTTAAGATTAACATAAGATATAATAATCTATATCATATATATATAGAATATGTATTAATTATTTTATATATCATAACATATGAACAAAGTTCTAGCGTATCTTAATGGTATTTATTTCTTTCCTTAAAAAGGGTTGTAACTTTCATCGTAACGAGCCAACCTTTCAAGTCTTTAAAGACACTTCCTTACATTTGCAGCTGGAAAGAATGTCAATTTGTGCTAAATTTGCATCCAAGCTATGCTACATACTAAGGTAAAATGTCCAAAACAGAGAAGTTCTTAGACTAGTTTGACCTTGTAAGCCACCAATTCTAGAAACATGCATATTATCATGATTTTCAAATGCTTTATATGCACGTCTATTTTACTTCTAATGTAAAGTTTTAACATTATTTGTTACTTAAAATTTTAGGTTAATTTCACCTCAAATATTTCTTTTTATAATATGGGAACGATGAAAATCAAATTTAAGATTTTGAATTCAAGTTTTATGGATAGAAGAAATGTTCAAAGAAAAACTCCATTGAAAGTGATTTGGCAAATTTCTAAAAAATTATCAATATAACTGGTAAATATTTGGTATCAATGCTTTGGTGATAAAAAGAATAGATCAAACTTAAGTCTTCATATATTTACCTCAACTCAAACCAACTAGAGTGACCCGAGTAGAATTTTTTAATCTTAAAATATTAACCAACATAAATGATTTTTTATTTTTTTAGAATAAAATTAAAAAGTAAAATAGAGGTTCAGGAAGATGAACACCGGTTTTTTTTCTACTTATTTTAATTCTTTTGAATATTTTTTTAAAAGAAATTAATACTTTTTAAAAGGGATAATCAAGTAAGAAATTAAAAGAGGAGGGGTAAATAATTCTTTGTAAGGTTAACATATATATTAAGTGCAAGTTGCAACAAGGTATCCAAGTTGTGCTGTTTAGATGATGGAGACACAAAACCTTAGGACATTATGGACCACGAAATGTTCCTTGGAGACATGCAAATCATAACCCAATGTTAATAATGTCAATACTTAGGACTTGTTTGGTAGTTAAGATACAAAAGAGAGTTCCATAGGATACAAGGGAGATGAGTAAAATGAAATTATGTCGTATCTATTATCTGATGTGTATTAGATAACTGTTAGATAACAATATAAATTATAGGATAGAGTAGTTTTATCCTATCCTACTTTTTTTTTTTTTTTTTTATCATGATCACGATTTGAAAAATGATATCTATATAAAATGATAACAAGGAATTGCATTGCATAGGAAAAAACATTCTAAATTTCTTCTTCATTGGTGTTTGGTTGTGTCAGAACATTTGTTCTATTGGATCCATAAAATAGGCATGAAATAAAAGCTGTGACAAAAAAAAGAAATCTTTGGGCTTTTGTATTAAAATGGTATAATTTTTATCCCCATAAATTACCAAAATTGATAGAATTTTAAAAAATTACGAAAATGGATAAATGAAAGATGAATTCAACATGAAAAAATTGTGCTTTTAAAAAGATAATTTCACTTTTCCAATTGTTTATAAAAAATTGTGACGGTTAAAAGACCCTCACAAATTACTTCGCTACATTTGAATCCGACATATGTTCATTTTGTGACGGCTAGAGAAGCTACTGTGGTTGTTTTTCAACCGCCATAATATTTTTAAAAAAAAGTATGAAGAAAATAAATCGTCCATTTTTGTGCAAGAAATGATAATTTTAAAATGAGAATGGAATGAAATGATTGTTAAGTCTTTTTACATAAAATTTGATAAGAATAAATAATCAAATTTTTTCTTAAATGTGAGATGTTAACAAATTAATTCTAAGATGAAAAATTTAAATTTAGTCAATATGTAAAAGTACAACAAATTAGTCTTATTGATAATTTAATAACAAATTGATCCCTAAGTTTTATAATTTAATATCAAATTAATCATAAAAAAATATAACTTATTATTAAATTATAAATTAATTTTTGAATATTACAACTTAATAACAAAACAAAATGATCTTATTTCATTTAACAAAATTATTTTATCACATTTTTTTACGTATTCAATGACTAATTATATTTTTTATCTTCTAAAAACTAATTTATCACCACATCACACTTTCAATAACAAATTTGACTATTTACCAATTTAAAAATGATCATTCTTGCTATCTCTCATAACATTACGAATGAAATGGAAATTCATTATAAGGGAATCTATTGTTTGTGAAAAATCCATAGTTCTTCAGGCCGAAGACTGTATTATTCATTGCAACTTATGATCAAATAAACAATACTTAGAATATAAGGCAAAAGATAATATACATGATTGTTCTATTATTTACACTACGAAAAATGCTTATTTGTACGAAATGTTTTTTTGTAAAGATGCACGAATTCTCTGTATTGCATCAAAGCAAGTCTTACAGTTTTTTTAATTTTTAATTAAAAACTATTTTAAAAAAAGATATTGGTCCACGTTATCAAATCGAGCGTCTCGTACTGTGTTTTGTTCGTAACAAATAGCATTGCCCTTTACACTATACAACTGAATTTGAATTGTGAGCAAATGCATAAAATGATAGAATAACGATGCATCCTTAAGCTTAAGGTGATGTTTGGTTTAAGTGTTTTCTATTTTTATTTTCAAAGAAAACAAAAAAATAAGAGTGGAAATATAAACATTCAAACCATGCATCACCTTACTTTCTCACTTTACACATCTTTTCTAAATCTTTTCACTTTAGATGAACTAAATCTATTACAACTGACGAAAATTATGATATGCATTTGTCTATTATTTAAAAGGTCAACTGAAGAATCCCAACGTAATCTCCACATTTTGGCATAGCAGTCAAGCCCTTATAAGTTACAATTCAAACTTCTCTACCTCTTCAACCATAATAATTAAACTTAACCAAGCCTCCAATGCAAAATGATCCAATATTTCATACCTATTAAAAGAAAGAAATTACATTCAATTATTTTCAACCATAGCTCAATTTATATATAAACAACCAGATTATTGTTCAGTAATATAAAATAATTAAGACATATTTGTAAATCAATTTAATTATCTCCAGAAATTAACCATTTGACAATATCTATATCAGAAATTAAAATATCACTATTACCTTCATTCAAATTCATCTCCTTTTTCCTTGCAGTGATTCTCCAGTTTCAGGCCTTTTCTGTCACTATTTACAAACATTTGATGAACATCCATGTTTAAGTTCTCTCTTCTATTATTTACAATCTCTGGCCAAGTATTTGGTTTAAGGGTGTTATTGTTATTTACGAAAGCCTTTGTTTCTGCTGGAATCAAACTATCACCCCGCTCATTTCCTTCAATCCCACTTTTAAACTCAGCAATCGTTTCACCAGAATTATTTATGCAATCAGGAAAACCCAAAATGCCCCTGGGTGAAATCCTTCCCTTTTCAAAGGAACTTTGATGCAGAAGTTGTTCATTTAACTTGTTATTAACAAGAGTCCTGCGTGAAAACCATAGTTTTTCATTCACATAAATAAACTGTCTCCTTGCATGCAGCAAAGAGTACATGCAATATGAACCTAATCAATTTTGGTATTCTCCAGCCTTCGAAAGTGAGGTAATGTCATTATGACAAAAAAATTAATAGCAAAATATCAAAAGCCTAAATCTTTTGACCTACCTAATAGATAATTAGTAAGTTAATTAGTTAGTCATCAAAGCAGACCTTATTTGTTGAAATTTTGAGGTCTGAATATAGTCAAAAATTGGAACCAAGTCTTTTGACCTAGCTTGTATCACACGAGTTGGAATCTTTTCGATCTCAAATTCCCCTCCGAGAGCAGCTTCTTCATCCATCATCAAAGTAGCCTCTTTACCCACTGAATGAAAATATATCTGGTTGGCAACAAAATCATATATTTAAATGTCAAGCTATCAAGCATCGTTAAAAAAAGCATAAAAAAAATGCATTTTCGAGTTTTGAGATAACATACCCCAGTCTTTCCCCACAATGGCGTCTTAGCTTGATGCATTTGCAGTTCAGCTTCTGAAATATAAAACTGATGCTCTTTCTCAGAACAGGGATTCCATTTCACAGTTACATTCTTCATTTTAGGGCTAATGATATTATCCTTCTTCACTTCCTCTGAATATAATTTATTGCTGTCTGAAACTCCATTCTCTCCATATATGTCAATAGTATCTTCTCCCTCTCTCCAACTATATGCCAGGCTTATATTCCATTTCTTGATAGGCTCAACAACTACTCTTGCATCGGTCAGTGGGGCAGATTCATAAGCAGGTGTTACTCCAGAAACAACACCTGAGCCTTGACTGTTAATTGTCTGCAGAGCATATTGTATCATAGAACTGGTGGGTGAAAAGACCAACAGATGATGCTTTTCCTTGGAATAGTTCCCATTAACATACAAGGTACTGCTGTCTTTAAAGTTACGGAAAGATGAAGCAATAGCCCCAGAAAGGGAACTCATCCTATTTGTTGCAGCTGCAGCAGCTCCGGTTACCGTGCTTCTCCAACCATTAGATCCATTCCTAATTCTGCTTACGACAGAAAGTGTGATTGGAGGACCAGCAGCACAGAGGCTCTGTGGTTTACAAATTTCTAAGGCTGAACTATGAGGCCAACGAACTGCTTGATTATTAATGATATCCAATCCACCATTTTTTTCTGTTAAACTATTGTCACATGACAGAATATTTACAGGTCCTCCTTGAGGATTTATAGCAAATAGATGGCTAGTGCCCCTTGAGGAACTTATCATAATCCACCTGCTATCAGCACTAAAACTGATATCTTGAATAACCTGAAGAGTCAAATACAAATTTAAAAAAGGTCTCAATTACTTGTAGATGCATTTTGAAAAAGAAAATGATCATGGGTTAATCCAAAGGAAAAATGGACAAGAAGTTGAACTCACTGCATTTGTCAAGCCACGTTGCAGCCTGTAGAGATGAACATAAGAAGGGTCAGCATCAGATGCTGACACTCTCTCATATCCAGGGATTATCTTAAAAACATTAATGTTGTGTCCCTGAACAGAAGCAGTCAGCAATATGGTCCCACTAGGATCAAAGCATAAAGCTGAAATGGGACTCTTGTGGGCCCGGAATTGGGAAATGACATTTTTACTGACTATATCTCTGACAATGACCTGAAAGAGAACAATAAGTTATGCTAGTGAAACCAAAATATTAACTGTAGTACCATCAATTACCGTATTATAGATGGGTAACCTAAACCAAAATACACAGAAAGATGAATCCAACCTGAGATAAACACAATGCAAAACTCTTATTGCAAAATTGTAATAGACTGTTAGTTCCATAAAGACATAACCATGTTTGAAACTAAATTTGAGCCAATAATGAGGAAATACAGTGACCACAATTTCAGGAACAACATAATGTTAGGAACTACCTCAGACCAGATGCGCACAACCTAAGATAGGGAAGATGCTAGCTATCATATCTATTTGGTGTGGAAGATATTCAAGCATGATATGTACATTCCAATAACAAGTGAATGCAAAATTATGATGAAGAGCAGTATTTACCATCCCAATGTTATCCGCATCTGTTGAATGGCCGTTAACGATTCCATTTCCTTTTGGGCTAGAATTTACCAAATGTATAGAACCGCTGCTATCTGAGCGAAGTTCCGAGCAGTATCTGGCAAGTTTTTTATACCCCATATCTCCAAGTGTCACAATCCCAGCAGCAAGATGCTTGCTAGACTCTTTGGCATAGTGTGCGACCAAACTCCCATTTGAAGAAAAACCAGGAAAGCTTGCAGAAGGTGTCAAATGCTGTGGGCTGACATGCCCAGAAGTGGCTGTTGCATCTGGGCTTCCACTATAGGCCAGCCATCTAGGACCCACTGCAAGTGGTCCAAAGCCAATGCCTCCAGAACCGAGACAATGAGTGACAATAGGATTGGTAAGTAAAGTATACTCTCTTTCTAAAGTTGTGGCAGAAAGACAGTGTATCTGCAAAATAAAGATACCATTAAACATTATAGGAAAACTAACTTAGAGGAACTTAATATAGATATTAGAAAGTATACCTGAGTAGCTTGAGAAACAGTTACTATTCGAGAACTGCATCTTACAGAATAAACAACTGATCTAAACTTTAGTACATGAACATTTGTTCGGGACCTCATAGAATAAAATTGAACAGTAGTTGGCAGATAGTTTCCATTCACTTGGGCATGATGGTTTAAAGTGCCCCCATTGCAAGTGGCACCCAACCCATCTTGTGTTTTGTCTCCTCCAGCCAACAAACCATCCGTACAAACTACCAACAATGGACGCTTGTCTGCAAACTTGTCCTCTGGTCTCTTTGATACAATTGGAGTTGGTACCATTTGCATAAAAGAAACAGGACCATCCTGTCTGGAAACTAGGTCACGGACATTATTTGAATCATCAACATCCCAAACCTGGAAACCAGACCAATAGCCTAGAAGAAGTACTTGCCGCATGACTTCTCCATGGCCGCCCTCTAATGTGTCAAACCCAGCCCAAATAACCTATACAAATTAGGAAGAACTGAAAAGTGTTACCTCAGTCCTAACAAGATAAAAAAAAAAGAGTACCAAATTTTCAATATTCATTATGTAAAGAAGCAAAAATAAATCAGATCTAGAAGCATGAAAGGGAAGAACAAAAATAGTAAATGCCATACATACATCCTGAACCAACATCTATTTAACACAAGGAACAAAATAAGAAATATGAGAATAAGCACTATCATTTATACTAAAGCTAAAAACCAAAAGGCCCTATAGTTCCAAAACGATAAGAATCTTTGGTTAAATAATCAATTGCATAGGAACATTATATTCATTATATAAATACTACCAAAAAGTCCAGCTTTTTTCTGACTTCAGAAACTGTTACATTAAAAATTCAATCAATTCATGGGTGCATTTGATGCATGTTCAGGGACATCACATGCAGAACAGCGCAGTACAAGGTGTTGAGTCACAACATATGTCCAATATTTGATGGTTGATGCACAACAGAGGAGCTAAACTCTTACAGCAATGACATACTACAATTTGGCATTGCTGGAGCACAGGTATCATATATAATTTTCAGCTTCTAGTCAATCTAACTTTTAGGAGCAAAAACAATGTTGCACTTGGGCAATAAAATTAATAGAGATATAATTCATTACAAGGTGAAATAAATTTGGTTAGCTGTGTTTGATATTCAGCTTTCTCAAAATCCTATTTAATGGTGACCATGAATCCCACAAATGGGTTGGCCGTACATCTGGCAAAAGGATATTTTTCTAACTTCTAACAGCTCAACAGGCAAAAAAAAAAAAAGAAAGAAATCTCTCAACCAATATTTAGCCCATAATATTATGACACGCTCATATCTAACAAAAATGCTTATCCCTTCTTAACAGATGGATGCTCAATACAAGCAAATAATCAATCTAAACTAATTGGAGAACATAGAATCAGCATTCACCTCAGCAATAAAAGCAAATAATTGATCTAATTCCATCATATCAACAATCGACAAATATCACAAGTAATCGTTACGAGCAAGCAAGCTGCAATTCACCAACTAGATCATCATGACATGATAAGCAAGCAAGTTACTATTTTCCAGTTCAACCCATTAGAACTCACTCATGCATACCCGATCACGGTCAGCATCATCATCCTTATCCAAAATTGATGACGCAAAAGAGGCAGCAGCAGACCGAGCAACAGTGGAAGCACCCGATGAAACAATTTTCAGGTAACCAGAGAGAGTGTGAAAGGAGGGAATAAAGCCATTGATGTTGGTTCTGCCACCACTACCACCAGCAGCAACACCTCCAAGAAGAAGGTGCTGTTGTTTCTTGCCATCATTCTTACCCATCCCAATAACCAAAGAGATGAAAATAACAGCTACCAACAGCCACAAAATCAAAAGGGTCACCACTGATTCTTCAAATTCACCCTTAAATTCAATCATCACCCTCTTCTTCCACCATCAAGAACCAAAATTAAACTAAACTAAACTACAAAATCAGCAAAAAAAAAAAATCACTATTTTTTCACAGCTGAGGCCATAAATGTACCCATGTATAACCTCTCAAAAATCATCCAAATCACAACCACCCCAAAACAAAACTTACCTCAAAAAAATTTCCCCTTCTTCGTGTTTTTCCCTCAAAACAAAAACACCGAAAAGAAAACACAACCACAACGAGGAAAACTGGGCAAGAAAAAGAGATTGAAAATTTTAAAATTCAAAAACTATAAAACAAAAAACAAGTTTCTAAATTTTTCCTTTTTTCAAACTTTGATTGAAAGTTGAAGAAACCCACGAAAATATTTAAAACAAAAATTCACGGGTTAAGATAGAAATTTAATAAAAAAATGATTAGTATTCCTAATCCCTAATAATCACAAATGAAATAATAATAATAATAATAATAATAATAATAATAATAATAATAATAATAATAATAATAATACAAATTGTGGCAAAATAATATGAAATTCAAACGTATATTTTTTTTTTCAAAAAAAAAATGTGTGAACGGCAAAAAAAAGATAGAGAATTGATGATTTAAGATATGAACGATGGGAGGGAATTTAGGGGAAGTTAGGATTTTGGAAAGGGAATCCGCTGAAAAATCGCTGGAAAACAGGGAGGTAGTGATCTGAGGAGAGAGAAAAAAAGGTAGAAAGAGAAACAAAAGATAACAAATGGAGCAAATTCAGAATAAAATAAAATAAAAAATGTATGAAAAGAGCCTCCGTTCAGGTGTTTACGTGTGTCCCTCTCTGTTTTCTTTCTCTCCAAAACCAAAAGCATGTATTGAGTAAAATATATATTAGGATGTCACTATAATTTTTTCTTTTTTAGAAAAAGGTAGAAAACGTTTAATATGTTACTTTTCAGTTCTTGAATCTGTTTCTTTGAAAATATTTTTATTTAAATTTTAAATAAACCTATTTTCTACTCTTATTTTTTTTTATTATTTTTGACAACGAAAACAAAAAAAAAATTCAAATCAACGAAATTCCACTTTTTCATTTTCAAATGCTTTTTAATTTCAAAAATTTATTTCAAATCTAATAAGCGTTTTATGATTATAATTATTTAATCATAAAACTATAAAAAAATTATTCTTCTTTTAGGTCTTGTCGGTTATGATTATAAAAAATTTGAATTTCAGTTACCAATATAATATTATATCTTTTTGTATATATTTATGAAATAATCTCGATAAAGTTTCACATATTTATTCATTTATTAAATATATATTTTTCTATCTGAATATAAATAATAATTATTTTCAACAGAATATATTAAAATTAAAATTGACACAATTAAAATTTAATAATAGTTTTTTCGTTTTAATTTGTTTCAACTTTGAAGATATCATTATGAATGTTGTGAAGATTATGAATGTTCTAAAATTAAATTAAGTAAGTGATTTAAATCAATATTCAAGTTAAAGAGATGATGATAATTAAAAAGATATAGATAATTTATCCACAAGAAAATTTTTAAAAAAAAACCCATAAAATTAGAGTAAAGAGAGGAAAATTAGTTTAAAGAAAAAATGACAGGAACACATTTTAATAACATCATACTGATTTTGAAGTTAAAATTAATTGAAAAATGACAATGGTAAATCAGATCATATTTAATAACTGATTTTGTAATTTTCAATCAAATTTAACTAATTAGAGAAAATATATGTTTGAAGTAGATGTTTCTAATCTTTCTTAGTTCAAACCAAGAAACGGATATGAAGGAATTAGGATGAAATGAAATGAAAGGATTTAAATTTAGAAGACCAAGAAAATTTTTTGAAAAAAAATAAAAAAATAATATATATATATATATATATATATATATATATATATGTGCGCGCGCGCATAAAGGAAGAGTGCTACATTTGTTTGAGAGAAGAGAATTTAAACCAATTCAAATGTGAGAGAATAGACCAGAGCTCTCATACATGTACGATATATAATTAATATTTTAGTCAATACATTTTATAGAGTAAATGATATTTTTATATAACTAAAATCTATAGTAAATAAATATTTTTAATGTATAAATTATATTATAATTAAAATTTATTATAAATAAATATCTTAAAATATGTTATACAGGTTAAATTATGCTTTTGGTCATTTATCTTATTATTAAGCTTCATTTTGTTTTCTTATCTCTTAAATTTGGATTAATTTGCTCCTTTTGAGCCAATGATCATTCTTTTTTTTTTTATTTTCTGGGATATGATTTTTAATTTTTTTTATTAACTCAAAACAAAAAAATGGTTCAAAATCATGTTTCAAAAATTGATAATGATCGATATTTTAAACTGACGTAGTTGACCAAACTTTACAAGATAAAAAATCAAAAATATAATTTAACCTAAATTTTGTTTTAAATTTACAAAAATAATTTAAATTTTAATATAATAGCCATAAAAAAAGACATAATGAAAAGGATAGAGAATGAAGAAGATCAACTACACATATGAGATAATTGAAAATTAGTTTAAGATGATTAGGAGGTCAAGTTTTTTGCTATATGTAAGTGTAGTCATTTTTTTTAGAGGTATGTAAGGGTAGTCTAATGCCTTGATTATCAATATTTCATGTTTAATTTCATTGATCACAATTCTAAGTGAAACTATCATTTAAAACACAAAATTTAATTAAATGAATTTTATGTTACTTTCTAAGCAAGTTTCAATAGTTAATTAAACTTAAAATAAAAAAAACTTCTAGAATAAAAAAATAGTTAATTAAACTAAAACATAATTAGACTGTAATGTGAAACAAACAATAAATGCTTTCAGTTTTTTAGGTGAGTAGACAATCAAATATTTTATATACAATTAGTTCCATGATTTATTATCATTCTAGATATTTTACGTTTACTAACAAAAGTTAATAAATAGATAAAAGATAATAATTTTTTTATAAAACTAACTTTATTATCAATATTATTATGGATATAAGTGTGATAAATTACTCGTAATCCTTTTCTTACTATTAAATCGATTGAAAACTTAATTAATATTACATTGAAAAGTTAAAATGACATTAATTTTAGGATATTTTTTCTTTTAACATAACAATTATTATGGGAGGAAGAGACTAAATTATTATCATTAACCATTTTTAATCATAAATGACCTTTTTTGAAATTTTAAATTAATCATGACAATGTGGATTAAAATAATATTATTTTATACTACATCAAATGTGCGCTTAAAAAAAATTATAGAAAAAAATTACCTTGGACCAACCCTTACTCATATTAATGATTAATCAGTCCTTCCATGTTATTAACATACTAAATGAATTATTGGAAACAATAAACACAATTAATTAAATAACTTTCACTAATTTCACAAGTTATTTTTTGTATTCATTCAAACACGTTTCATAGATCATCATTTGGAAAAACTTAGAAATCCTACCCTCTCATTGGCGGTGTCAAGGAATACAAGGGGCTTTGGGAGGGAATTTTCATTTTTTGTTTGTGACACAAAAATTAAACCCTAAAACACCCTACACTTTATTTTCACATCCAATCTCTCAATTGGGCGACTCCCAAACTATCTTTCTTTACTTTGAAATTGCAACCCTTCCTCCTAATTCCTCCCGATATTTTCTTTGAATTGCTCACCTTAGAAGCCTAGTACTTAAAGGTTCCATAGTTCTCCATCCATTCAAGACCATAGTTCCTCCATCCTTTTTCACTTGAACAAGTATATGGTGAGTTATTTTTCAATTATTTTTTTTTCATTTTGTGTGCGACACTCTCCCTTTTGGCATATTGTTGCAAAAAATCAACAATGATGGTAGGGGTGGCTCTTGTACCCTTGAGTATTAAATCCATGGTGAGATATTGGAAGCCTAAGAGGCATAACTGAAACCATGGTAATGAGCTAGCTCTTTATTCAATGCTTTCAAATGCCAAGGTTTTAAATTATTCTTATATCTATGATATTCCCTCTCTATCTTTTGAATATACTTTAACGTTTGAATTTCTAGCACTTAATGAAAATCAAGGCTTCTGTGAGTATAAGTACAATCTCTGATCAAAAGCAAGATGCATTTCAAGGCCTAGTTCAAAGAGAAGACTGAAGTAGGTATAAGCAGAAAATACAATATGCAAGCCTTCCACTACTACAAAAGCAGAATTCAACGTTGGTTAAAAGCGGTATTCTACGTCGGTTGATGACCGTCGTCGTCTGCGACGACGTAATAAATTGAATCGATTTCAACGACGGTTATCGAAAACTGTCATAGACATTCTACAATTCTAAGACAGGCTGCCGGACAGTCCCGTCTTAGAACTTACGAAAGACTACGACGGCCATGGGGACAGCACCGTCGTAGACATAATCGTGTTCTACGACGGTTGTGTCCTAGGGACCATCGTAGAATGGTCTTAATACTACTACGGTCTTTTGTAGATGACCGTCGTAGTTAGTTGTAAATTCTACGACAGTCTTGTCCCACGATCGTTGTAAGAGAGGGTAAATTCCACTATGAATGGGCTTAATACTACTACGGTCTTTTGTAGATGACCGTCGTAGTTAGTTGTGAATTCTACGACGGTCTTGTCCCATGACCGTCGTAAGAGAGGGTAAATTCTACTCTGAATGGGCTTAATACTACTACGGTCTTTTGTCGATGACCGTCGTAGTTAGTTGTACATTCTACGATGGTCGTGTCCCATGACCGTCGTAAGAGAGGCTCAATTCTACTACGGTGACGTCGCGGTGACCGTCGTAGAAATGTGTAGGTTCTACGACGGTCTTGTCGATAGAACTGTCGTTGAATCTTTTTTTTTTAAACAACAAATTATGCAGTACATAGGACTATATATATTTTGTATCCAAGCCTTGTGGATGTCTGTTCAGGTTATAGTACGTGCATAATTGTCCTTCAGTGATGAACATGATCCTAAAAATGGGGAGAAATATACATTTAATTAGTCAAATTTAATCATAAGAGCACATAATTAAGGAATAAAAACATCATAAGCAAATAAAAATCCTAAGCAGATGAAAATGTTTCTTAGAAGGATACATGCATGATAATGTCTCATTATTTTAAAGTCATTAAATTAAGACACACAGCTTAATTAAGGATCCCTAGTGACTCAGGCATTTCTCCATTGAACTGATTACCTTGTAAGAAGATCTGTTGAAGGTCACAGCTTGGTTGATGTGTCCCCCTGTAGCAACAACAAACAAACAAACAAACAAACCCATAAGAGTTAAGATGGTAATTTAGAGGAATAAGAAATTTGCCACAAACTTAGCAATTCCAGCTCTGTAGAAGGACCATGATTTGAGCTCACCTGCAGGTTTAAACAAAGGAGCTGGGGGGTACCTCCTTGTAGTCCTTGTCACCACCACCCTGAGCAGAAGTTACCTGCATTTAAACTCAGCAATTCTAACTTTTAATGTTAATCACACCACAACATTATGATAGACAATTAAGTACAACTTCAGAAGTTAGTTATCAAATATTAAGTGAAACAAAAAGCAGAGAGAAAATTAATTTCAATATACAACTCAAGTATTAACTGAAACAATGTACTGTTCAAGGCACACGCCCACAATGAAGGGCTGGATAGGAAATTGGTTCCATCACTACAATTGAAGTTTAATCATAAAATACATATGAAAAAGGAAGAATGGGCATTCTAGTTATAAAAAAAAATTCTGCCTTCAACGAAAACTGTTCCTAAGTTATCTAATTTTTTCTTGGTTCGCATTTCTTCATTTGGATAAAATATGCCGCCCATTTATGCCGGAGTGTGGTCATGTATCCACACTCGTAGTTTCCTGTTTGAACATGACTCTACAGGACATATGCACACACATAACATTGTGAATTCAGTCAACGCAAACACAAATGACATCCATATGGCATTTGGAATTTAAATAAACATGTACCTTTGCTTCAATCCACTGAGGCCTATGCTGAGGTGGCTTTCCCTCTGCAATTTTGGTGACTGATTTCATTGCACTATTTTAAATATAGAAACAAAGCATTACGATCATTGGTGGTTTGATGTAGGATTGCATTATGTCATTGAGGCACAGTAGAAGCAACACTAACTTGTTTACTGCACCCTTGATGGCAGCATCCGACTTCTTTCGCAAAGAACAAAACCAAACCACTAGATTGTCACCTGGGGACAATACAAGGAGCTGCCAATGGGCCCTGAACAGATAAAGGAACTTCATTCAGTCAATATGTTCAACATAACCGTAGTTGACCAACATTATTTGCTCAACTTACTGATTTAAATAAGGTTCTATGTAAATTTGTTTTCCTGCTTCCTTCAACCACCTTCCAATGTAATTTTCACACTCTTGACGTCTAGTGTTTGCATTGTGGATACATTGAGGTTCAAGGAACCCATACAATGCTCCATAACCAATGCTCGCACTCCAATCATGAATAAACCTATGTAAAACATTTTTTCATAAAAGTTGTTAATAGGTTATTTAAACTAAGTGAATTGTACAGTGTACAAATGTTTGAGAGCTAATAAACATATACACTTACATAAGCCATAGTTGTAGAATGGAGATGTTTAAACACTTGTCTCCTAAAATTATCTCGCTCACATCAGCGTGTGTGATGAAGAAGCCATCTTGGACATTATTGATCCCAAATTTAGCACCGTCCCATGACACCTCAACAGGCCTTTGGGAAATGTTGAACAAGTGCTTCACCAACTCTCCCAATGGATCAATAACCTCAGCTGGCTTTTCCTCCTCAACAGTCTTTAATGGTGAGCTGACATCCTTCTTTGCTTCCTACAGGGAGTACAAAACATTAAAAAAAGAGTTACATAAGTAACCATTTTAGAAAGTCATTAATGTTACTATCCATTAAAGATGTTATTACCTCAGGCAACATGGGTTTGACCAAATGTCTTGGCCATGGAACAAAACTCCCTAAAGCTTCTTTCACAAACTTTATTTCTGATGTAGGGATTGGAACCTCCGCATCACCGAAAATAACTTCCACCACACTCACCCGAACAACATCATCAGCATAGGGCACGTTATGGATGGTGCCAAAATTGTCGCACTGTTTGCCCACTGCCACTAATTTGTTGGAGTTCTCGACAGTTACATGCAGCCCGACGCTATCACCATGCACAGCTTCCCTTTGTGCTTACCCTTGCTGCTAATAGTTGTACATCATGTGGCTGAAGTGGGGCTGAATGTTGTGATGCAATTTGTGACAACTCCAACTTGATAGCTTGTTGTATTTGTCCTTTAAATGTGTCCATAGTGCACTATTTTTCCTCTTCTACCCTCCTCTCTTTTAATGTTTTCTTGTTCAGCCTCTCTTCACCATTCTTCCTTTAGGTTACCAATTATATCAGCCAATTGTTCTACAGTGATGGAGTTTGATGAAGTGGTAGACCGACGCGATGCTGGACCAAAGTACTGCGTAATTGTAACCCCTGTCCCAGCCCCACGTACACGACCATGATGCTCTGATCTTCCAATAGCCATGTTCAAAATATCGTCACGTCCCGAAGGCACAATGCTGCCCTGTCTACTTTGCTCTTCCAAAGAGTCCTGTTCAAATAACACAAAACAAGATCAAGGCATAAAGGAAGTTGTCATTGAAAAGTTTGATTTGTTTGTCAGTAACAATTATTATGTTAGTTGCTTACAATTTTGTCAGCTATTTCTTTGGCGGCTTGAGATGTCATCTGACCATATTGTTTTGTGCGCGCACTCTTCCACTTCTCGTGTCTAGAAATTGGGGAAGGTGGGAGGTACAATGAAGGGTCCTCAGTAAATGCTGCTTGTTCTTCTCGTATCTTCCTTTTTTTAACCATTAATTTTTTTTTCTAGCAGCTCATAGCCTCCCCTAAACAACAAGTGCGGAGAGTCATTGTATTTTTGAATCTCTTGTGCCTTTTTCCGTATCCCCTTGAAATTAAAAAAGAAGCATTTGTCAATGATGATGCAAAACATGTGTTGCAAGGAAAAGCATGAACAGTTTGTAAGATACTGAAAACATTAAAACTGGAAAAAACCTGCCAAGTAGGGGTTTGCCTCATTTTTGCAAACTTGGCCCAATCTTTTACATCAATGCCATATTTAACCAAAGGATCATCTTTTGGTTGCCCGTCAGTGTTACCATACACATATTTTGTTGTCAACGCCGACTTAAATTGCCGCCAACGCGTTGCCATCGTTGACATCACCTTCTTTTTGGCATTATCACCCTCGGGGATGTCGAATTTTGCCTACAAAACATGTGTGTGAAAATAAAATGCATAAACATGAATGTTTGTAACAAATATTAAATGACCAGCATGAGGGACTTACCAATATGTCATCCCATATCATGTTCTTCAGTGTTTCAGGTACATCATTCCAGGTAGAGTGAACAATTGGAATCTTGTCTCGTGCCACAACTCCAAGATAACTGTGAAACTGATCCTTGTGAGGTCCGGATCCTCTACCAGTGGCTGGATTCACACTGACTGTTGCCCTTGCTTGATCCAATGTTCTTGCTGTCAACCTTCTTAGCTGAGTGGCTTGTCTAGTTTTCCTAGATGTCCCATCAGAAGGAATCTCGGCCTGTGTGGGTGATGGCGGGGGTGTCGTCATTCGAATGACCGTGCTGAAACAAAATACATCAGGACAGCAGTCAGCAAGTAACCATTACTGCACACAAATTATTAGCATTGTTTGTCTATGCATTCAGTGGTTATATGCAGCACTTATGATACAGATAAACACAAACACACACATTGTTGCATTCCGAGACTAAAATGAAACCTATTCTGAAATTGAAAAGCGTGTTTCTCAAAGAGGGTAGAATGCAAATATGGTCCTGAAGATACAATGCCTAATTGTCTACTATATTTGGACTACTGTACGCGTCTTCAAGAAATTAGGGGGATTCCACCCAATTTAGAAACATTATCTGCAATTCGGTGCACATCCTTGAAAGATTTAGACCCTGCAGTTCCTCTTGAATCCACCAAAGAAGGTTGCTGTTTGAGGCAACTTATTTTGGATGATTGTGACAATCTTCAAGAAATTAGAGGGATTCCACCAACCATAGAGTTTTTGTCTGCAACAAACTGCAGATCCTTGACTGCCTCATGTAGGAGAATGCTATGGAGTAAGGTTAATCTTTGTTTTCCTTAATTGGCTATTTGATTTCATATTTGGTATTCGCATTGATTAAACTCTACATGTGTTTCTAATCATATGAACTATGACTAACAAGAGTTGCATGAGGCTGGAAATAAGAGATATTCTTTGCCAGGAACAAGGATTCCAGAATGGTTTGAGCACTGCAGCAGGGGACAATCAATTTCCTTTTGGTTACGTAACAAGTTCCCAGTGATATCTCTCTGTCTTGCTGGACTCATGCATAAGCACCCTTTTGGACTTAAACCTATTGTGTCCATTAATGGCAATAAAATGAAGACAGAGTTTCAAAGGAGATGGTTTTATTTCGAGTTCCTAGTATTAACTGATCATATACTTATATTTGGTGAAAGACAGATTAAATTTGAAGATAATGTGGATGAAGTAGTTTCAGAAAATGATTGGAATCATGTAGTGGTCTCTGTTAAATGTGCATATAAAATCAAGAGAATGAACTTGGAAAGAAATGTATGCGACACAATTTGATAAATCAAATATTTAAATGACAAATTACATATCACTAACACTAAAGTCATTCTTGGGCTTTTAGAAATAGTGCCTAGACTCCAATTACACACTCATTGGTCCCATTCATCTTAAAATTCAAATGCAAGAGCAAAGCAAGCATGTGGAATTGTGGATTCTACCGAAACACAAACAGAGGAAATCCTTAAAAAATTTTGAATTAAGGTAAAAAGAAAATAAAAAATAGAATTTTAAACTCAGAAGATCACCAAAGAAAAAGAAAAGATCTTTCCTACTCTCTTCGAGACTACATAGAATATTCGCATCATATATACCTTTATCTAATCCAGGTGGATCACAAAACAAAACAATGTTTCGAAAAAACTTATAGTTTAATTCCTACATATGTGCCATCCATCTTCACAATATTATTCATATATACACTTATAATGGTGCACCATTAATATTTGTGCCATACAAAGGAAATAAGCCTGTTCATTTACGAAGTCCTTCAAAGGAAATAAGCCTGTTCATTTAATTTCTCCTACAGTTTATAAGAGGATCCGCTTTTACAACTCAGAACAGGGGCTACCAAAAAAGATAATTGCTATAATGATCCATGTCAAACAATTTTGGGTACTAGATCTTACTGTTGTTAGCTACATATTTGGATAAAGACTTGGTTCTGATGAAGGAATTCTGGTTGAGTTTTTGGTTTCTACTATAGCTAATTGATCAAATGACACACATGTGAACTATAGTGTATTTGGTTTCTCATCCTCTCAAATTCTCAAAAATCTAAACTGATCATGAAAATTAATAATTAATTACTTCTTAGAAGCATACTCTGGATTTTTAAAAGCAACTATATTAGAATATCAGATTTTTTAAAGCAACTATAATTTTATAAGGTGTTTGCTCTTATAGATGCATTATTTTGCAGTTACGTTCTGAAAAATGAAAAGGCTGACGTGTACGGGCTACCTTATTTGGCAAGCAGTGGACCTGGATTTGGTTAGTGACTTCCCTTTGGTGGCTTGAATTTCCTGCTTGTAATACAATTTAAAAAAATGTTATAAAACTTGTATATGCTATATGGAAGTAGTGAAGAAAAATTACTTTGTGCTAGGTGCACATTGATGTCAATGAAAAATTATTATACCTGATATATTCAGCTTAGTCACTGGAAAATTCATAGTTTATTCACAATAAATTAATTTATGTATTCAACACGGGTAAAACTAATTTTTCTGAATTAGTGTTAGTAATAATCAAGCTTCTGATGTTGGGTTTCAGCTCTACTTGAAGCTGCAAGAAAAGCTAACTTCAAAGGTACTTTCAGTGAAATATCAGCAGGATTTACAACTGAGAGGTATATTTATTGAATTTGATCCCTCAAGAATTCATGCTTTATTATTATTACTATTTTGGAATTGATAAGTTATTCTTGATAGAGAAGATTGGGGAACACAACATCTAAATGGCAATAGTAACCCTCACACAAGGATAAAGTTTACTGTTTGGCAGTTACATGTTGTGAAATTGTTATATTTTTAATGTGACATATATAGCACATCATTAATTTCACTCCTCTAAAATTAGTAGGGTTAAATAACTAATCTTAGTCGTTGATGATAAAATCAACTACTGATATTTCAACATATTCATGACTTGTTTTTCAGGTGAATGTAATTCCAATTTATGGGAAGGGGATGTAAAATCAAAATCCTACCCTGAACCTATAGTGATAACATAAGTTTTGTAATTTGTATTACATATGGGATAAACCAATACTACTTGCTTGGGGATTATCAGACAAGTACTTGCCCCAGTATGTGGCAGAGCAGTTTCAGAAAGGAAATCCAGCACAAATCCAGCTTAAATTGATAGAAGGAGCTGGTCATATGCCACAAGAGGACTGGTAAGCAACTTTAGTTAACATAGGATTTCAGTGAATAGTAAAATTATTTGTTCAACCTCTTAAGAATATACCCTTTGTATTTTTGACAGGCCTGAGAAAGTTGTTGATGCTTTCAGAATGTTCTTCTGATTTCAACAACTAATTGACCCTGTAGGCATCCAAGTGCTTTATTTCATTGGAAGGGCATTCTTGAGTTTTTCCTTAATTAAATTGTAAATTTAGTATGCCTTAATTTTTCTTTTCTTTTAATGATGATCAACAAATAAAAGTATAGCTTTCTTGAAATGAATTTGTCTCATATATAGTTGCTTAATTATATGTCTCATATATAATTAGAATATCAGATTTGTGTCAAAATTACACGGCAGGGAGTGATGAACGACCAAAGATAAGGACTTAAATATTTCATATATACTACATATCATTTATAACTTGGGAAGTATGAAACTCTTCAAACATATTTTGAACATTTATATCCCAAACGCAAAGACAGAAAAAAATAGAGTCCGATCTTCCGGAGAGCTCGAAGACCATGAAAAAACACAGTTTGGCTCAAAACAAGTTCCTCCCTCACTTCAATTCAATAATAAGGTGCAGGGTAATAGCCTCCAGGTTGCCCAATGCCTCCAAATTGTGGCATTCCATAAGGCATCATAGGTTGCGGGGCAGGAGCATAGTAACCAGGAGCACCAGCAACTCTAGACAAGCCCAATTGCCCTTGCATCCCATCCCTCCCATACTGCTGCCACAGCTGTTGTTCCTGCACAAGCAAATGCTGCTTCCTCTCCATGTCTGCTATTTGCACGTATGAAGGCGGCGGCACCATCAGTGATGCTGCAAACGGATCCTGCGGCCCTACAGCTTGAACAGTTCCATTCGGAGCAGGCAAAGCCAGAACCGGGTTGGCGCTCTTCCCGAGTCCAGGCAGTGCCACACTACTAGCACTCCCACCACTCAGCTGAGTTGTGCTCACATGTTGCCTCGCAGCCCCTTGATCATACATCCCATTCAGTAACAGTGGATCAAACTCGCCTGCCAAGTCAGCCTTTTGCCTTGACAAGTTACTAGTATTTGTCTCATAAATGTTCAAAATATGTTTGAAGAGTTTCATACTTCCCAAGTTATAAATGTATATGTATATATTATATAACCCGAAGCCGACAGAAGAAAGAATTTAATACCCTAACCAACTGCTAAGACCAGAATCTAGAGAACGAACTGTGTGTGAACATGCTACTCACACACTTTTTGTTCTCTTATATGTCCCTCTCTCACTTCTTCCCTTTAAAACAACCACCATTCCCTATTTGTCTCTCACTTGAAACTCATAACAATGTTCACAAATGGATGCAAATTGTTTTAGGCTGAACAAGAGCTCAGCACTATGTTCAACTCACTGGAACACCATCAAACGTAAACCAGAACATCCTTGTGTGGCTGCAATGCTCAGTGTGACACCCTCTACCCCTCACATATATATTAATAAACGAATAAAAATTCAAATATTAATTAAAAGTATTTTTAAAACATTTTTAAATACAAGCTTTTCAAATGGGTAAAAGGCTCACATTCACTTTCTTCTACATCATATTCAAACTTGTTCAAATAAATAATAAAGTCATCTCGACTCAAAGAAAGTCATATAAGTCTCATACAATTAATATAGAACCTATATCCTAATGTCACATCCTATCAGAGTGTGGTGTTCCCGTGTCCTCTAGCATGAGGTTCTTCATAGTCATCCACCTATTCATCTGCTCCCCCGAACACAAGTTCAAGATCATCACAGGATCCAAACACAACAACACACAGGGAGTGAGTTATCACATTCCTAGCTAATAGAGAAACAAGACAATTAAATATACATATTATATAAATGAGATACCACTTGCTTAAACATAGCTCACGTAACTTCACCACTTCGTCATTCAAAATTCACTTTTCAATTATCAATCACATTACACAAGAATCCCACACTTCGATCAAGATATAATAACACATCAATTAGCAAGCATATGCAATAGTTATGGTAAGACTCAATTCTATATGCAATGTGGTACCATGTCAGTGAAAAACCACCCTGGGGCGCTTAGGAGTACATAACAAGACACACCACACAATGGGTTTGTCAGGTCACTCTCACTAAGTAAGATCATAGGGAGACCAGTCAGGGTCACGATGTTTTGCGAGAATGCTCCAACCATATGAGATCAGCATAGGCTTAAAGGAGCACTCAAACCCGGTGACCCCCAAGGCCTACATTCCGAAGAGTCCGTCAGGGCCTCTCCCTCCTGATTCAGGTCCAACCCCTAAAATAATTTTTTTTACATGCAGACACTGCTCATGAATCATACAATACCCACGACCTTACACTCGTGTTTTAAACACGTTCAACACAATTGCGCTACGATTTAACACTGGTTCCTAAATAGGAAACCTACATTTTCTCTTTAACACTGCGCATCAACGCTTTTCTCAAGATAACGCTGGTCGGGTATTGTACAATTCATAGCTTACAACACAAGTAATTTCACATCAAGTGTTAACTACACACTTATCCACAACTAGAACTCATTCACAATTTCACATCTCATAGTGTCACAATCCACCATCACATGTTTACACGTATCTCACAAATTAACACATGTTCAACTTTACACTTATACTCAATCTCAATAACAATATTATAATCTCAAAGCAACATGTTATTCTACAATTCATCACATACTCACAATTTGAATTATCATTTCATATGCTCAATATAACAATTTATATAAAAGACTATCACAACATGAGGATTAAAACCCCTCAAATAATATTACACAATTATATCCAAATCATAGGTCCAAATATACAAATATCAAGAGCACAATTTATCAAGCAATTTTCATCAGGACATCAATATTTTATTTATAATCATAAAGGAAAAATTGCAATTTAACAAACATCCCAAAATAAAATCCCAATTTAATCCTCTAAGGATTCCTACACATGTTCTCACTAATCCCCAACTGTGAATAACTCATCCCTTACCTCTAAGCGGGCTCACGTGTCTTCAGCCAGCGATAGCAACATCTCTAGCGGTTCCTGGAAATTCTTTCAATTATTCATCCGACTGCTCTGATAGAATTCCCAAACGTCAGAGAGACGGAGAAGAGATTGAAACCTCCACTTGTACTGTCTTCATACGATTCCTTTTTCTCCCTCCACGAATATTATATCGCAAATCCCAACGGTGGAAGCGTTCGGAATTGAATTTCGAACAACATATCCAAATTTCACAATAATCCAACGGTTAACGAAACCGGGATCGTAGTTTTACCAAGACAGCTCTGGGTTTCTGCGGGAAAGAAAAAGACTACAATGCGAAGGGTTTTTCTCTCAGTTCAGACATGATATCGAAATTCCCAACGGTGAGAATGCTCGGAATTGTGTTGCGAACATGATACTCAAATTTCACGACGATCCAACGGTGAACGGGTTCGAGATCGTCGTTTTTCTGAGACTGGTTTGGTGGGCTGCGGGAAAAAGAAAGGGTTTTGAGAGGAGAAGGGGAAAAACGAAAATGAGGCCAAAAGGAGGCAGACCTATTATTTGCTCTATATTTATTTATTTATTACTAAAAAGCTTTTTAAATTTATTTACGAAAAATTGGGATGTTACACTCAGAACGCCCTCAGACAAACATCACAGGAGAAACAAGAAAAACTAATGCCTACAAAGATAACTTGTTTAATCGTTTAGCAATACATCATCTTTCAAAAAGCGTTCAAGAAGCCACAGATTCATAATAACCCTTTTTGTCACTTTTTGTTGTTGTTTATTTCCAAGGAGAAAACTTGTTATAGTTTTGATTCCGTAATTTGCAGGACTCAGTAACAATAAGAGTGGGTTTGAGAGCTTGGTTGAGGCAGCTACTGTGGCTAAGCAAAAATTTGACCCTATTCAGCAGCAAGAGGTTATCATTCAAGCTCTTCACAAAGCATTCCCAAAGCCAATACTTTCATTGGTGAGTTCATTACTCATTATTAGTCATGGTATTAGAATTTTGATTTGAATGTTTTGACTTCTTGTACTTTCTGTCTTGTCTTGACCACGACTTCTCAATTCTATTTTTTTTTCTAACGAGGATAATTGTGATTGCATCTTAATCGTGAGCACCCCCCTCAAAAAGAAAAAATTAATGTATCAATATAATCACATATTCATAGAATGTCTTTTGTTAATCATCTGACTTGGTGAGATTTAATGGGAATTTTATTCAGTGTTTGATTTTGGTTTTATATGCTCTAAACTAAACATGAAACAACACTCAGTAGAAAGCAGTGATAGAATTAATTTGTTCTTTTTGAAGTGGATTATCTATCTGTATTTAAAATGATGGAAAGGGTTCAATATGTTAGTCATTTAGATTTTTTTTTCTTGGGTAGTTGTATGACTGTACTTGTGTCTTAAATATGTCTTTTGGTAATTAATTATGATTTTGTCATTGGTAGCAAATGTCTCTGCCCACAAAACTAACAAGTATTATATTCAATTTAGTAACACATTTCCTGAAAGACAAGAATGTTTTTCAACTTGTAGGAATTCCATACCCTGATTGAGAAAATACTGACAAGGATAACTAGATGGATTCATTTGGTGTATATTTCCTAATTTAGCTACATCCCAGGAAAGACTCAATTATTTTTGTGATTCTAGTAAAGAAACATGGTCTGTACTATTCTGTTATGAGGACTGATTTTTGGAACTAAAACTTCAATTTTCAATTGGAATATACCTGTTACGTTCTTGGGCTAAGGTTTTGAAGATAACTAGTCACAATTTCATTATACAATTTTTATATGTTGTTTGTCTTCTTAATTTGTTTCTGTCTTCTTTATCCCTTACTAAGGTATCGTCACATCTAAACTTGTGCACAGGGGTAACTTGACACTTGTACTACTGCCAAGTTCTGTTCTTCGTCTCTTGTTCATAAGGGATGATGGTAGAACAGAGAGATTATTCACCCTTACCAACAAATCCCAATGCTCTGGTGTTATGGTTGATGAAATCCCAACTGATAGTTCTGGCCGATCCTTCCTTGTAAGGACTCCAGATAGCAGAATTTGTTATTTCTGGTGCTCTGAAAAGTCCAAGCTTTTGGGAATTGAATTACTTGGAAAGGTAATTTTAGCTATTCTTCTTGATTGAACTTATTTGCTTAAATTTAATGTTGTAGTATTTGATATGAATTTATTCTGCATTCTTCGTTGTTTCTCCTCTATTTTATTGGAATTTTGAATATATTTAAAAAATTATTTATTTTATTAAAATAAATAATTATTTGAAGAAATAAGTTTAAACAACTGTAATTTTATTTCACAGAATGCAAACACAAAAGCATGGTCATCAGTCATAAAAAAATACTATTCCTAAGGAGATGCAAACACAAATAAGGTATGTTAAACATGCATACTTACAATGAGAGCTGTTTCCTGGTGATGATCCCTCACTTACTGTAATGCTCCTGTTCCAAAAAAAACCCATAAATTAGGAACATGGAATTGTCTTACTTAAATATTAGAGTACAACACATACAAAAAAAAAATGAAATTTTAAAAACAAACTGAAAATTGACATTACAACTATGAACAGAAAAATAAGGAAAGCAGCACGTTCAGACAAAATTTTGATAGCCATTATTGGTTCCCATTTACACTATCCTACTCTCAGTAAATTAGGCAGTTATGTAGGTTGAGTATTAATGAAGGTGATAATTAAATCGAACCCATAACAATACAAAATAGTAGGTGGAGTGGGTTACCACATAAATGATAGGCAGTTAGGTGTCGTTATTTTCCCATAGCCCTTCATGATGGTCATGTCTAGTTGCATGTTCAACATCATCTTCGTCGGTGGCCTCCATCACAGGTATTTGGTCATTGACAAGTGGCATATCAGTCACATCGAATGCTGCATAATGACTATAGTCGGTCATATCAAATTTTCTGCCTTGTATAACCACGGACCAAGTAGGGTCAGATGGATCTTCGACATGAAAACTTGTCTGGCCTGCACTGCCATTATAAATGGGTCATCATTGTAACCACCCTTTTTAAGGTCAACTAAAGTAAAGCCCATTTTGTCTTTGCGTACCCTTGTATTCGCATGAACCCATCAACAACTGAACACAGGAACTCTAAATTGACCGTAATCCAGCTCCCATATATCTTCAATGACTCCATAGTACGACATTGACGTGTTAATGAGATTGTTATTAGAAACACTACTAAAGTGAGCTGCCTCACCCTCAACACTAACCCTACTGTTCTGCATGGTACTTGCATCCTGTGACTTTGTGTAGAAAGCATAGCCGTTGATATCATATCCCTGCCAGGTGGGCACATTCAGATTTGGGCCAAGGGCTAACAGTCAGAGCGTATCGGAAGCTGTGTCATCGGCAAAAATACACTGCCTGAACCAGTTGACAAAAGTTCTATTATGTTCCTGCAACAACCTCATCTTGTTCATTCTTGGGTTTTAGCTGACAATTGGTTTTTGTGAGAATGTATGTACGACATCACCTCTGCTGTGTTGTTTAAGACATATAGATGACCTTGGGACAGCCTTTACAAATTCATGGTGACAACATCAAATCCTCGACTTCCCCTACCTTGACTCGTGGGTTTATGTCGATTTTGAGGAGCCCCGACTGGCTGTGCGTTACTTATATAATTTGATGAAAACTCTATTGCTTCTTCAGCAACATATCTTTCAACTATGCTTGCTTCTGGATGATATTGATTCTTTGTGTATCCTTTCAGCACATTCATGAACCTTTCAACCGGATACATCCATCGTAAATAAACCGGGCCACACAACCTAATCTCGCGAACCAGATGAACAATTAAATGAATCATTATGTCAAAGAATGAGGGGGGAAAATACATCTCCAATTCACAAACAATAATGGCGGCTTCATTCTCCAAAATATCCAACTGCGATGGGTCAATAACCTTGCTGCAGATAGCATTAAAGAAAAAACACAACCGAGTGATGGCATTACGAACTTTTTCAGGCAAGATTCCACGAATGGCCACTGGTAAAAGTTGTTGCATTAGTACATGGCAATCATGGGATTTCAGCCCAATCAATTTCAATTCCTTAATTGACACAAGCCTCTTCATATTTGAAGAGTATCCTTAAGGAACTTTGACATTTACTAGACAATGACAAAAACTTTTTTTCTCAGCTGTGGACATTGTGTAACATGCTGGGGGCAAATATGTCCTAGCACCTCGTAAAACTGGATGTAGTTGCTCTCGTATACCCAACTCAACCAAATCCTGACGAGATTTTACACCATCCTTTGTCTTCCCCTTAATGTTAAGAAAGGTGCCAATTAAACTATCACACACATTTTTCTCCACATGCATAACGTCCAAACAATGCCGAACATCCAGATTGCACCAATATGGGAGATCGAAGAATATTGACCTTTTTTTCCAGATGTTCTTCGCAGACAAGTCCTTCTTTTGTGTCTTACCAAAGGTAGTTTCTATGTCTCTGACCCTTTGGTAAACATCATGTCCAGATAATGGTTCAGCCGCTATTTCAACCTCATTATCTCCATTAAATGCCTTCTTCAAACGCCGATATGGGTGATTTCGGCTTAAAAATCTTATGTGCCTTGTATAGACTGTCTTCTTCCCATGGGTTAGTTGGATGTAACAAGTATTTTTTTTCACAAATAGGACATGTGTGGTGTCCTTTGCCACTGTATCCGCTCAAATTACCATAAGCGAGAAAATCGTTAATCATACAGAAGAGCATTGCACGCAAGTTGAATGACTGTTTTGCATTTGCATCATACACTTCAACCCCGTCAACCCACAGTTTGGTCAGGTCTTCTATCAAAGGAGCCAAGTACACGTCAATATCATTTCCAGGTTGTTTTGGACCAGCTATCATCATAGAGAGCAACATATATTTGCGCTTCATGGACAACCATGGAGGAAGGTTGTAAATCATTTATAATACCGGACACGAACTATGATTGGTGGTCAGGTTACCAAAGGGATTCATTCCATCTGAGGCAAGCGCAAGCCTTAGGTTTCTAGGCTCCTGTGCAAAAGTTGGATACAAGGAGTCAAATGTCTTCCATTATGTACAATCAGTGGGGTGTCTGATCATACCATCCATTCTTCTTTCATCTACATGCCACCTTAAGTATTTAGAATCCTGTACACTCACAAACAACCGCTTCAACCTAGGTATTATTGGCAAATACCAACAAGCCTTTGCTGGACGACTACTAGCGGTGGCTGAACCTTCAGTACCTTCCCCATCGTTGCCCTTGTACCGTGAAAGTCCACAAGTGGGTCAGAATCGCATATCCACAAACTCATTTCTGTACAGAAGGCAATCATTCGGACATGCATGGATTCTTCGGTACTCCAAGCCAACGGGACATAATATCTTTTTCGCCTCGTAGTGACTCTTTGGTAAGGTGTTATCTTCAAGAAACATATTTTTCAATAACAAAACCAACTCAGTGAAGCTTTTGTCACTCCACCCAAATCTGGCCTTTAGGTTAACCAAAGCTAGCACAGCTGATAACCTACTAAAGCTTTTGCATCCAACATACAACGGCGTCTGCGCATTTGTTTGAAGAGCATCGTAAATATCTGCATGACATTCCCGAAAGCCCTCTTGCCTAAGATCACATATCATGTCTTCCATGAGATCTCCGCTTTCTAGCTCAACCGGATGAGGTGGACATGTTGTATGACCAACCAACTCACCATGCCATATCCACTTTGTGTACGTGGGGCTAAAGCCATCACATATCAGATGCAATCTAATGTCATCCAACGAGTGACACCTGCTGTTGACACATTTAACACAAGGGCAGAAAAAGTTGGCATCTATGGTTGCGGAATTTATTTGGGCAAATGACAAAAACTCTTCAACCCCGTGTTGATACGCTTTGCTTATGCGAGGTGCTGTAATCCAAGTTCGGTCCATGCTCAGTGTTGTGTAATACTAAGTACGATGATGAGAGGGAGAACAACAACATCTTATTATGAGATAAGAAGCAGCAATTCCTTGTTTGCAGAAAATTTTCCTAAGCCAAATGAACAAACAAACCAGGAAATTTAACAAATGGAGAAAAGGTTTAAGAATAAGAATGTGCAAATCATAATAGGTCCATGAGGTCCTTGAAGTATCAAAATTGGCATGAGAACCCGTGTGTTAAAGGTCTCAACAGCAGACACACACTACAAACAAGATTAGCAGGTTGAGAGACAGTTGTGATCTTTGAGTAAAAAAAAACTGTACACTATTTTCTCCACCTTTTTGGCCTTGCATGCATTCCTTTTTTTTTAAATTGTGAACATTTCTTAAAATTTTCATTGTTTTCTTCTTCATTTGTGTTTAACTTTTACTGGGAAAAAAAATTAAATAAGTAGATGATACTCGAGACTGATTATTAGATGTTGTTGAAATTGCTACAAATTTCTAGAATATTCTTAAATATAATATGTATGAAAATAGTAGAATATCCTAGAACTATAGAATATGGTAGAATAATCTAGAACTATAATGTGTATGAATATGGTAGAACAATCTAGAACTATAAGTCTATGTATAAGATATAAGAATCTAGAACTATCATGATACTAATCTATCATGAAAACTCTAGAAAGACCTAAAGTAATGTAGAAACATTCACCACCATTGAGAGTTTGGTGACTTGAGCCTATAAATAGGCAATTGGTATGTTGTAATTGATCAATCCAAGAAATCAATGACATAGCCTTCTTTCTAAAACAATTCTTTAAAACTATCAACTATCATCTATTCAACTACCAACAGTGGTATCAGAGCTACGTTCGGTCATACATTGAGCGTAGTTATCTTACCTACCTACCATTCCAAAATCCTCCCAACTACTTCAAAAATTTCCTTTGTACTACAAACCCACTCCAATAATATTTTTTCTAAGCTATGGATAACACTACTCTATCGTCAACTATTTTTGTCCCTATCTTCAATGGTGAAAATTATGATTTTTGGCGTGTTAAAATGGAAACATAATTTTCATCTCAAGATTTATGGGACATAGTAGAAGAAGGCTTCACCATTCCCGCGTATACTTCAGCTCTTAATGCATCTCAAGAAAAAGAGTTGAAGAAAAATAAACAGAAAAATTCAAAGGCGTTGTTCACCTTGCAACAAGCGGTGACTGATCCAATTTTCCCAAGAATTATGGGAGCTAAGACTGCCAAAGAAGTGTGGAACACATTGCAGGAGGAGTTTCAAGGAAGTGTTAAGGTACGTGCCGTTAAACTTCAATCTCTAAGAAGAGATTTTGAACTATTGAAGATGAAGGAGTCCGAGACAGTTAAAGATTACTATTCTAAAGTTAAAGGAATAGTTAATCAAATGAGAGCTTTTGGGGAAGATATTCTTGACAAGAAAATTGTTGAGAAAATTCTAATTACTATGCCCCAAAAGTTTGACCCAATCGTGACAACGATTGAGGAAACCAAAGATCTGTCCACTCTATCAGAGACAGAACTTGTGGGCTCTCTTGAAGCATATGAGCAAAGACTGTATAGGCATAAAGAAGATACAATTGAAAATGCCTTCCAGTCAAAGTTTAAATTTCAGCCCCAAAACAAAGAAAATAGAGGAAAGAAAAATTATGGAGAAACTTCCAGAAGAAGAGAAGGTTCTAGGAATTTCCTTAAGAACAAAACAGATAAAAATCCTCCATGCAATATATGCAAAAGGCAAGGCCACGCAGAGAAAAATTGTTGGTTTCGTAATATGCCACAATGCAACCATTGCAAGAAGTTCGGGCACGTAGAGAAAAATTGTCGTAACAAAAATAGGCATCAAGCTAATATCGCAGAGGAGCATGATCAAGAACAATGTACGTTCTACGCCACTCAAGACTCAATAAAAGAAAAGGGAGGAAACTGGTACTTGGATAGTGGATGTAGCAATCACATGGCCAAGGATGAGACTATTTTCAAAAGTATTGATGAGTCTGTCAAAGTCAAAGTTCGACTGGGAAATGGAAGTGTGGTTGAATCAAAAGGCAAAGGCACTGTCATGGTGGAGACAAATAAAGGTACGCGGCTCATCCATGATGTCTTACTAGTTCCCAGCCTAAAAGAAAATCTTCTAAGCATTGGCCAAATGATGGAGAGAGGCTACACACTTCACTTTGAAGGAGGTGTATGCAAAATCTAAGACAACAAAAATAAAAGGTCTGAGATAGCCCAAGTAAAGATGAATAAGAGCAATAGAAGCTTCCCTCTAAATTTAAAATATGCAACAAACATTGCCATGAAGGTACAAGTTGATGATTCATGGCTATGGCATCGAAGATTTGGCCACTTCAACTCACATGCCTTGAAGTTGTTACATGAGAAGAACATGATGAGAGATCTTCCAAGCATAAAGGAGAACAATGAAGTGTGTGAAGGATGCCTTCTTGGTAAGCAACACCGATTTCCTTTCTCAACAAGTGGAGCATGGAGAGCGAAAGATCTATGGGAGTTGATACATACGGACGTTTGTGGACCAATGAGGACGCCATCACATGGGAACAATAGGTACTTCATACTCTTCATTGATGACTTCTCTAGAATGACATGGGTATATTTTCTAAAAGAAAAATCAGAAGTCTTTGGAGTATTCAAAAAGTTCAAGGCCCTTGCTGAAAATCAAAGTGGAAAACGGATAAAAGTACTAAGAAGTGATCGCGGCAAAGAGTACACCTCTCGCAAGTTTGAAAGATTTTGTGAGGATGAAGGCATTGAGAGACAACTTACAGTCGCATATTCTCCTCAACAAAATGGAGTGTCCAAGAGAAATAATCGCACAGTTATGGAGATGGCTAGATCGATGCTCAAGGAAAAGGGACTACCCAACACATTCTGGGCTGAAGCAGTCTACACTGCTGTTTACATACTCAACAGATGTCCAACTAAGTCTGTAAAAGACAAGACTCCAATTGAAGCTTGGAACGGGAAGAAGCCATCAGCAAAGCACCTAAGGGTCTTTGGATCTATATGCTACATTCATATTCCAGACGTGAAGAGGCACAAGCTTGAAGACAAGACTATACGAGGTATCTTCCTTGGGTATAGCAGTATCTCTAAGGGATACCGTGTCTACAACTTGCAAACTAAAAAACTCGTCATCAGTCGAGATGTTGTAGTTGATGAGTACGCTTCTTGGAATTGGGATGAAGAAAAAGTGGAGAAGAACGTTCTTATACCCGCTCAACTACCTCAAGAAGAAGATGAGGAAGAAGACCCAGGTGAACCACCTTCACCTCCACCACAACAACAAGATCAAGAACTATCATCACCAGAGTCTACTCCAAGACGAGTAAGATCTTTGGTGGACATATATGAAACATGTAACTTGGCCATACTTGAACCTGGAAGCTTTGAAGAAGCGTCAAAGCAGGAAGTATGGGTCAAGGCAATGGAAGAAGAGATACAGATGATCGAGAAAAGCAACACATGGGAGTTAGTAAATCGTCCCCATGGAAAAGATATCATTGGGGTAAAGTGGGTCTATAAGACAAAGCTCAACCCTGATGGCACCATACAGAAACACAAGGCGAGGCTAGTAGCTAAGGGTTACTCACAGCAACCCGGAATTGACTACAATGAGACATTTGCACCAGTAGCTCGTCTTGATACCATAAGAGCTCTAATAGCTCTTGCGTCACAAAAAGGATGGAGTATCCATCAACTAGATGTCAAATCCGCCTTCCTTAACGACGTACTTGAAGAAGAGATCTATGTGGAGCAGCCACAAGGATTCGTGTCTGAAGGCAAATAAAACAAAGTGTTAAGACTAAGAAAAACACTCTATGATTTGAAGCAAGCACCTCGAGCATGGTATAACAGAATCGATCAGTATTTCATGGATCGAGGATTCAGGAGGAGCAAGAGTGAGCCTACACTTTACATCAAGTCTTAAGCTACACGGCCTGACATAATGTATCCTACAAGTCTTCTATCAAGATTCATGCAAAGCCCAAGTCAAATACACTTTGGAGCAGGAAAAAGAATTTTGAGTGATTGGGCAGGTTCGGCAGATGACATGAAGAGTACCTCTGGCTATGCTTTCTCACTAGGATCGGGAATGTTCTCTTGGGCGTCGAAGAAGCAAGCTACAGTAGCATAATCAACAGCAGAAGCAGAGTACGTGGCAGCTGCTGAAGCAACGAGTCAAGCTATATGGCTTCGTAGGATACTTGAAGACATGGGAGAAAAACAAGATAAGCCTACTAAAATCAACTGCGACAACAAATCGGCAATTGCAATGGCGAAGAATCCAGTTCATCACAACAGAACAAAACACATAGCAATCAAGTATCACTTTATCAGAGAAGCTGAAGCAACTAAAGAGATCAAACTCGACTACTGCAGAATAGAAGATCAAATTGCAGACATATTCACGAAGGCTTTGCCAAGACCAAGATTTGAAGAATTACGAGCTATGCTCGGAGTCACAGAAATTTGCATCAAGGAGGAGTGTTGAAATTGCTACAAATTTCTAGAATATTCTTAAATATAATATGTATGAAAATAGTAGAATATCCTAGAACTATAGAATATGGTAGAACAATCTAGAACTATAATGTGTATGAATATGGTAGAACAATCTAGAACTATAAGTCTATGTATAAGATATAAGAATCTAGAACTATCATGATACTAATCTATCATGAAAACTCTAGAAAGACCTAAAGTAATGTAGAAACATTCACCACCATTGTGAGGTTGGTGACTTGAGCCTATAAATAGGCAATTGGTATGTTGTAATTGATCAATCCAAGAAATCAATGACATAGCCTTCTTTCTAAAACAATTCTTTAAAACTATCAATTATCAATTATCATCTAATCAACTACCAACAGATGTATTGGTAAGTGGGTATTATTGTAATGTGTTTTCATTTTATGGTCTTTTACCAAAAGTTTGATTTAAAGTAATCAAGTGCATAAACTCGGATTTCAACATACACATAATGGGATAAATAGCTTGCTCTTTTAATGACTGATACATTTTCTGCAAGGTACCTACATTGAAACCATTTTCAGCAGTTTTCTTCTACAAGTATTGAGTTGTGGTTGGTGATGACCTCTGCAATTTTGTCCGAAATTTTTTTAAAATCTTCATGCAATTTCAGAAGGAACCAGACCTTTATCACTTTCATTCCCAAGAAAGATGAGGTTAGTCTTATGAAAGATTTTAAGCCTATTAGTTTATGTAATGTGACATATAAGGTGATTATCGGGTTACTCTCTTTGAGGATTAGACCCTATATAAGTAAGTTGATAGATCATTTTTAATCTACCTTTGTTCCTGGTCATTAAAGTGGTGACAGAATTATTGTGGCTCAAAAGATTTTCCACAATAAGAAACAAGAAGAGTAGAAAATAATGGATGGTGGTCGAAATTGATTTTCAGAAAGCTTATGATAGGCTTAATTGGGATTTTGTTGGTGATACCTTGCATGATGTGGGTATTCCTAGAAATATTATGGAGTTGATTTGACATTGTATTTTGTCTACATCCATTAAGGTTTTATGGAATGGGAAATCCTTGGAAGATTTTGCTCCCTCTATAGAGGTATTCGCCAGAGAAATCCACTTTCTCTTTACCTGCAGGGGTAGCCTGCAGGTGTGTTTGCACCTTTCAGGAACCAAACTCCTAATTAATGGAGCATTAGAAGAAGCAGTTCGGCCTAACAAAAAAAATGGTGTTTTGGCTTGTAACCATGTGCTGATTTTGGTTCTACAAGCTCTCATCAAAACTACTTACATTATATTTTGTTAGGGATGGACAATGATGTTTTATATGGTTACTTCGATCCTGCATCATTTGCGCCACACACAAGCAAAACAAAAGCAATTTCAAATAAACAAAATTGAAATCTAAAAACATCATTAATATTATAACCATGTGAACGTCAATAGACAACTCTGTAATCAACATTCAACAGCCACACATACAAAGGAAAGAAGCTTTATTAAGGTGTCAAAACCATAAAATTAATTGAAGGAAAACGTACTTCTTGGTTACTGTTATATCGGGTAACAAATTCAAATCAATGCAAATGCATAAACACCAATCGCAACATTAAAAAGGACATTAAAAACGAGCTAAGTTAATTATAGATATCAAATTTGCTAAAAGATGATTGAGTTCTGGTACAACAAGCTTTACCTCCTCTGCACTAAACAAAAGAAGCAACCGGAATTAAAAAGGAGAACACCAAAGAAACAGAACCCCAAGCTAGACAACATTATTTGCTGCTTCTTCACCCCACCTATCATAATTATCAATTATTAGACTGTCTTTGAGATAACCTAACTTCTAAGAGAGAGGGAAAGGCAGCCAGATTGAGACGTATTGAAGACTAATTTCATCAAATGTAGAGAGAGAGAGGAAATGGTGACCCTGCATCTCACATTTCTTCAATAATTGATTCCCATACAGTCCTTGATTTCCCTAAATTGTAGAAAACTTCTTATTTTGTGGTATAGGACCCGAGAGGTTGTTAAAGGATACATTGAAGTATGAAAGAAAGGTTAGTTCTTCCAATTGTTGGGGAAACAACCCTGATAAATTGTTGTGAGAAAGGTTCAATGCTTGAAGGTTTGAAAGATTCCCTCAGGATGAAGGAATGGAGCCACTGGACATGTTGTTGGACAGGTTGAGCAAACCAAGGCCTGTCAAGTCTCCCATAACATTTGGAATCTCCCCACATAATTTATTACTTGAAAGATCAATGGCTATCAACATGTAAAATTCTTGGAGCTCTTCTTAAACCAGGACCATCCCTTTGTTAAACATTGTAAGCAAGTAATTGTAACTATCCATCAACAAACTGAACCTTTCCATCATCAAATGGGTCAGATAATCCTCATACTGTAATTGACTCTTGTTAGAAGCTTTCATGGATTTCCAGTTCTGGATTGTTTTTGTAGTCAAACTCCCAGAGAATTAATTTTGAGCAAGATCAATGATGTGCAGTTTGGGAAATGTGCATGTTGTAGGCACCTTATAGATCCCAACCAACAGGGAAATGAATCATTTATATGGTTATGGCTGAAAACAATAACCTCTAGCATTCTACAGTTGACCAATGCTCTTGGCAATTGAACCGACCGACTGTTATTGCTTAAATCTATGACTTTGAGAGCATTATAATATATGTTTGAGGAATAGGGCCAACCAATTTGTTTCCTTTCAGAACCAAAATTTCAAGAGATTGGCTAGAACCTCCCAAACATGAGGGAGCCATACCACTGAAGTTGTTAAATGATAAATCAAGATGAATAAGAGATTTCCATTTGCATAACAGTGGGGATATTTTTCCTATCAACGAGGTGTGGGAAACATCTAAGCCTCGGAGACTTGTTTTTTACCACTTCCAACTAGGGAATGAATTGACATTATTGTTTGACATGTAAAGATATGATAGCCGAGGAAAGTCTGGAGAAAATTTGGAAACTCATTCAAATTGCATGAACGCATCCACTACTTGAATTTGAGAAAGGCTAACATTTAGATAGATTTTTTCTGTTAATTAACATGAAATTATTGAAAGATAAACCAACATAAAATAACATTTTGAGCCTTAGAAACTTGTCAAACTGCAATTCTCCTTCAAACAAATTATAGGACACACCAAGAACTTCAAGGTTCTCAAGTTTGAAGCGAGAGTTTGGAATCTAACCCTAAATATTATTTCCTAGAAGATCCATGATGTCTAAATTAGTTAGTTTCATTATCCAAGATGGAAATTTTCCACTTAAATTGCTATAACCTAGGCATAATGTAGAAAGCTGGGTGAGATTTGCAAAACATGTTGAGATCGTGCCTTTGACATGCTGCCAAAGTAGTTTTAGTTTGAATAAGTTAAATTTGTTATTTTGCTGTCATGGATAAGTTAGTTTCTAATTTTATTTTACCCATTATCAGTAGCAACATGATTTCTAATCAGTTATTTTAGTGTTTTTGGCTAGAAGTCAAATTCAATAAAGTTAAAAAAGTTTATGCAATTCTAAGATACACTCTTAAGTTGTCTTTTCTACTACTTTCTTCTTCTACGTTCTCTTTCTCCTAAAACAAAAACCTGCAATTGGTATCTAGAGTCATTTTCTTACAGACCTGTAGAATGGAAGGTGAATCAAAGTTTCTCCCATGTCTTTCTTTCAGTCTTTGATGACGAAGGTTATGACCTATGGGCAAGAAGAATGGAGTCTTATCTAGAGGGATTGGATTTATGGGAAGCTGCGGAAGAGGATTATATTGTTCATCTGCTGCCTGAAAACCCCATCATAGCCCAAATTAAAAATCACAAGGAAAGGAAAACAAAGAAAGCAAATGGTAGGTCATGTTTGTTTTCTGGTGTTTCATAAATGATCCTCACCAGAATCATGAGTCTCAAGACACCAAAAGAAATTTGAGACTATTTGAAGGAAGAATATAAAGGGAACAAGAGGATTCGAGGTATGCAAGTGCTAAACTTGATGACGAGATTTGAGTTGTAAAAAATGAAAGAGTCTGAGACAATTAAAGTTTACTCGAACAAATTGTTTGGCATCGCTAACAAGGTTAGATTGTTAGGCAATACATTTGCAAATTCAAAAATTGTTGAAAATTTTTTTTGTTACAATGTCTGAGAGATATGAATCATCAATAACCACTTTGGAAAATACAAAGGATCTGTCCAAGATCTCTTTGACGAAAGTGATAAGGACTTGTAGGCCCAAGAATTTTAGCTGCCAATAGTTGAAGGAACTTTAGCTGCCAAACAAGAAAATGTGACAAAATACAAGAATTTTGATGGATCAGGATCAAATTCAAAATTAACCAATGCCAAAGGAAATTGGTTTCATTCATTAGTAACAGTGAAAAACTGAAAATAAAATCCCTAGTAGTTAGTTACTATGGTTTAACATATATAAACCACTAGAACTTTTTTTTAAATAAAACCACTGGTACTTATTCACTATTACTAATTACTAGTTTAAAATATAACTGAGAAAAGGGTTTTAAAATAAAGAAAGGCCAAAGCACAGCATGAGTGTAGAGAATATAACAAAGCAAGTTTTAGAGGTCTTGAGTTGGCCAGAAAACACTGGGAAACACTGAAAAATTCTGGAGAACAGTGAGAGTTCATCCAGAGAGATTTACAAAGGAGAGACTAGGGAGGACTAAGCAGAGCAAGTCTAAGGTTGGTTTGAAAATGCTGGAAAGTGTTGAAGATGCCAGAGAAGAGTGGGTGTTTGTCTAGAGAAAATGCTTGATTAGATGTGTGAAAACATAGGTTTATTTTTGAAGTCTTTGATTCAATGATGAGAGGGTGGGGGTGGGATTGAAATTGCAAGATTGCCTCCCAAAACAAATCAATGTATGGACAAAAAAAGATGTTTCACCTTTTTCCTGCTGTAAACACTGTAATAGTGGTCACAACTTGGATTGCAAAAGTGCTGCACTGCTGCTATTGTGCGCTATTGACTATTGTTGTTTGTGTTGCTCCAAGATCCACCAAGATGATGAAATATTGTGACTGATGAGTGAGAGCTATGAGGGATTATGAAAGATGATCAATGATAAGTGTCTCCACTCTATAATTCCCTACACTTTTGATAATGATAGAGGATACTTCATTATTTCCAATGAATTTGAGATTTAGATAAGATGTATTTTGTAGGGATGGCAAAAAAATCCGTGCCCGCGGATAAAATATTTTATGGATAGAAGATGGATAGTTTAAATGGATACCTGCAGGTAGCGGGCTGGGTATGTGTTTTTTTTACTTGCATGTTAACAAAAAGGGTTTGGGTATCATAGTATCTGTATCCGCGAGTACCCGCTACCCATTAAATGACTTATTTGGTGTTCTTTTTTATTTGGATATGGCTCTTTAATTCACTAGTTACTGTGGTTGGGATGCATTTTACTAGTAGGAATTAGGTCCAGAGATTCAAAATCACACCATATATGGTATCGTTCTTATTTTTTTGATTTTTTTTACAATACAAAATCTGATTTCCTTCATTAAAGACATGTAATCTTCACATATAAAATCTGAAAATAGTACTCCCTCCGTTCCTATTTATAAGACCCTAATTTAAAATGGTGCTCGTTCCTTTTAAACTTGCTTTGTTATATTCTCAGTTATACACTGGCTAATGAATTGTAGTTAAAACCCTTTTCTTACTTTGGGTTAGGTGCCAAAAAAAGAGCGCTATTTTAGACACAAAGATAAAGACTAGTGTAGTACTGTCAATGAATGGAGAGTGGCGTGGGAAGTTGCTTTCCTCGCAACATTTGGCCTTATCCTTCATTCTATTTTTGCTTATACCCCCGCCATGAATGATGCATAAAAAATGAATTGAAAGGCAACAAAAGTTGGTACAATCCCTACTACTACCCACACCATGAATGATATGATGAGCATGGATGCATGTGTTACATCTCTCATCCTGGGCAACTAAAAAAATTAACATAGCCAATTTTAATTGGAAAACAACAAAATCAGATATAATTAAGGAATTACATTCAGCTCTTTCCATCAGTACTCATAACATTTCATACAAACTACTGAAACTACCAAAATCTTTCATCATAAGGCCAATTTTAAAATAAATGAATTTACTTATGTAATTCAAATAAAACTTTTACAAAGAAGATACTTATATATAATTTATTCTCCAGCTTATTCAATTACAGAGACAACTAAGGATAAAGACAATAAATCTGAAGCTCAAATTAAACATCAGGGGTTTCATCAAGTTCAGTGTACTAACTTAGACCAAACGATGCTCAATGAAAGTGATAATCTGGCACAGGATGACACCACTGATGAAGGATGGCAGGAGGTTGTTCCCAAAGGTCGTTCACTCACTGCCCACAAGTCAGCTTCATCAACGAGCCCCACATAAACCCCACTGAAATGCAAAAAAAAAAAATTTACATTTAACAGCTTCAGATTACATAAGAAGCTAAACAAAAATCAGAGTTTCTCTCACAAAACACACAATGTATCTTACCTTATGGAACCAGCTTACAAACGTTAAACACTACAATGTAGACCACGATGTAGACCACCAACAACAACTAACGGCTTGAGATGACAACGAAGCAGAATCGTCAAATGAATGAAGGAATATAAGACATGCAAATGAAGGGATACACAAAGAAGACCTAAATGCAGCCTTACCTTTGTCGGTGGCGGCTGCAAACGGAACAAGACGCAACGAACACGAGATGGTGTTTGTCGGAGACGATGCTCTTTGTCAGAGAAGATGGTCTGTGTACCTAGCTAGGGCGCCAAAGTAAGAGTAATTGAGTCAAAATTTCGAGCAAAGAAGTGATACGGCGCACCAAAGTAAGAGAAAGTAACAAGCACGTGCCGGCAACGTGATACAATTTTGGATACAACGACGGGTCCTAGCAAAGACCGTCTTTGAATGACAACAACAACGAAAATCAGGGGCCCGCCACATGTCTGTACAAAACATACAACGACGGCTCTTCGAATAAACCCGTCTTTATATGTTAACGCATTAAATCACGTGGCCTCCACTTGTAACCACCAACAATACGAAGACGGGTGTTGGGGCAAGACCGCCTTTGTATCTAAATGACGAAGATGATGACGTGTTTATACTTTAACAATACAAAGACGGGTGTTGGGTTAAGACCGTCTTTGTATTTTAACGCCTCCAATCACGTGGCCTACACGTGAAACCACCAACAATCCAAAGACGGGTGTTGGGTAAAGACCGTCTTTGTATTTTAACGCCTCCAATCACATGGCCTACACGTGAAACCACCAACAATCCAAAGACGGGTATCTGGATAAGACCGTCTTTGGATTTTAAATCCTCAAATCACGTGGCTACCACGTGAAAGTACTAACAAAAACAAAGACGGTCTCACCAGAGCACCGTCTTTGTATACTTGTTGGCCCACTCATGTGTTTGGCATGTGCTACCATTAACGATACAAAGACGGTTTTTCCCAAAAAATCGTCTTTGTAAGTTACCCACCTAAATACAAATTGCCACAACAGTTGCATGTCTACGACGGGTAGCGGCAAACGTCGTCGTTCTCATGCCCTTAATTACGAACATGCCACCGGTTCACCTTCTACGACGATTTTGTGAAACCGTCGTAGAATTCCTGACGTAGAAAGCTGCTTTTGTAGTAGTGTTCAGAGAGCCTTTTAGGGAAAACAAATAATGACACTTACTCCTTCTCTCTCCTCCTAAAAAGTAAACACATAAAAAGAAATTACATGCATGCCAAGCTTCCTATGCATTAAATGAAGCACAAAACAAGAAGAAACTCAAGGATTCTACGGATGCAAAATCTATCAAAGCCTATAAAAGACATGAAGAGAAAATTAGAAGACAAGAGACTAACAAATACCTTGGACAAAAACATTCAATCTTATGTATTTCTCTGGACTAAACAATATGTGCTCAAATTAAATAGCTAGTTTATCCTTTGCTTAATAAAATCATTTTAAATACGTGCTAAACTTTTATATCCTCACTTTGTGAGTAGATTCTTGTAATCTTTTCAAACACCTTGTTGTTTGTGAAAACTAGGAATCATTTTGTAAAAGAATACTTGGGTTTTCAATCTCGGGGTGAAATATTTTTGTTGTAGTCATATGTAGCATTGTGGATACTTGGTATAGCCAAAAGTAGGATAAGAATACTTGTTTTGTAACCTAATTTTGGTTACTAGAATCCTTCTAAGGTTGAAGAAGAACTAGATTTAGCTCAATTTGAGTGAATGAAGATAAAAACTTATGTTTATGTGTTTTAGTTTTGGTTTGTCCTTCACTATCTCTTTTGGATGAAATGTGTTTCAAACTCGTCTTCTATCTAAAGCTTTGCAAAAACTTTATAAAATTCATATACATACTATTCAACCTCTTTCTATTGTGTTTCTTCCTTTTCAAGAGAAAATAGGAGTATCGGCCCAAACAAAGGAAACCATGGTTAGAAAAATGGGAAGAAGTTGCAATAAGGCAATACGTGAGAGTCACCAGTAAGTCACACAGGACGTGACGGGTAGTTACTTCTCAAGCTTTAGATACCATATGTTGAACGAGAGGAAGAAAAAGACATAAGTTGTTGAATTTGCATGTTTGAATAACACAAAATCTGATTTATATAAACTTATTACAAATAAATGCACATAAATATTAGAGGATCGAGTTTTGTTCTTCTAATTAGATATGACTTGCCTATAAATCATATATGATTTGCCTATAAATCTCTGTTAAATAAAAACAAAATATTTGAATTTGATTTTCAATAGAGAGAAAAATATTAAAGAAATTAATCCATTTTATTAAGAAAGGTTTAATAGCTTCACAAGTTGGTTGAACAAAAACTTATTGGAAACTAGAGAGTCTAATTAGAAATTCACCAAAAATCACACAATTGGGATAAAATGCTAATTCCTGTTTTGCATAAAAATGGACATATAATTACACATTGTCACCAAGAATCAAATCATAATTGCACTTGTATTGGTCATAACAAATTTCTTATTCTCAAGCAGTTGTGGGAGAATTTTTCAGCAACATGAACTCAAATTTTCAAAATCTGTATAGGTTTTCACCGATGATTCTCACTCAAATTTGATCTAAACCTTCTTGGAACTCAAGGTTACTTTAGTTACCTCTTAACCCAAAAATACAAAGAATAACCAAGGAAGTAGTGCATGCACACAGATTGCACTCGTAGAAATTAGTCAAGTAAACGAACAAGCTAAATCGGGCACAAAGATAGAAAAGTTCTTAGTTACCCATTTTTGCCTGCAATCAAATAAATTATAGGACTAGAAGAAGTTCCAACATTCCTCCTTTTCCTACAAATTGTATAGAAATTCATACCCCCTTACCTTGCAATTCAGCTAGCAAGAGAGGAAAGGGAAAATAGCAGCTATGTTATGATCTTTCGTAGGGAAAATATAGTAAAGAACACTTGACGAAAGAAATTAATACAAATATTAATTTATAAAAGCACACATATATCATCAATAATTTACTACTCACATAGCTAAAATATACTCCACAGTTACAAGAAAAATTTCTCAAAATCAAGGTTGCTTACGATTAACATCTACTGCTCAGCTCGAGGGGAGTATTGGATGCGGAATCGAGCTTGAAAATCAATGAATTATTGACTGATTGTAGTGCCATTATTTTCATATTCATTTTGGCCAGCTATAAATATGGTAAACCTGTATTTTAATTAGGAATTAATTGTACAAATATATCCCTGCTAATTGTAGACCTGCAAATAGAGAGAAATTTGTTCAGAAGTTGAATTTTTTAAGAAATTGGCGTTGGACTTCAAAACATGGTCTTCCGACAGAATTGGTTTTATATGTCAGTTGGCAATCGTGGACTTATATTTGTTTGTATAAACCATGGCAGGTGGATAATTTCGTAGGAGTTATATACATCTCACGGTGTATAAACAAAAAATACCTCCTTCTTACCATTTAATAGTTTGTATAATTCTTAATTTGAGACACAAATACCACCTACTTTTTCACTATGAACAATGCTTCACATTTAGGTAAACAAAAAAATGAAATTTTTTATCATTTGATATGCAGATTTCATATTGTTGAACGTTAAGAAATATCTGATATATATACCTACAGTCAGCGGCTAGAACATCCATGTAACTTTAAAATTCCTTCTACAGTTTCACTGTTATTACTAAAACCTGCATGTGCTTTAAACTTCGCTAAATTTACGAGGGCAGTTGAAATTTGTTTTATTTTTTACTCTCATAATGTTCTATGGCTTCTTATAATTGAGATTCTGATTCTGTAAGATATGTCGAATATGGGGTTCAAAACTTGATCAAATAGTTGCTGTTGGTGTGAATCACTGAGATTCCAGACCATTGTGGTGGTGCTATTGCTAAAGTATCAGAATCAGATATCACTTCTGTCTAGTTGTAATCAGAACCTATTAAAGCATGCAATTCCACTGAGATTGGTCATCGCATTTCATTTCATTCTCCAGCAGGATATTGAATCTTGTGATTTGCTTTGCCATTATGATTGACACTATATGAGAGGCTGATTCATGCTGTGAAAGTATAAGAAATCTTCCCTGAAGTCAGTGAACTATCTTTCTAATATGTACTTTCCATTAAGTCTTCGTTAATTAAGTTTTTAATCATAAGAAATGCAAGCATAGAAAAATGCTAGTAAACAGATGATTCTTGATAGTTTTATTCAGCTAATCTTATTAATTGAAGACTAAGTGGATTAAAGCTGAAAAATTCTAGATCAGAACTTTGATCAGATTTTATTTATTTAAGAGTTGAAGATATGAAAGGATAAAACAAAGATGCAATGGGTCTTCAAGCATCAGAAATATTTTCCTTACTTAGTCTTGCTCAGTCAGAAATCTTTTGCTGATGTTCTGGGGACTTCCCGAGTATCAAATTGAGTGATAAGAAAAAAATTCTAGTTCTTTTCTTGTTGTCATGCATGATCGAGAATTTGAGATATTATACAACTCTACACTAACACGTAAAGATTCAAATGAAGTCTTTGAAAAGACCAGGCCCAACTGAATCAGAGTAATGTAAGGAAAAAGCAAAACAAATAATATTTAATTAGTGTAAATTTAAATTTAAATATATTGAATTAATTAATCTATTGTATCAATATTATAACATACATTGCAGCAATTTAAACATGAACAAGAAAGACAAACGGGGAGAGGAGTCCAATGAGATGTGTCGGCTACTATAGCTGATTCTTCTGGTGTTTGCAATCCACACGTCAAACCATCCTGCACCTGGTCATCATATACATATAATAATGTTCACTAAAATAGTTCAAAAACACTTAATTAATTAGCATTATATGGACAAAACCATTAACTAATATTAAACAATTATAAAATACAATAGACTATAATATAATATATAAAAGTTTAGATTTGTGCGGAAATGAAGAAACAAACAGAGTAAGCAAAAAGATTAAATAACATACCGTGTAAGATTGATACAAAATAAGGTATAGCACGCTGCGGCAACGAAATGTAGATGGGGTTCAAAAAATGAAATCCTAGTCGAAGAGGAAGAGCAGTTTAAAAAGAAGAACTGAGAGGAGGACCAGAGAAAGAGAGTGATATGTAAGAGCTGACTTTACTCTCCTATTCCTTAAAAGTTTAAACGCACTGTTTTGGCTACATAACAACAACACTTCTATAGTAATAATAGTAGTGTTGTTCACGTTTTAATTAATCACACATTTTAATTAATATAATTAGTTTATTATTCTACTCTTAAATCAATTTATTAAAAGATTATTTTCAATTAATTTACTTGTATTATTAAATTTATTTTACCTAAAATAATATGTAAATCCTTTTTATATTAGAAATTTCTTCAAATTGAATGGTCCCAATATTTGAAATTTTTTTTTACTCAAAATGATGGGTAGTAACTTTCCGTTATCCACCTTCTAATATTTATAGGTTGTACGCTCAATTATTTTGTCAAACTTTTAATTTAAAAGGAGTTTTTAAAATATAAAATTGAAAACTCATAAACAACTTCTACTTATTTTTTAAAGTTCTAATTTTTCTTAATTTAACTTATAAGTAGCTTTTAAGCCCAAAAAAAAGTTGGGTCAAACAAAACTTTAGGCTATTTCAGTCCCCTAACCTAAAATTATAATTTAATTATTATTATTAAATTTTCCTAACTTAATTATAACTCAATTATATTTATTAATTTTTCTTAATTTTTTTATAACTTTATCAATATAATTATAATAATTATTTTTAAACAAGATAATTAAAAAATTGAGCTTAACATGTAATATATGAAATTAAAAAAAAATTAAAAATTGAATTTGACTCTTTTACATAATCAAGTGAGAGTGATATCTCAAAAAAAGAAAAATAAGTGATTAAGTTGTGTATCAAACGCGAACATGCACTAATAACTTTTAATTAATTGTTAAGCTTTGGTTTGTATTTTTTTTGGCCTAAAGTCATATATTAGGCCTTGATTGGGTTTCAATCAATCATTATTGCTGAACTCATGAGAAATCAAATGTTGCAGCATAGAAAGGTGTGTTTGCAAGGAGAGACCGGAGGTTGGAGATAGAGTAGGAATGAGTTTTTTTTTTTTTTTTTTTGTGTGTGTGGGTGGAGAATATGGAAAAACCTTGGAATTAGGAGGCTTTGAGTTTTTTTGTGTGGGAGAGGAGAGGGAACAAGTAAAAGGGAGACAATGATTGCAAACCCCCTCCCTTAACCTCCTGTGCTGATCCTTTACTCTTTTTCCTTTTATCTTCTCCTTTCTCATGACCTAATGGACTCTTTTAAGAGTCCAATAAGTTACAAATGTATTTTCTTTATTTACTTATTTTTTATTATTATTATTATTTTTTTTTTATTTTTTATACTTTCTCTTCTCCTTTTTTTTTTCTTTTTTTGGTTTCTTTCTCTTTTTTTTTCACGAGTGATACGTTGCTTTTTTTTTCATGTTTTTTTTATTTCTTTTTCTTCTACTGTTCTTTCTTCTTTTCTTTTTTTTTTTTTTTCATTTTTTGCATCTTTTTTTTTTGTTTTTCCTTTTTCTTTTTCACGTCTTCTTTCCTTTTTCTTTCTTTTCATCATTTTTTATGTCCCTTTTTCTTCTTCTTTCTTTTCTTTTCTTTTCCTTCCTGTTTTATCTCTTTTTTCTCATTCATTTGTTTCCTTCTTTTTATTATTATTATTTTTTATATTTTTTCTTTTCTATATTTTTTGTTTCTTTTTTTTCCTTCCATTTCTTCACATGTTTGCTTTTTTTTTATTCTTTTTTCTTTATATTTTTCTTTTTTTTTCTTGGACGTTTTCTTGTTTATTTTTTCCTTCTCTTTTTTTTTTTTTACTTTTTCTTTTTTTCTTCTTTTTTCTTTTTTTTTTCTTTTGGACCCGGACAGGATTAGAGTCTCACAACCAAATCAGTTCCTCTATTTTTTTCATTCATTATCTGAGTCTTATATATTTCAAAATTTACTATATTAGTCCTCAAAGATAATTTTTATGGTTGATTAATCGTTCACTATTAAATTTTAAACATTGACTACACTAGAAACTTGACCGATATTTTCTTAAAGACTAAGAAGTTTAAAAAATGCTTGAAAGGACTATAACCATGGTCCTTGGAGTGAATGACACATTCTTTAATCTTTACAACCATGTGGCCATTTGAATATTTGATGCAAAATATAGTATTAATATAAGTTTTATGCCAAAATAGTTCAAAATTCAAAGTTTATTTTTTAATTTATTATATTTTTGTACTCTTATATATTATCTTTAAAATATAATATATAAGATTAAATTTTATTTTTCACATAAAATAGAACGTGTATACTTATATAGGCTTTATTTTATATTATATTTTAAATGATAATATATAAGACTAAAAATATAATATTTTAAAAAATAAACTTTGAATTTTGAACTATTTTCACCTAAAACTTATATTAATACTATATTTAGTACCAAATATTAAAATGAGTAGTTCGATATAGTGTAAAACCTTATATTAATACTATATTTTGTACCAAACACTCAAATGAGTAGTTGTGTGTAGTGTAAATGAGTGTGTTTCATCCTTCAAAGACTATGGTTCTAGTCCTTCTTCAAACTTTTTAAAGTTCTTATTTTTTAAGGAAATGTTGGTCAACTTTCTAGCATTTTAAAATTCTTAATTTCACAAAATTTGATTATGACATATTTTCACAATATAAAGGGTATATATTTATTATAATTTTTAAATAATTTTATAAAAAATTATTTTGTATAAAACACAAATTAAAATACTAATTATAACCATGATTTATTTATCTTAATCAAATAATGTAAATATTTTTCTTTTAATTTTATTATAAATCATCAAAGTATAATTAAAAATAATATATAATTATTGTGATTTACAAAATAATGAAAATATTGATTTGTTAATTTAAAAATATTACTAATATATTAATATCAATAATTTTCAAGTATAAAAGTATTTAAGAATATTAAATATTGATATGATTTATAATAAATTAAAAATCTAGTTTCTTTAATTTTCTAGAAAAACAAATTCTATCGCAAATTTGGTCGCTAGCCTCAAGATAATTTATTATTATAGCGAACAAAAAATTCTCAGTTGCTATTAGCATAATATAGCGACTAAATCATATTCGGTTGCTAATGTCAAGTCCAGCTCAATCTTTACTTCCGTCTCTAAAGGGCTTATGAATTTATGTATGCATCGCGACCGAAGTAGCGACCGATGTATTCAGTGATTTACTTTGGTTGCGAATACGGTCGCTGGAGCAAGTTAGTTACCAACTATAAATTTGGCTGCAAAATGCTGTCGCAATTAGCGACCAAACTTTTCTGGTCGCTATGTTGGTCACTAACAGCGACTAAATAGTTTCGGTCGCTAGTTTCAGTTGCTAAACTATATTTTTCTAGTAGTGGGATGACCTTTGGGCTAAGTAACAAACAAGGCATTGATCATCTCCACATCATACATGTATTTTAAGCAATCCAAGAATCATGCAAAATCAAGAAATTAAAACCAGTTGTTCTCTCGCAGCTGAAAGTTCACACAACTTATCGATTTTCATTGAAGTGTGAAGGTTTTTATTCCATGTTTTTCTGTAAGAAATAATAACCTTTTCACTTTTGTACTGTTAGTTCAAACTTCATCACTTACACTGCCGCCTGCTTCCACGAGAATTAGCAATACAAAAATATCTATTGGTATGTCGTTCTTCTTATTCATGCAATTGATTCACTCAAAATGTGTTACAACCGATCAATAAGTATCTACTTCTCTATCATGCGTCAACTAAATTAAAGCTATTAAATGACTGAATTTAAACTACTAAAATTAAACTGTTGAAATTAAATTGTCCTACATGCAAAAAATTAAATGAAAATAAAATAAAAGAAAATGAAAACAAAACAAAATAAAGACAAATAAAGAAAATTAAAGAAAACTCCTTATTAAAATGGGTCTCAATCTTGTGTGGGCCCTGAATCCCAAGCTTCCTAAGCAGAAATCATCATCATCTTCAATCTCTATGGCATCATCATTACCAATACCAGAGATATCACCCCTTCTTAAAATGGAAGTCCAAGTGTCGAATCTACACAAACTTCATTTATATTTAGGTAGATGAATATTTTATTAATAAAAGAAGTATAAGAAAATTGATTTGAAAAGATTATGAAAAAACAATAATTTAAATTGACAGAAAATTAAATCAAACAAAAGGAGAAATTAAACAAGAATTTAAATTAATTAATTAAAAACAACAAAAGAAAAGAAAAACCAATTATTATAGAAGTTAAATTAAAAAGATGAGAATGTTGGGAACTTAGCCTACCAGAACTACTCCTTGATGTAATGTTAATGATTTTTTTTATTTATGATTATTCTAATTTACAGCTGCATCTACTAATATATTCTAACTTTGGTCTCATGCATGACAAATCCTAATTTATCTATTTTCTCTCCCAAATCCTTTTGCAGAGCTAAAATAGTAAATTGCATTAAGAATAAAGATGTATAGTAGACTAAACAAATATCAATCTATCCCTAACGATGACTTTATTTAGATACATTTTTCCTAGTTCTATTAGAAAATAACATTTCTCAATGTTACACCTAAAACTTACCATGCAAATAGGTGATCAAGCAACAAACAATAATATTAAGCACAAGAAAAGATAATGCAAATGTAATATGCATAAATAGATAGGAAGATAAATTACATCAAAAATAGTTGACTGTCAAGTTTCCAACAAATGAGGTTTAGCCTCTCATTGTCATGGATGCTTTACAATTACAAGAGGAGAATATTTAGTAAAGAGGAAGAAGATAAGAAAGGGAATCAAGGGAAAGAATGACTCCCAATGCTTGTTTCTCTTTCTTCTAGCCTTTGCCTTCTATAAGAAATTATATTCTCTTGAAATTTCTATTTGTTTTATCCTTTTTCTCTATTCTTCTTTTATAGGTACAAATTAACTTAGTGCTAAGCGGGCTTCTCGCGCTAAGTCCACCTTTACTTTCCTGAATTAGTCTGTTTTTCTTAATTAGTCTATTTTCTTTAATTAGTCTCGTTTTCCTTAATTATTCTATTTTTTGGACTTTAATTATTTTACTCACTAAACATCATAAATTCATCATTTTTAATATTCTTTGCACAAAAAAGAAAGAATTAGGAGAGAAAAAAAATACAAATTCCTATAAAATTTAATCCCAAAATATACTCATAATTAGCAGTTATCAACAACTAATTGAATCTTTTTGTTCTCTCGGGTTTAAGAACCGTAAATGCCACATAAACCACCTTTTTGTTATGGAGGATATTGATAAGGAATGAATAGAAGCTTCACCTATATAAAAATTCTTCAAATGCTATGAATGTGACATCTTTTACCCTGACATACAATTAGTGAAAGAAAACATGAAATAACAGAGCAATTTAAAAAGATTTATTTAACAACTCAAAATAAAACTTCTCAATGGAGTAAAATATTCACATTCACAATTTAACCAAGTTAAAACTTATTAGGAAGAATATAAAAATGAGTTTCGACTCCAAACAAAGATCGTATTGGTATTACAACTGAAATTCCAATAAAAAAAACATAGAAGTAAATCATGTTTAACTACATATCTTAAAATAACATATGATAAAAACAACATAAAACCCTACTCCCCGATGTTACATCCTATTAGAGCATAGTATTCTAGTGTCCTTTAGCATAAGGTTCTCCATCGCCATTCAACTAACCATTTTCTCCCATGAACAAAAGGTTTGAAATCATCATAGGATCCAAACACAAACAACACATAGGGAGTGAGCTATCACATTCCTAAACAAGTAGAGATAAACAAAGGCACACATATATAAGTGTAAGAAACTCAACTTAATACAATTCACATTATGTTACCACTCATTGCATAAAACCATCTGTCCCAAGGATTTAATCACAAAATCACATTTCACACCTCCACATTAATCATGTGTTCAAAACAACACATCTCAAGTACAACACAACATCTCACACTCACATAATTCATTACCCACCATCACATATCATGTCACAATGATCATTACATATGCGATATGCAACATAAACATTAAGATTCAATCCTATATGTAATGTGGTATCATGTTAGTGAAAAATCTCATCGAGCGCTTAAGAGTATATGATAAGACAGGCTACACACTGGTAATTCAAGCCACTTTCACTAGGTAAAATCATAGGGAGACCAATCAAGATTTCATTGTTTTGCGAGAATGCTTCAACCATGTGGGATCGACACAGGCTTAAAGGAGCACTCAAACCGGGTGTATTTATCCCCAAGGTCTATACTCCGAAGAGTCTGTCAGGACCTCTCCTTCCTGATTCAAGTCCAACCCAGAAAACATTTTAGCATGCAAACTTGTCAAGTTTCCACAGTAGATCCCATCATAATATTCATTGCTCATTTACCGGTTAGGGTTTCGCTGTTTTACGAGAATGCTTCAACCATGTGGGATCGACACATGCTTCAAAGAGCACTCAAATCGGGTGTATCTACCCCCAAGGTCTAGACTCCAAAGAGTCCACTAGAACTTCTCCCTCCTGATTTAGGTCCAACCTATAAAACATTTTAGCACGCAGACTTGCGAAGTTCCCACAATACTCATTGCGTATTAACTTGTTGCCCTTAAAGGGTCTTTTAGTTGTGTGATTATACAGTTCACAACACACAACTAAATGCAGACAACATCTTAATACACGTGTGATCTCACAATTTAACACATACTCAACTTGTCATTTACACGCAGTTCATCATACTTTCATAATCATAATCAGGTTGTCAAGCCGCATGCATCATATACATATCACACAATAATAATATTAATATGTTCAGTTCATATGACTAATCATTTCAATAAAATAGACATTTAAAATCATATAGGAGCCATTGGAGTTTGAACTATGCAATACACACAATTATTCAATTATTTTCAAAATCATTTTAACTTGTTGTGGCTTAAAGTGATTCAACTCATTGGATTTTCACAGTGGATCTCATCACAATACTCCTCGCTCATTAACTCATTGTCCTTAAAGGGTCTTATAGTGATTCAACCCAATTTAACACATCTCCATGTATGCCCTTCCTTCAACTTCTCTCTGTCTTCTCTGAATCTTTCTTCATATTTGGAAAAGGCTTCCTCACAAGGTCTACTATGTTTTTGCATGTCTGATGTATCAACATCATAAAAAATAGGCAAAACACATCTTTGCAATGTTTGAGTGCAATTACAGGAGTGCTAGTTCATGCAAACACAAGTTGAAGAAGCATAGTTCTTTGAGAAGATCACAACGAAAATGCAAAAGCCTTCAATAGCCTTTAGCATCTCGGGAGCTATTGATTCGCCTTTCCTAAGATCTGATTATCTTTGAAGACATCGATGCCTTTGCTATGGAGACTTCCAAGTAGAAACAAAGTGAAGTTGCTACGCGTGTCTTCGCCATGGAAGCTCAATCACAAACACATCATATGTCCTCATCACGTGAGATGAAGAAGAGCTGCATTGGATGATGGCGTTAGAAGTCATTGCAACTGGCAACAGTACGTGGAAGCAAACTTGTTGTGAATGAAGTGTAATAGTAATATTAGTGTGAAGTTGATGCTGTGAGTGAAGTTGCAATAGGGAAACACTAACACAGTTGTAGCTTATTTTCCCTCTTTGCTTTCTACATAGCTGCACTTCTTGGCAGCTTCTATGAAGCTTCTCTGTATTTAAGGAAAAGTTAATATGGTCATGTACACTTTCTTGACAACTTCTACGAAGCTTCTTGTATTTAAGGAAAAGTTAATATGGTCATGTACTCTTTCTTGGCAGCTTCTTCCACTTTCTTCCTTCCCACTTCCGTTCATGTACTTATTCTCTTTAATATGATTATGAACTCACTTTGGTTTGGTTGTGTTTAATTTAGATAAAAGAATTAGAGAAATTGAGTAGAAGAAAATATAAGAGAAATAATTTTTAAAAAAATAACAGAATAAAAATAAAATTATTATCTAATTTAAGAGAAACGGGTGAAAAATAATACTGTAAAAAAAATCAATATTTTTTTCTTTCAAAAATATTGATTTTATTTCCTAAAAAATTAATTTTTTTGACAAAAAAACATTTTTTACTATTTGTAAATACAAAATTTACAAGCTTATCTCTCTTCTAAATCGTTTTACGTATCAACCGGCCCTCAATTGCATCTATAGTGTATTCCTCGGGTTTTTTCACTGAAACATATCTTATGGTTCAGGTAGTTTCCACTACTATAAAAAAAGCTTTTCTAAGACAGACAAAAATAGGATACAACGACGGTTGTTGTCTGTCGTAGAAGCCCACATCGTGGAAAGTTAAACCTTTCAACGACGAATCAAAAAACACCATCTTAGAAAGGGAGCAATTTTCAAAGACAGTGCTTACGTCAGCACTGTCCTTGAATCAAATATTATTTTTAATTATTGATATTTTTTTGAATGATATCCCATCAGAAAAAATATAAATAATTAAAAATAATTTATATTAGCATGATTGTAATTAATATTAATAGTAAAATTTATTTATTAAATAAATATTTAAATGATAGATTAAATCAAAATAAGAGGTTCACAAATTATTTATATTTAATCTATCATTTAAATATTAATTTTATAAATAAATTTTAATATTAATTACTAAAGATTAACAAAATAAAAATTCCTAAGACAATTTCATACAAAATACAAGTTGGTATATGTTTGGGTTATTTAAAGTTATTACAAAGAATAGTTAAGAATATGTTTGGGTTATTTAAAGTTATTCCCAAACAGTGTCTGTAGTGTTCACAAGAATATTATAAGTTGCTATTGCAATTGTCTTTAAGACAGAAAAAAGAAAGAATCAATGTCTATTATTGTATAAAATGATCAATATCGGGAGAACATTCAATAAAGAAGTGGTACCTTTGAATACTCTCTGATTCGGATGTAGAACACTAGAGTGAGTTAAGGAAGAAAGCTATAGTGCAAATCGTTGTCTGGGAAGCCCGGAAGGCCTAAATCAACACTGTAAATTCAATAATTATTTTGTCAAGCATAAGTATGTGAAATAGTCAACCAATTAGGCATGCATGAAAACTCAATGAGGAAAAAAAAGAGTACAACATATACCATAACGTGTCTATTTGAAGATTAAATAAAAGGGTTGGTGTTGATGTAGCAAACTTCTCATGCAAAATCCAAGTAATAAAAATAGAATATATATGTCAAACTAAAACAGCTAGGTGAAGCAGGAGGACAAAATAAATTATTTCCAATTGCAGATAATTATATATATATATAAAAGAATCACTCCCATTGACAGAGTACATAATATATATTAATAATTAATTGAAGAAACAAAAAATTTCAAGAAATAAAAGACTTTCATTTTTTTAAATGGTAACTCAATTTTTTATATCATAAAACTAAAGAATTTTATTTTATTTTGGAAAAATAAGTAGTTATATTGATTAATTAAAAAACTAATTAACAATTTGATAAATGGATAAATAGATAAATAATCATAGTATAAGAGTTCAAATCTTAAGTTGTATTTTACTCTTTTTAAATTCTTTTTTCCATAACTTCTCTCCTATACAATTCATTATTAAAGCTTGGATATATTTGTCGTACTTTTTATACTTTTGGGACTAAATTTTGCATTTTCATTTTTAGGAACGTACTTGTCAGTGGACTGGGAAGACAAAAAGTCAAAAAAATATTATGATAAATATGTCCTTATGCTGGCAATCCATATTGACAATCATTTCAGTGACAAATTTGTTCCTCCGTGCCATGGAAGCTATTTTATTAACGGTAACAGACAAAAGTTAACATCATGATATTTTATATTTTCATCTTTTAGGAACGCATTTGTCAGCGAATTACACGTTGAAGAACAAAAATGACTATTTATTCAAAAAAAAATAAAGACGGAGAAAGAGTTGTGGAAATGGAAGGTGGTGGCATGGTCTTCCTTGACTCGGATTCAATGGTTGTTAGAGGTAGTCACTCTTCTCCTCTATCATTTTGCATCTCTTTCTCTCTCTACCTTAGGTTTTCTCATTCCTATATTCTACAAATTTGACTTTGATTTATAGGTTATTTCATTTGTTTCTTCTATTTCTATGGATGAATTTGTTCTTCGGAATAAATTTTAGGTTCTGCACGTCTTCATCTTGTCATCATTGTTTGCTTCACTTTTTCATTTACTTGTATGCTATGTTATGTATATATTATTCTATCACTTTTGTTATTTTTTAATGTTTTATTGTTCAATATGTGTTCCAGTACATGCTCTATGCTTCATGAATGTGTTCATCCTAGATTTATTGTGAAACGAGTTTAAATCAGTTGTGTTTATGAGCTATTTGTGAAAATGCCTGAGAAAGACCTGAAGCACAATGACCACGGGTGGCAAATAAAATTGAGGATATGATGTTTACAAGAATGTCTTAGGTAATTTTAAACTTACCATTATTTATTTGGTTTGCCCAAGTCACTTGCTTAATTTCTTTGCATTAGCCACATTGGTTGATATAAAATCCATGATTACCTTTATTTTTAGTTTTTCTTTACTAGGCTCTAATAATTGGAATACAATAGATAACGCTATTGAGGGATACAAAAAAAAAAACTGAGTTTTGGTAGCTGAATAATGACCAAAATCATTTTATAATGTGATGAGATCTTGAGAAAAGTCAAGCTTGTCTTTGAAATGATCTTTGGTATTATTTGTCATTATAGTTCCTTAATTGTCACATATTTGTTGCAGCTTACAAGATAGTATAGGTAGTTTCCTAGTATGACAATATACTAATACATAAAAAGATGTTCAACTCTACTGGTAGATTAGAAATATGTGGCCCTGAAACTCAGGTGTGGAGTACACATGAATTGCTTTGATAGTTTTCACTGCAAGTATATTTCTTCTTCTTGACTTGTTCCTTCCATGTACTTAGTGTTTCAACATTTAGCTACCTATAACCAACCTGAAGTGCATTATGTTTTCTTTATTAACTTACATGGTTATTTCACCTCTAGTTTATTTCTATTTCTTTTTATTACATTGTCTATAACTATTCCCCCCCCCCCCTCCCCTTTTGAATTTAACCTGTAGAGGAACATAAGTTTTTATTAATCCCATTTAAATGGCATATTTATACAATGGAATCATTTTGGAGGTAATTTTATGTTTGAAATAGCTTTATGTTTGAAGTCTTGTCGATAGGTTTACATTATCATGGTTGTAACATCTTTTAGTTGTATAGAAAGTTAGAAGAAAGAAAATAATAGAAATTAGCTTATGTAGGGAAATAAAAGAAAATAATATACCTTCCTCTTTATTTCATAGACATTTAATTTTCTTTTTATAGTCTCATAAATCACTTGCTTTTATTTTTTTTCTTGCATAATTGTATATAATCTTCAGGATCTATTCTTTTAAATTGAAAGGGTAGTTGATGTAGTGAATACATGATGAACTGTTCCAACTAGCAAAAAGAACTATTTGGTTTTTTAATCAATTTATAATTTATGTCACCTATTGTAGGATGAACTTGAAAGAGAAATAACAAGGGACTTTGATTGCCTGAGTCACCCATATATTAGGCGGAAACTAGCATAGGTTAGTATTATACCTTTTTAAGCTATCTCAACTGAATTTTCATAGTATGTAAAACATTTACTTCCAGGCTATTATATGAATTTGGGAGAAATATTCTTACTGTTTTTGAACTATCTCCAGTCTCCACTAGGAAGTTTTGGATCTCTTCTTCATGGTTTGTACTTAATTTACAGTTTTCTCACATGTGAAAACTTGCTGGTCATAAAGAACTCATATTTGGTAGTTGAGCGTCACATAAATGTATGTACTCCTATTGTGGTTGCTATTCTTAATTTCAATTGCTTGGACAGGAAAGATGGACATGACAAACAAGAAATTGTCTCTTGACAATTCTCAACAAGGAAAAAAAAGAATTTTTGACAAAAGTAAGAATGATCAAGAGCATTTAACATAATTCATGTTTTGTTTAAGGGTGAAGATTTAACATAATTCATGTTTTGAAAATTATGATTATTTCTATATCCTGACAGAATATTTAAAATTGATTGTTAAGTACCTATTAATTTGAAATGAAAATTAACAAAAATACGAATATAATATGCTTATTAATTAAACGTCAATAAATTGGAAATGATTACGGAAAAAACAAATGCAAAATTGAAGTTATTTTAATAATATGTTAAAATTGATATTGTAATATTTAAGATTGATTGTTAAGTACTTACTAATTAGGAATAGATCATCGTCAAAATTATGATTATTTCCATATATGATTATTAATTTCAAAATTATGATTATTTCTATATTCTAATAGAATATTTAAAATTGATTGTTAAGTATCTATTAATTTGAAATGAAAATTAACAAAAATACGAATAAAATATGCTTATTAATTAAACGTCAATAAATTGACAATGATTACAGCAAAAACAAATATAAAATTGATGTTGTTTTAATAATATGTTAAAATTGATGTTGGTTTTTTAACAACTAGACTCCTCTTCATCCCACAACAAACAAAAGACCAAAGAAGGCAGCACAACAAACAAATGATGGAAAACGAAGGTGTAAACGGACTAAAAACAAAAATAAAAATCACTTCAACAAAAAATGACCAATGGACAACAAAGATTTAACCTTTTATATTTTGAGTCATAAAACCTAAAAAAGATGTACCGAATGATGCATATCTAAGATGAAAAGCACTTCCAAACAAAAAAAAGATTTATGCATGTTTGTTTCAGAAAGTCACAACACCAAAATAGGCACCGAAAGATAAAGATGAAAACAGACTCAAAACTAACAAATGAAGAAATGGGGAAGAAATGGTATAGAAAACAAACCTGTAGTTACGGTTGGGGGATACCTATGACCAGTGTTCTTTCTGAGAGTTGTCGTTCTCGGATTGTTTATTGTTCTCGGCCAAGAACGTAGCACAAGTGCAGTCAGTATATAGAAAAGTTAAAGATGGTAAAGCAAACAAAAGAAGAACATGCAACAAAAATAAGGGAAACATGGCAAAAATCCCAGAAATCGAAAAAGGACGAAAACACAAAAAGTTGGGTATAGGAAACAGTGAGCACGTTGGAGAAGGCTCAGGAACTCAAAAAAGTTTAAACTTTTGTATTGCGAGAAGTCAGAAACCAAAATAAAGGCAGAACACCTAAGAAAATTTAAGCTTTTGTGTTTACGAACCTGTACTCATGGAGTTTTTGAGATAAAAATCGCAGTTTTAGTGTGTTCTTTCACCTTCTCTGCATTCATAAAAAAAATCAACATGCCAAAAAATATATTGAACTATTAGACCACCAAAAAAGGAGGAAAACACAAAAAGCTGGGTATAGGAAACAATGAGCACGTTGGAGAAGGCTCAGGAACACAAAAAAGTTTAAACTTTTGTATTGCGAGAAGTCAAAAAACAAAATAAAGGCAGAACACCCAAAAATCATTTTTGGCCAAACCAAGCAAAGAACTGTCAAACCAAGCAAAAAAGCTGTAGCCTTTGGGTTTTCCTCACGGGAGAGAAAACAACGGCTTTACCAAGCAACAACCTTTCGGTTTTTTGGCCAAACCAAACAAATGAAAAAAGAAAACGCAGCAGGATAAGAGAGAAAAGAACCCAGAAGAATGGAGAGGAACAAAAGATTCAGAAGAATGGAGAGGAATTGAGAGGAACGAAAATGGGAAACGGAGAGTTGAGAAGTAATGGAAAACAGAGAGGGGTCAGAAGTAAAATTCAAAATGAAACGTATGTTGAAAAATACAAAAGCCTTAGGGAACATAATTAGTGCATAGATAATTGTGCGGCACGTTGGAAACTTAAATGCTAGGGGTGGGTGTCAAATATTAATAATAATAATAGTAATTATTTATTTTATTTATCATATATTATTTACTGAAAACGCATTGTAGCACGATTTGACATTTTTAGGCGGGAATGGCATTGCACTACAGCTTGACATGTAGGCCATCCAGGGCCTTGTTTGTATAATGATAGATGATACTTGTACATACTTGAACAAGATATGGTTTAACTTTTTCCATACATTTTTTTTTACAACATTTCACGGTACTTAACAAACAACACCCACAAAGAGTTTCAAACTCATGCATACTAACTTTGTTAAAAGCCCACCATAATTACTCTTATAATATTTAAAAGTTATAAAATGTTCTGATTTTATTCCAATAAAATTTTCAGTAAGTTTTTTATTTTAAAATGGAAATGTCATTTTTTTTACTTAGAGTAGGATTTGGACATCCAAATCTACTTGAATTATTTGCTTACATCAATTATATATACAACTTAATGTAAAAAAACATCATATTTTATCTTAGTTATATGTACAATTGATATAAAAAATGTTATATTTACATCAATTAAAAAATATGATCGTAAGTTTAAATATGTCTAAGTCCAAAAATAATATATTATAACTTTGTGAGAACAAAAACATACTAAAAATTTTACATAATAAATTTTGTATATTTTTATATTTATGGGAGAAAAAAATATTTTAGCTTAAAAATTATTCATGCATTAGGGAAATAGTGCACACCGCATCTAAGAGTTTCCATCCCATACAATGCAAGAGCTGAGAGAAATTAACGTGTTAAATGTGTTTTGGTGAGATGAAGTGAGCGGATTATTATATAACATCTTAATTTCTTCATTTTGTGATATATAAATGGAATTGCTATAAAGTAGTACTACTATTATTTTAGACATGTGTTAAATGAAATTGTGAACACTTTGTACCTCGGTGATACAGTGGATGACTTTGACCGCTGACTAAAAGAAAGCCACATATTTCCCCCTTTGCAAGATAAGGCTGATCAAGTTGGTATTTTTATTTTTATTTTTTTATCATGCAAGTTGGTTTGTTATGTCCGAGTAATCACTGTTTGGATGATATGTATTTAATAATTGGTCTGTATATGCCCCGCGTAAAATTAATGTCATGCAAGGAGTGTTGGGATTAAGTGATAATAACTTATATTCAATAAATTTGATTTCCATCATATATAAAATTTCATTAGCACAATGATAAATATGAATCACAACGAGATTGATGTCTAACCCATTAACTTAAGAGACACTCCTTGACATCTGACTTAGGAAAAAAATATCATGGTACTATACTTACCACTTTAATTAGTTTTAGTGTATGAAGTTTGGTTCTATATTCCAACAGACCAACCTACATTCCAGCATAATAATACTAAACTTTTTTCTTCGAATGGCTAAAACATGTTCCGGTGCATCCAGATACGATGTGTTCATTAACTTCAGAGGGGAAGACACACGTTTTGCATTTACCGGGCATCTCCACAAAGCTCTTTGTAACAAGGGAATCCGTGCTTTCATGGATGAAAATGACATTAAGAGAGGAGACGAAATAAGAGCAACACTTGAGGAGGCAATTAAAGGGTCGAGGATTGCCATCACTGTGTTCTCTAAAGACTATGCTTCTTCCTCATTTTGCTTAGATGAACTTGCAACCATCCTTGGCTGCTACCGCGAGAAAACTCTGTTGGTTATTCCTGTCTTTTATAAGGTGGATCCTTCTGATGTAAGACGCCTGCAAGGAAGTTATGCAGAAGGATTGGCTAGGCTTGAGGAAAGGTTCCATCCTAACATGGAGAATTGGAAGAAGGCTCTGCAGAAAGTAGCAGAATTGGCTGGGCATCATTTCAAAGATGGGTATCCCTCCTTACCAAGCTTTTGCTTTATAATTTTTGTTAAAATTGAAAGAGAAAATAAATGTTTATTAACCTTGACAAGATATGGATACAAGGGTTTTAGTTTAACTTCACTACAACTATAATTTCTTGTTTGAAACAGAGCTGGATATGAATTCAAGTTTATTAGGAAGATTGTTGATGATGTCTTCGACAAGATTAATAAAGCTGAAGCAAGTATATATGTTGCGGATCACCCGGTTGGATTACACTTAGAAGTGGAAAAAATAAGGAAACTTTTGGAGGCTGGATCTAGTGATGCTATCTCCATGATAGGGATCCACGGAATGGGCGGGGTAGGAAAATCAACACTTGCTCGAGCAGTTTATAATTTGCATACTGATCATTTTGATGATTCGTGTTTCCTACAAAACGTGAGAGAAGAATCAAACAGACACGGGTTAAAACGCCTACAAAGCATCCTTCTTTCACAAATACTTAAGAAGGAAATCAACTTAGCAAGTGAGCAACAAGGCACTTCGATGATAAAAAATAAACTCAAGGGAAAGAAGGTTCTCTTAGTTCTAGATGATGTTGATGAGCACAAGCAATTACAGGCAATTGTTGGAAAATCTGTTTGGTCTGAGTCTGAGTTTGGCACCAGATTGGTTCTGATCATCACCACTCGGGACAAACAACTCCTAACATCTTATGGGGTCAAAAGAACACATGAGGTGAAAGAATTGAGTAAGAAAGATGCTATTCAATTGCTTAAACGGAAAGCTTTTAAAACATATGATGAAGTTGATCAAAGTTACAATCAGGTCTTGAATGATGTAGTAACTTGGACTTCTGGCCTTCCATTGGCTTTGGAAGTGATAGGTTCGAACCTGTTTGGAAAAAGTATTAAAGAATGGGAATCAGCTATCAAACAATATCAAAGAATTCCCAATAAGGAAATCTTGAAGATACTTAAAGTAAGCTTTGATGCTTTGGAGGAAGAAGAAAAAAGTGTTTTTCTTGACATTACTTGTTGCTTGAAAGGCTATAAATGCAGAGAGATTGAAGATATACTTCACAGTCTTTATGATAACTGCATGAAATACCATATTGGGGTGCTTGTTGACAAGTCTCTCATACAGATTAGTGACGATAGAGTTACATTGCATGACTTGATTGAGAACATGGGTAAAGAAATTGACAGACAGAAATCACCTAAAGAGACAGGGAAGCGGAGGAGATTATGGTTACTAAAAGATATAATTCAAGTCTTAAAAGACAACTCGGTGAGTGAAACTCATGAATGATTAAGCTTCTTATCTTGATTCATCATAGATGTATCTTACAAACGTATAGCTTGTATTGTGGTTGATTTGTGTCTTTTGAATTAACAGGGGACCAGTGAAGTTAAAATCATTTGTCTTGATTTCCCCATATCTGACAAACAAGAAACAATAGAATGGAATGGAAATGCCTTCAAGGAGATGAAAAACCTTAAAGCACTTATTATCAGAAACGGTATTTTATCCCAAGGTCCCAATTATCTACCAGAAAGTTTGAGAATATTGGAATGGCACAGACATCCTTCCCATTGTTTACCGTCTGATTTTGATACAACGAATCTTGCCATACGCGACTTGGAATAGTTCCATCCCGTCATTGGGGTGTGGTGGCATATCCAAGGCAAGTTTAAAGAATACATTTTCCTTGTAAATTAATAAATTCACAGCAGTATTATTCATTCAGTTCTGTTTTAATTTTTCCATCATTTTCTTTTTGCAGAAGTTGATGTATCTAACTATCTAAGGGTTTTGGATAGCTGATGCATCTGGTCTCTCAAATTTGAAGGAATTTTCATTTGAATATTGTGAGAATTTAATTATAGTTCAGAGTCAATTGGTTTTCTGAATAAACTTTAAATATTGAGTGCTGGTTGTTTCCGCAAACTTAGGAGTTTTCTACCCATCAAGTGATGGATTGAATGAATGAAACAACTGTGACTCAACTCAACATCTTTTTATACAAATACAATGCTGCATGCAAATGAAATTTTGGGAAGAATTTGTACTGGGATTTCCATGGTGTAATATTTTCCTCTTGGTTTTGAGAATAATTCCTTTTTGGTTTGAATAGGTTTTAATGTTGTCTCGGGATCAACTAGGACAGAAATTAAGTATTGGGTTGAACTCTTCTTTGATGTCAAAGTAATAGTTATAAATAGTCATCGACTCCCGGTAAAGGGTAGGGGTTGCTTTCTACAATTCTGGTGGGTTCAACTTCGAATGAAGGAAAACAATGCTTTAATTTTTCTGCAATAATCTTGATTTAGTTTGTGTTTTTTCTTGGCAGACAATATTCCTTTTTCTACAACTTAGGAATTTGAGATTTCCATTTAGAAAAATATTGACACAAGAAGCTTGTGAGTTGTGAACTTTTCTTTTTCTTTCTTCTGAGCATTGTAAAGCAAAATGTAAGGTTAGGAGCTGGAATTCTATGGCAGAAACAATTAAAATCCCTAATTATTTTATCCATTTTGCATGAAGTCTTCTTGTATTTGTATAAAATTAATGAATGAATGTTGGTGCATTTATTCAATCCATTATCATAACATTTGGCAATACAAAAATCTCTAGTTAAAGAGAACAGGAAAGTTTTGCCTGCAATGGAAACCAATGCTGCTGGAATAATTAGCAATAGTTTGTGTGGGTATCTTGAACCGTAGAGTAAATGGCTTACGAAGGAGAGACCACAGACACTAGAGGAGTTTGCTGACTTTGCTCATCATTTGCTGTCTCATATCCACTATCTAATTCTTCAAAGTTATAATCATCATCAGATAATCCCTTCTTAACTGCATATCTTCTTTATCAATGAGGTTGTGTTTATTGAATTTTAGCGAGTCACATTCTGATTTTTCACTTGTGTGCATGGCATCAGCCACTGGATTAGGTACCTTCTTCGGTTGTCTACCTGTTTTCTGCTTGGTCTCATGGTATCCTTGGCTTCCTCATTTTCTCCTCTGCATTCTATTCAAAAACTAGGTATCGATCCCGCGTGATGCATGGGTAAATAAGTAAATTATTCAAATTAGTGCTGATTAAAAAGTATATTGAAATATAATTTTTTTCAGTAAATGTGTTGGTTTTAAACGTGATTTCTTTGAACTGTACAATGTAAGCTTGTCATCCAATTTTTTGGTGTTTACATTGACATAATTATTACAACAGAATAGCCTAACATTTAATCTCTAAAAAATCCATTATAAATATTTTTTAGAGCGTGTTTGGATGAGTGAATTTTAAATTCTGAGAAATTTTAAATTTTAAGAATTTCAAATACTTCAATTTTCAAAATTGTGTTTGGATACAAAAAAATAAAAATTGTGAGAGTGAAAAAAAAATGAGTACAAAGAGAAGACAAAATATGATTGGTATGCTAGTTATACATGTCCCTTTACACCCACATCCGATCGATATTCTACGATGGTATTTCTTGAAGAAGAGCATCATCAACGTGAGGGACCAGTCCCGAGTTCGAGAACGAGATTTCAGATAGAAGAGAGGATGAATGTTATTAAGGAAATACCCGAACGTTTTAGAAACTTCTTTTATAGGAAGAAAATTTCAATTTCTCACCCTTTAAAAGAAAATTGAAATTTCACGTTTTTAGTTATTTAAAATTTCTATTTTAAAATTTCAAAAATTTAAATTCTTCATAAAGAAACATCGAAACAGTGAATTCTAAATTACAGAAATTTAAATTATATGATAAATTACTTCTCTCAGCTAAAATTCTCTATCCAAACGCACTCTTATGAAATTTAATTTTATATATTTAGATAAAATATTACTTAATCATATCTTTCTTATTAGAAGTCTAAGCACATGCATTAGTGAATAATTAAGTTCACAATGTATGATTAAATTATATTCTCAAGTACTCTTGTATAACACTATTTGTTTCAATATCTATATTTTATAAACCCGTCTTTAAAATGTTTTATTCTTTATTAATGCAAACACCTACTAAAAGAAATTTTAAATACAACATTAAGAAAATAAATAAATTGAAATGAACCAAAATGGTTAAAATTGTCTAATTTGTCTTCTTTATAGTTATAGTAGCTATCATTATTAAGCTTCCCATACGGCGAATCACATGTTTAGGTTAAACTTCTTATTTATGTTGTAAACTCTCTATGAAGAAATTAATATTTTACAATTAAACACAACAAATAAGAAAAATAATTCAAGAGAAAAGATGAAATAATCTTGGAATAAGTTTTTTTATATCTATCAATAGCTTTCTTTGAAGAAAGATGTAAATAATTTTAACAAAAAAAGATTATATATATATATATATTATAAGACAGAAAATCCAACTTCTCTCATTTGTTTTAATTAATTCATTTTAGGGGTATAGCAGTATTTTATTATTTTTTGAAAAAGTAAAAATAAGTGTTTTTCTCTGCTAGTCATCTCTTCTATCCCCACGTTTCCAAATCCATTCATCTTCTTATTCAGCAATTACCAATTTTAGTTGCAACATTTTCACGAACACGTTTTCTTCTCCTTTTTTTTTTCACCACCATGGACAATGTCACCGACAGCCACTTCCATTAATACCCACTGGATTAAAATGTATGATTTGGAGTTTATATTAGAACGGAACAAATATTAATATACATGATTAAACCAATTTTGTCCACAATATTTCTTTGTCGTTGAACCAGTTCTGAGATCGAGAAACATGCCTGATAAAATCAGGGAAAATGCAGAATCCTATGACGGATCGACCTTCTTTGAACAATTATTATACTCGATTAAAAAAACTCATTTTTCTTATTGATCAATTAATTATTTGAGAAAACCACGTGGTAAAAAAATGCAAAGATATCAAAAGTTAAGCTAAGCATTATCTTAGTCTTGTATGCGAGGAAAAGGAACAAGAGAACATCAGTGAATTGAAGTAGACGAAAGGAACAAGATGTATCAACCAATTGAGTTAGATTTCTTGGGTAGACATTAAATTACTAAAACAAGCCTAAAATGAATTAATTAGAACAAATAAGAAAATTTTCTATATATTCACAATTTAAACTTGCACATGTAACCTCCACATAGTTCCATTCATTTTCAAAAAGCACCTCATACACACTATTTTTTGCTCTTTCAGTTCTGTTTTTGTTTAAAAAAACCTATTTTTTAATTCTATTTGGTAGATTAAAAGATATGTATGATCCCATCCCATCAAGAACATGACACAATGAAGGGAACATTTATTGCCATTGATGAACAAGGGATGAAAAAAATCCAGATCCATTATCCATAGGTGCAATAAGAAGAAAAAGAACTATGTCAGGGGACTTAGTACCAAACCGAAAAGAACTTGAAGGTCCCTTTGCTTTGGTGATTGAACCACTATATATTACTCCTGGAAAATGATAGTGTTTCCGGCCTCATGCAGATCCTGCAATTAGTTATAAAGGAATTCATAAGCTTGCCAACGTTAAGTACACTACATATTATTAAATCAAATGCATTAAGAACAGGACATAAGCTGATTTAGGAACATGCTTATTCATAATACATGAGGAAGTCAAGGATATCCAGTCTCTTGCCAAGAAATGTTCAGTATGATTGACTCCCTCTAATTTCCAAAAGATGCTCGCTACAAGTCGCATCTTTAAAAATTGAAATTCTTTGATACATTCATGAAGAATTCTGATATTATTATCAATCAGTCTAAATCTTTCACATGAACAAACTGCATGAAACCTTTTGAAAAAATAATAAATGGTTGCATCCTTAGGCACAAAGCCGTTCTACCTTTGAAGATACTATTGAACCCGCTTTTTCTTCACCATCTTCCTGTTTTAGCCATTGCTACCCTTTCCATCCAAAAGCTATAATATCAGTCAGTTCTGGTAACATGACAGTGCTACTTGGTAACTGAACAACTCCACAAATAGACAGACATACTTATGGCAGTGTACTGCAAATGAAGTTCCCTTACATTTTCCATCTTTTCTGATATTTTTGGAAAACTCTCAAGTATAACATGAAGGATGGAGGTCTTCAAGCAAGGTCAACTTGATGGTTGGAAAAATCCTAAGCTTGATGCAACCAAAAGCACTCAATATTTTAAGCTTACCTAGCAATTAAACAAATCGAATCATGAGCTGTAATTAAATTCTGACAATATTCAAATGAAGGTTTCTCAAAATTTGGTTAACCAGATATGTGTGGTATCTTTGTTAAACCTTTTCGCTTGAAAATTTCAAAAGTTTCACATTCACGAACTTCTGCAAAGAAAATTAAAATAAAACAGAAGAAAGAAACAAGTGAATGAATAACCGTAAAGTGAATTTATTAATTTACAAGATGAGGAAAATTTACTCATTAAACTTACCGTCAATAAGTTGGTCAACTCAGTTGTAGAAATATGACTGCAGGGTAACTTGCATATGGCAAGTTCCTTTGGATGAAAATCAGATGGTAAACAATGTGACGGATATCCCCACCATTCAAATACTCTCAAACTATTTGGAAGATATTCCGGACCTTTGGAAAAATTACCATTTCTAATAATAAGTGTTTTGAGGTTTTGCATATTTTGGAAAGCTGTTCCATCCCATTGTACTATTTCTTCTTCATCAAATATGGGGTAATCCAGACATATGATTTCAATTTTGCTAGTTGCCTGTCAATGCAAAAGGCATGAATCAACCATAATACAAGTATATGTAACTATGTAAGACCTCAATACAAATATTCATGGAAAAATCATAAAAGAAAAATACAATTTACGATGTGAACAATAATAGAAATAAATAAATCAAAATACTAAATCAAACCATTCATGAGTTTCACTCACCTTGTTGTATCCTAAAACTTCCCTTACATCTTCCAATGACCATAATCTCCTGCGCTCACCTGGCTTTGTCATTGATTCCTGTCGGACAATCTCTTCAGCAATCAAGTCATGCATTGTAATTGTATCATTACAAGGCTCTGTACCATGACTAATGTATACTAGAGATTTGTCAACCAAAACGTCAATATAATACTTTATGCATTGACCATAATGAGCATGAAGTATATCTTGAACCTCTGTCAATTCATATCCTTTGAAGCAACAAGCAATGTCAAGAAGAACACTCTTTTCTTTTTCCTTCAAAGAATCAAAAATTACTATAAGTATCATTTCGATTGGATTATTCGGACTTCTTTCAAATTGGTGGAAAGTAGATTTCCATTCTTTTACACTTTTTCCAAATAGGTTGGAAGCTAATATTTCCAAAGTCAATGGAAGACTAGAAGCATAAGTTACTGCATGATTTAAGAGCTCCTCATACCTTGGATCGAAGTAATGCATCTTAAAAGCTTTCCATTTAAGTAATTGAAGAGCATCATCCTTATTCAATTTCTTCACCTCATATGTTCTATTAATGTCATAAGATGTTAACAGTTGTTTGTCTTGTGTTGTAATTATGACTTTGCTGCCAGGACCAAACCAAGCAGGTTTTCCAGTAACTGCTTGCAATTGCTCAGGCCTGTCAACATCATCTAGAACCATGAGAACCTTCTTTTGCTGGAGCCTATGCCGTTGCATCATTGAAATCACTTGTTGGGCACTTGTGAGGTTGATGTCCTTCTCTCCAAGTATTTTCGAAAGAAGGATGTTTTGGAGGTGATGTAACCCATGTTTTTTAGATTTTTCTCTCACGTTTTCAATAAAACAGGAAGCATCAAAATGGTCAGAAATCAGTTTATTATAAACTTCTCGTGCAAGTGTTGATTTCCCTACACCATCAATTCCATGGATCCCTAACATGTGGACACCATCATCACGTCCAACATCCAAAAGTTTCCTAACTTCCAGCACTTTTGACCGTAATCCAACCGGGTAATGAGCAGGATTAATCTTACTGGAGACCCACTCAACTATCTCCCCAATAAAGTCGTATTCATATCGAGCTCTGCTTAAAACAAAAGTTTTAAGTGAAGTTAAACCAAGCCTTGTATCCATGTCTTGATACATATGTTGTCAAGATTAACATTTTTTTTCTTTAAATTTTAACACCAAATCATTTAACAAAGCGAAACTTAATCCAAGAAAAATTATAAAGTAAAAAAGATTGGTAAGGTGGGGTACCCATGTTTGATTTTAATGTCAGACAAGTTAGCTACTTGATGCAGAGCCATCTTCCATTTCTCCAACTTCTCCATGCTATGCTTTAAACTCTCCTCATGTTTCACCAAGGCTTCTCCATAACTACCTTCCTGCAGTCGCACCTGAGAATGATCCACATTATAAAAGACTGGTAAAACCAACAGTCTTTTTCTCTTAAGGCAGTCAAGGATGGTTGCAAGTTCGTCTAAACAAGAGGAGGAAGAAGCATAGTTTATAGAGAGCACAATGATGGCAATCCTGGACTCTTCAATTGCCTTCACAATTTCCGGTGTTATTTCTTCTCCTCTCTTAAGATCTTCATCAATGAAAGTGTGGATTCCACTGTCATGAAGAGCTTCGTAGAGATAGCCAGTAAAACCATGGAGTGTGTCTGAGCCTCTGAAGCTGAGGAACACATCATAGTTGAATGCGTCTGAATATGACTCTAGTCCAACTGGATAATCCCCAACATGGAAAGGATCCTGTTCAATCTTGCTAGAGACCAATTTAACTATCCTGGTAATAAACTCGTATTCGTATCCATCCCTATTCAAACAGAGAAATTTGTGTGAAGTCAAACTAAATGTCTCATATCCATTTCTTGATATGTATGTTTTTCAAGGTTAACGAATATCTTGAACTCTTAAATTTTAACATTAAAATAGCATTAGACAAGTGAAAATTAATTAATGGAATTAAAGCAAAATAAGTTAAAAGATTGGCGATGAAGACCCTTGTTTAAAATGATAGCCTGAGAAGTTAGCTGTTTCATGCAGAGCCATCTTCCATTTCTCCAGTTTCTCCATGTTATGCTCTAACCCATCCATTTTAGCTTTGAACTTCATTTCATGATTAGCCAATGCTTCTCCAAAACTACCTCTATGGTATCCAATATTAGAAGGATCCACCTTGTAAAAAATTGGCAAAACCAACAAACGTTTTCTCTTAACGCACTCAAGGATGTAAGCAAGTACGTTTAAGCAAAATGAGGAAGATGCATAGTTCTGAGAGAGAACAATGATGAAAAATCTGGAGTCTTCAATTTCCTTCTCAAGTTCTGACGTTATTTCGTCCCCTCTCTGGAGCTCCTCGTCATCAACGAAGGTGTGAATTCCACTGTCATGAAGGGCTCTGCAGAGATTGCCAGTGAAACTGTAACGAGTATCTTCTCCTCTGAAGCTGAGGAACACATCATTGGTGAAGGAAGATGATGATGGCACATCTATGAAACATGAGAAGAAAAAGATTAGTATGATTGTGGATGGAGTGTTGGAGTTCAAAATTTCTAATCTTACGTTTCAAAGCATTCTTTTGTTCTTCCCCCAAAGCATCAAAGCTTACTTTTAGAATCTCTAGGATGATTTCATTACCGGGACTTCTCTTATAATGTTCAAGAGCAGATTCCACGTCCTCATAACTTGGATCAATTTTTTCTCTTTTAAAAGCATTCCAAGTAAGCAATTGAAGAGCGGTATTGTGATTCAAAACCTCCACCTCATAAGTTCTTTCAACGCCATGATATTTTAGTAGATGTTTGTCCCGAGTGGTAATGATGACTCTGCTACCGGCACCAAACCAACCAGATCTTCCAACCATAGCCCTTAATTGTTTGTGCTTGTCAACATCGTCTAAAATCAAGAGAACCTTCTTTTGTCGGAGCCTATGTCGTATCATTGAAGCTCCTTCTCTCCAACTTGTTAAGGTGATGTTCTTCTCACCAAGTAATTCTAAAAGAAGGATGCTTTGAAGGTGTCTTAACCCGTGTTTATTTGATTCTTCTCTAACGTTTTGAAGAAAACAGGATTCATCAAAATGGAGAGCAATCAAATTATAAACTTCCCGAGCAAGTGTTGTTTTTCCTGACCCGCCCATTCCATGGATCCCTATGATGTGGACAACATCATGGGATCCAACATCCAAAAGCTTCATTACCTCTGTCACTTGTGACTCTAGACCAACTAAAGAAGGACGACTAATCTTCCTAGAGACCTCATCAACAATACTCCCAATAAACTTGTATTCATATGAATCTCTGTTTCAAACAAACAAAAAAAAGTTCTAATGAAGTCAACCCAAAAAGCCTTGCATCCAAGTCTTGATAGGTACATTAATTGTCAAGGTTAACAAGAACATTTCTTTTCTACTTAAATTATACTAGTTAAATCAAAGACAAGTAAAACCTAATCCTATAAAAACCATAAAGTAAAATATATTAGTATGATTTATACCCATCTTTGAAATGATAGCCAGACAAGTCAGCTACTTGATGCAAAGCCATCCTCCATTTCTGCAGCTTCTCCTTGTTAGCTTTGAACTTCTGATGGTAAGTCATTGCTTCTCCATAACTACCTTTCTGGTGTCTGACATCAGAAGGATCTACGTTGTAAAAGACCGGTATAACCAACAGCCCTTCACTCTTGCAGTCAAGGATGGTTACAAGTTCATTTAAACGAAATGAGGAAAAAGCATAGTTTTCAGAAAGCACAGTAATAGCAATCCTGGACTCTTGAATTGCCTTGGAAAGTGCGTCTCCTCTCGAACGCTCCTGATCATCAATGAAAGTGTAGATTCCCCTGTCATAAAGAGCATTGTAGAGGTTGCCAGTGAAACCATAGAGTGCGTCTAAACCACTGAAGCTGAGGAACACATCGTAGGATGCAAGGGAACGTGTTGTCGCAGCCATTATTAGAAGAAAAAAGTTTAGTATGATAATGGTTGATATGGTGGGAGTGTAGAATCAAACTTGAACAAATATGAAAAAGATAGTATAGAAAATGTTTATTATTACGCAGAGTAACACCGACATCGTACCAAACTAGATAGCCTTGTGGAAAATATCTCTGCTTTTTTTTTTGTTCTTTTCTCTCTCTGTCAAATAAGTCAAAATCGTACTAAATATTAATTTCTCCCCGTCCCCCATTAAAATGGTCAGACATTAAAAAATGAGTAAAATTCACAAATTCTGTGAGCTGAGATTAATGTGCAAGAACACATTCTTTCAACTCCAAGTTCAAGGCTATTTTCGGAACTTTAGCCCTCAAAAAGGGAACCCGGATTCAAAATTATGATTCATTTAACTTTCCATAGGATGAGAATTAGACGTTTGTTCCAAAGGACGTTTAGATAAATAAAACTAAGCTGGAGAAAATTAATTTAAAACTGAATTACAATTTTAGTTTTCAAACAATATTTTCAAGAATTCAATTTTTACATACTATTAACATAAAAAAATATATCCTCCAATTCATCAAAAATAAAGGTAGACGAGACTTGTGAAGTAGTTATTATTTCAATAATTATTTATATACATAGTTAATTATTATTATAATTAATTATAGAAATTATTTTTATATTTAAATATGTTGAAAAAATACTACTTCAATCTATTTTATTTAAATAGTTTAAAAAATACTTTTGTATTGAAAATTTTACTATAAGTATAAAGTTATTGATTCCTAATAACAAAAAAGGTTATTAATTCCATAAAAAAGCATAAAGTTATTAATCAACTGCTGGTACATCCTTCCCAAGAAAAATTATAAATTTTTAATCATAAGTATGATTTTTTTTAATTAATTTGATTTTTTTAATTATATAAGCTTCAAAGGTTTTCTTGCATTAGAAGTGTGTTTGACTCATTTTTGTATTTAGAAATAACATGTTTAAATATGTTAACTCGTTGGCAAGTGTACCAAATTTATCACAAGTAGTAAAGTACTCGGAAGTCCGAGTATAGAATTCATAGGGATTTTGTGTCATACTTATCTTGGATACTTTTCAATTTATAAGAGAATAAAAGAAAGACTAGAAGACAGAATAGAAGGCAATAATAGTAAATTATGAATAAAAAGAAAAAGAATTAAAAGTAGAATAAAAGAGAGAATTCAATGGAATGCGAATGTTAGGACCTAACATGTCTTGTTTGCTTAGGATGTATGAGTTTATGATTTTTCTTTATCAAGTTAGGTGATTCTATTCTACCCATATCTGTTCATTTACTTGAACTTGATTCCTCACGATGACAAGCCTATTTTATTTATCTATCCCCCAAATTCCTTTGCAAAGACTTAACAAATAAAATGCATAAAGTATGAATTCTAGATGTTTGCAAGAATGCATGGGCATAAAATTATCATTCTATTCCTAGCAATGACTTTCTTATGAAATCCTTTCTTTTTTATTCTATTAGAAGTTACCCTCTTCCGAGTGTCTAACCCCTAAAACTAATGCATGCATATTTTCTCTAAATCTTATTTAGAAGAAGTTACCCTCTCCCGAGCGTCTAACCCCTAAAAGAATATAAAGATGAATAATGCAAGATAAAAGCAAAAAAGATAATAGAATAGAAAAACCTGGAAAAGAATCTTGTTGCATTTATAAATATGAAATACATCATACATCTCTTTGGCTTTTTAGGCCTGCCAGACCCTAACTAGGGTTTAGCCACTCATGGCCATTGAGGGATTTACAATGAGAGGAGTGAAAGAAAGACGATAAAAAGAGAGAAGAGAGTAAGAATTCTCAGGCTTTAGGTAGTAATGAGAGTGCTCTTAGACTTTGTGTGTTTTCTCCTTGGCCTGACTTCCATTTATAGCTGATGAAATGGACTTGGGCTTGATTCAAAAAATCTTCCTTATTTATCTTTTTGATATCTTTTGGATCTTGTAAATCTTATCTTTCCTATATCTGCAAGTTATAGATAAGAAAAATATAAATTCATATCTTTTAAGCCAAACTAAATAAATATCTTTAAAGATATTTTCAAAATAGCTCATATTTAGTAGTTATCAATATCTTTTGGATCTTGTAATCTTATCTTTTCATATCTACAAGCCATAAATAATAAAAGTATCAATTCTTATCATTTAAGCCAAAAATAACTGCTAAATAAATATTTTTAAAGATATTTTCAATATATTTTCATTATAAAATAACTCATATTTAACAGTTATCAAAATCCCCCAAATTAAAACTTTGTTTGTCCTCAAGCAAATCAGAATAAAAGCAAGCTCTAAATGCTTCAACACTTTCAATGGCTGCAATTTTTCTCAAATTCCCTTAGCTGGACCTTCTTGCATTTGTCATGATCTTGCAATGGAAGCATAAACAAACACTGAGATAGAATTGGTTAGTGGCAGAAATCAATCAAGTCAGCTTGCCTCACTTTTCCTCACAAGGCTTTAGTGTTTCTCTTTGCACACAAGAGTCTTGGATGAGTGTATAAATTTATACGACCTGCAATTAATGTTCCCAATTTTGCATTTCATCTTAGTTAAAGTTATCTTGCTTACACTTGGTGGATCACTAAGGACTTTTATTGGCTTGTAATGTGGCCTGGCTAATCAAAGAAATTATGATTTTTATGGGATTTCAAAAATTAGGGTTATAAGAGAGCATTTATCCTAGAAAAACTTTCACTTATTCAGCCTAGCATTTTTTTTAGTTCATTGTTCTAAAAGCACTTATGACGCCTATTTATTTTCTGCCCTTGTTATTCTTCTTTCCCTCTTTTTTTTAAAAAGAAACTTTTGGGCCTACAATTTTTTTTAGGAAAGAAACTTTGGGCATACATTTTTTTTAGGGTGCCTTAATTTGTGCTGTTTTACCTTCCTAAGATAATTTTTACCTTAACCCTCCCCTAAATTAGGAGCATATCATAACAAAGATCCTTATGCTCTCTTAAACCCTAAAACAAGGTAGGAAATAATTAAAGTAAGCTTAAGGGTTTTTTTTTTTTTAAAGAAACATAATTATCATTTTTGGCTCAAATAGGGTGCAAGGGATAAATTATCGTCAAAGGTTGGCTTTTTGGCTAAGTGGCTAAAATTAAGAAGAAACATGACCTTGATCATTTCCACCTCATGTAATTAATCAAACAGTCTAAGAATGATGCAAAAGCGGGAAATTAAAAACAGACGTTCTCTCACAAGTAAGTTTCACACAACTCACTGGTACAAAACAAAGTTGTTGGCTTACCGCACATGATTTCTTCCCGACAGACTAACCTTTTCCTCTCTTTGTTGTGATTCAGACTCCACTACTTGAACTGACATTTGCCTTCATGGAACCAGCATTTTCATAAAAATTGGTATGCAACATTTCAAGTGTCTAAGTCCTTCAGAAAAAGCTTAAAAAGTGACTTCATAATTATCATGCAATTTTTATTCAATGACATAAAATGACTGAATTTAAACTACTGAAATTAAATTGTTGAAATTAAAGTAAGATAAAGAAAAACAAAAACTAAAGACAAGAAAAATAAAGAAACAAAAGAAAAGAAGAAATCCTGATAAGAAGATTTGGGTCTCAATCTTGTGTGGGCCTTGGATCCCAATCAACTACTAGATATGCAATATGGTCTCATCCTTAGTTCCAACTTCAGTGATATCTTTGACCTTAGAGGGCTCACCCCCCCTCCCCCATCGGTAGAGGGTTGGACTCCTGGCCAAGCAACCTGTTGGATGAATGCCTCTGAGTCATCAATTATGGATACATCCCAAGTGAACTGATGTGCTGGGTTGTCTCCCAGCCAACGCTTAGTTTATCGTCTTTAGCTAGACTTTGTGCCTTCCTTCAGGTAGTCAACGCTTGTCAACCTCTCCAATTGTCCGCCATTATAGATCTTTAAATGTTGTCCATTGACGATCCATCCCCTCTCACGGTTGTCTCCTGTAGGGTCCATCAATTCTACTGCTCCATGAGGTCTCACTTCTTTAATCACAAATGGCCTTGACCACTTTGATTTTAGCTTTCCTGGGAATAATCTAAGCCTGGAGTTAAAGAGTAAAACTTGTTGGCCTGGCTGGAAGTCTTATCTCTGCAATTTCTTGTCATGATACGCCTTCATCTTTTGCTTATAAATTCTAGAGGACTCATAGGTGTTCAGTCTTATTTCTTCTAACTCCAACAACTGTAATTTCCTCCTTTCTCCAGATGCGGCTTCATCGAAGTTGAGCAATTTGAGAGCCCAATAGGCCTTATGCTCCAACTCTAATGGTAAGTGGCATGCCTTCCCATATACTAGTTGGAATGGAGACAATCCGATGGGGGTCTTGAATGCTGTCCTATAGGCCCAGAGAGTATCGTCTAGCTTCAAAGCCCAATCCTTTCTTGATGAGGCCACAGTCTTTTCAAGGATTTGCTTAAGCTCTCTATTAGAAATTTCTGCTTGGCCATTTGTCTGTGGATGATAAGGTGTAGCCACCTTATGTCTAACATTGTAATGCTCCAGGACTTTCTTCAATTGGTTGTTGCAGAAGTGTGTTCCCCATCGCTGATTAGGGCTCATGGGACTCTAAAACGGGAGAAAATATTTTTCTTTAAGAACTTTATTACTACCCTAGCATCATCTTTCAGAGTGGCTATGGCTTCCACCCACTTTGACACATAGTCTATAGCTACCAAGATATAAATATTCCTGTATAAAGAAGGAAGGGGTCCCATAAAGTCAATGCCCCAACAGTAAAAAATCTCTACCTCCATGATATTTTGCAGCGGCATCTCATTTCTTTTAGAAATTCCTCCTGTTCTCTGACATTTATCACAACAACGCACAAAATTGTGAGCATCTTCAAAGACAGAGAGCCAGAAAAAACCTAATTGTAGCACTTTTGTCGCTGTCTTGTCTCCACTGTGGTGACCACCATAAGGCGAACTGTGGCAATGCCAAAGAATGCTTTGTGCTTCATCCATTGTAACACATCTCCTCAGCAGATTATCAGCTCCTGTCTTGAACAGATATGGGTCATCCCACACATAGAAGCGGGCATCGTGCAAGAATTTTTTCCGCTGACTCCAATTGAATTCTTCCAGAATGATCCCCGTGGCTTTGTAATTAGCCATATCAGCAAACCAGGGTCTTGTGGCAACCTTTGAACCTACCAGATAGGACCTGAATTTCTCCAAGACAAAGACAATGGCTAGCATCTCTTTCTCTGTAGTGGCATACTTAACTTGTGCTTCATTGAGGGCTTTGCTAGCATAATAAATGGCGTGAAATACCTTGTCTTCCTTTTGTCCTAGAACTGCACCCACTGCATAGTCACTGGCATCACACATCAACTCAAATTCTTTACTCCAGTCTATTGTAATCATTACTGGTGCTGTCGTGAGCTTGGTCTTTAGGGTCTAGAATGTTGCTGAACAATCATCCTCAAAATTAAAAATCACATCCTTATTCAACAAATTACTTAATGGCCTTGCAATCTTTGAGAAGTCCTTGATGAACCTCCTGTAAAAACCTGCGTGCCCTAGAAAGCTTCTAATTCCTTTTACATTTGATGGTGGTGGCAACTTTTCAATTACTTCTATTTTTGCCCTATCTACCTCAATCCTTCGGGCTGAAATCTTGTGGTCCAGAACTATACCTTCTCGAACCATGAAGTGGCATTTTTCCCAATTCAGCACTAGGTTAGTTTCTAAACACCTTTGTAGTACCATCTCCAAGTTCTTCAAGAAGCTTTCAAATAAGGGCCCAAACACTGAAAAGTCGTCCATGAATACCTCAATACATTTCTCCACCATGTCTGAAATAATGGCCAGCATGCACCTCTGAAATGTGGCTGGTGCATTACATAACCCAAATGGCATCCGTCTATAGGCAAAGACACCAAAAGGGCATGTAAAGGCCATCTTCTCCCGATCCTTGGGGTCCACCGCGATCTGGTTATAACCTAAGTATCCATCCAAGAAGCAATAGTATGCTTGTCCCGCAAGCCTCTCCAGCATCTGATCCATGAAGGGCAAGGGAAAGTGGTCCTTCCTTGTGGCTTCATTCAGCTTGCGGTAGTCGATGCACATTCGCCAGCCAGTGACGGCCTGTGTTGGTATCAGATCGTTCTTCTCGTTCCGAATGACTGTCATGCCCCCTTTCATTGGTACCACCTGTACTAGGCTTACCCAAGCGTTGTTAGAGATGGGGTAGATAAGCCCAGCCTCTAGAAGCTTGAGCACCTCTTTCCTTACCTCTTCCTTCATTGTTGGGTTCAGCCTTCTCTGGGGTTGTCGAACTGGCCTGTAGTCTTCTTCTATCACTATCTTGTGCATGCAATAAGCAGGGCTAATACCTTTGAGATCTGATATATGCCACCCAATTGCTTCCTTGTGTTTCTTCAGAATTTCTACTAACATGTTTTCTTCTTCGGATGTGAGTGCATTGTTGATCACCATAGGCTTAGTCTCATTTTCTTCCAAGAACACATACTTTAGATGGTTGGGCAATATCTTTAATTTTACCTTCTTTTTCTCAGATGGTGTCTTGCTCTTTAGTTCCTCAAAATTGGCTTCCTCCTCAGGGATGCTATCTTGTTGATCCAAGTCTTCTAAGCAAGCCTTGAGATCTTCTTCTTCTTCACTGGTTAGGCAATCTACCGCATTCACCATGGCTCTTTCCAGAGAAGTCTGTGGTGTTTCAAGAGTGCTAACATCTTCCTTGTCAATTTCCTCCACCTTGAAGCACTTCCAGCTCTCCCTTGGGTACTTCATTGCTTTAAACAGGTCGAATGTTACTTTCTGATTGTCAACGCTCAACTCTAGATTTCCATTCCCCATATCCACCACACAATTGGCAGTCAGCATGAAGGGTCTGCCTAAGATAAGAGGAATCTCCGTGTCTTCTTCGATATCCATAATGACAAAGTCCACCGGAAAAGTGAAGTGGCGGACTTTAACTAGGACATCTTCTACCACCCCGTATGGTCTTATGATTGAATGGTCTGCTAGCTGAAGCGTCATCCTGGTAGGGTCTATCTTCAAATCACCAATTATTTTGCACATTGATAGGGGCATCAGATTGATACTTGCTCCTAAGTCAATGAGGGCCTTGTCTACTACCTCTTTCCCTATGGTGCAAGGGATAGTTACACTTCTGGGGTCTTTGAACTTCTTGGGTAGTTTCGTCTGTATCACTGCACTGCAGTTGCCTCCCACCACAATCTTTTCATTGTCAATATACTTCCTCTTCTTGGTGAGGATGTCTTTCATGAACTTGGAATAAAGCGGCATCTGCTGTAAGGCTTCCTCGAATGGCATTGTTATCTCCAGCCCCTTGAATATTTCCAAGAAACGCTTGAAGTAATGCTCCTTGTTCTTCCTGGACGACACTAAAGGATATGAGGGCTCCTTTAAAGGGAATGATGGCTCTTCTTTCTTAGCCTCTTGGGCTAGCTGGCTTTTGGTCTTAGGAGTTAAGACCGTTTCTTCTTCTCTCTCTCCTTCTTTGTCTGTCCTTCGTTCCCCAGACTGGTCTTCCTTTGTTTCTTCCTCCTCTTGTGCCTTCTTGTATCTTCTGGTCAGCACAGCCTTGCACTCTTCCTTGGCGTTCTTTTCTGTGTTGGCTCCAAAGCTACTGGAGGGTCTTTCAGCCATCTGTTTGGCCAATTGTCCTACCTGTATTTCCAAGTTTTTGATTGAGGCTTCTATGCTTTAGTAATTCGACATTGAAATCTGTATGAATTGGTTTAACGTCTCCTCAAGCTTGTTGGTTTTCTTATGAATATCTACCCATTGGTTGAGATTTTGGACAGACTGACTTTGTTGCTCCTTGTTGTATTGATTCCCTGGGTGATTCCTCCAGCTTGAGCCTTGTGTAAAGTTCCTTCCTTGGTTGAATCCTGGTGGACCACTATTAAATCCGGTTGATCCTTGATTGAATCCGGACGGACCTCCTTGGTTGTAACCTTGGAATCCGTGGAGATTTGGTATGCCCATGTACTTGACTTCCCTGGAAGGGTCTTCTTGGATTGTGCATTGTCCAGGCTCGTGTATTCCTCTATGTGTATGACATCCTCCTACCTACAAAATAGAAGAGTGAGAAGGACTTACTGCTTATAGTTATTGTGGTAGCTTGCTAAAAGTCTCTATTAGGGCTTCTATTTGTCGGGACAACAACTTGTTCTACGCCAAGGTTGCATCTTGAGTGGTGAGTTCTAGAAGGCTTCTCTTTGTTGGTGCATATGTGCGATCACGAAGAATGGCGTGATCACTAGCCGCCATGTTTTCTATGAGTTCCATTGCCTCCTCCGGTGTCTTTAGCTTGATCTTCCCTCCTGCGGATGCATCCAGTAATTGCTTTGATTGTGGTTGCAGGCCATCTATGAAGATGTTCAATTTCACCGGTTCACTGTACCCATGTGTAGGCGTCTTCCTGAGTAGTCTGTGGAAACGGTCGAGTGCCTCGTTGAGGGATTCCTCAGGAAATTGATGGAATGAAGAGATTTCCATCTTCCCTTTAGCGGTCTTTGACTCTGGGAAGTATTTCTTCAAGAACTTCTCTACAACTTCTTCCCATGTCTGCACCCTTGAATGAGTGTAACCACCTTTTTGCCTCCCTTGCTAGTGAAAAGGAAAAGAGATTGAGGAATATTGGATTTTCAGGAACTCCAGCTCTCTTGACCATATTGCAAATATCTATATAGGAGGTGAGGTGAGCATAAGGATCCTCGTTTGGAAGACCATGGAAGAGGTTTCCTTGGATTAATTGGATGAGAGAGTGAGGATAAGAGATGTTGGCCGCTTGAACCTCTGGCCTTGCGATGCTTGTGAAGAATTGTGGAGTAGCGGTACTAGAGTAGTCCTTTAGTGTGACTCGTTGTGCATGTGCCTCCTCCATTTGAATATGGATTTATGGAGAAGGGGGAGGTGAGGTGTAACCGCTTTCTTTAGCTTCTGGCTTCCTTCTTCTTGCAGCATTGTTACGCCTACAAGTGGCTTCAATTTCCAAGTTGATACGGACTATATGTCCAGTTGCAGTTCTACCTCGTATACACAAAAACAAGTACTACCCGTGCAAATTATGGAAGAAAGAGTAGAAAAGAGAATGAGAAAGAAAAAGTGCGAAATAAAGAATTGCTTACACATTGAAAAGGTATGGCAACCAAGTATGAAGACAAAATCCCCGGCAACGACGCCAAAAACTTGTTAACTCGTTGGCAAGTGTACCAAATTTGTCACAAGTAGTAAAGTACTCAGAAGTCCAAGTGTCGAATCCACAGGGATTTTGTGTTGTACTTATCTTGGATACTTTTTAATTTATAAGGGAATAAAAGAAAGAGTAGAAGACAAAATAGAAGGCAATAATAGTAAACTATGAATAAAAAGCAAAAGAATTAAAAATAGAATAATTAAAGAGAGAATTCAATGGAATGCGAATGTTAAGACCTAGAATGTCTTGTTTGCCTAGGATGTATGAGTTTATGATTTTTCTTTATCAATTTAGGTGATTCTATTCTACCCACATCTGTTTATTTACTTGCCCCTGATTCCTCACGATGACAAGCCTATTTTATTTATTTATCCCCCTAATTTCTTTGCAAAGACTCAACAAATAAAATGCATGAAGAATTCTAGATGTTTGCAAGAATGCATGGGCATAAAATTATCATTGTATTCCTAGCAATGACTTATGAAACCCTTTCTTTTTGTTTTATTAGAAGTTACTTTCTTTCGAGTGTGTAACCCCTAAAACTAATGCATGCATATTTTCTCTAAATCTTATTTAGAAGTTACCCTCTCCCGAGCGTCTAACCCCTAAAAGAATATAAAGATGAATAATGTAAGATAAAAACATAAAAGATAATAGAATAGAAAGACATGGAAAAGAATCATGTTGTATTGATAAATATGAAGTACATCATACATCTCTTTGGCTTTTTAGGCCTGCCAGACCCTAACTAGGGGTTTAGCCACTCATGGTCGACTTTACAATGAGAGGGGTGAAAGAAAGACGATAAAAAGAGAGAAGAGAGTAAGAATTCTCCGGCTTTAGATAGTAGTGAGAGTGCTCTCAGACTTTGTGTGTTTTCTCCTTGACTTATCATTTTAGTAAAAGAATAACTGCTAAATAAATATTTTTAAAGATATTTTTAATATATTTTTATTATAAAATAACTCATATTTAATCGGTATCAAAATATAATTAAAAAATTTAATATATTTTTTTTTTTAATTTTCATTAGCGTAAATTAAGGAAGTTTGGTGGATATTGCCCATAGAACCTTGGTGGATGTTACACGGACATATGTATATCGTACGAAGCAGGATATTATTACGCGGACATACGGTTCAAACTTGTGGACATATATATATCGTACGAAGCAGGATATTGCCATTCTTGGAAAACCAATGATGTGTCAGGTAAGATTTAGGACCCGTCATTGGAGATGTTATTTTATTTTTCTTTTGGTTTATAACTAACAGAAATTAAGGAAAAATACATGGAACAAGGTTACCACCAAATGTCTTTTTTCTTATCAATGTGATTATAGTGTAATTTGAAGTTTCTCTGATATAAAACCAAATCAAGATATGGGGAAAAAATCAAAGCACGGTGTTCCTTTATTGGAAGCCTAACTCTCACCTTGCAATGCTAGAATTGGAACAAGCAACTCCCCAGAAGACCCATTTAAACCGAAAAGGAATTATTCTCAACCAAGAGGAAAATTAAACCATGAAAATCCCGTTACGCGCGGTTTCTCACCAGAATCTCATGTGCATGCAGTACGATATTTGTATGAAAAATGTTTAGTCACAATTCTTTCATTCATTCAATCCATTATCATAACTTTTTGCAATACAAAAATTTCTAGTTTAGGCGTTTAAGAGGGCATTCACCAATTTCCTGCAATGGAAAATGATGCTGGAGTAACTAGCAATAGTTTGTATGGGGATTTTGAACCTTACAGAAAATGGGTTACAAAGGAAGGACAACAGACTCTTGAAGAGTTTTCTGACTTTGCCTTCTCTGTTTCTTAGCATTTTCACCTCAACATTTATTTTTAGACAGTGGTGTCTGTTGGACTTTGGCTTGTTTATTTCTTAGGCTACTTCCTATCCTTATTAGTGCCACGTTTTTAATTTCCATTCATAAATTTAAAACCAACAAGCTATCAGCCATCCTAAGACAATCCTTATCAAGAAAATGAAGAAGACATTATCTAGCTTAAAGATATTTGATCGAGTAAATTACACTAGTTATTTCTTAGATTTAGTGAAATTTTCACAATCTTTTCATACTTTTTTTACCCCTACACTAACCCCTCAATTATTTCAAAAATATTATTCCAATACCTCTTATACATTATACTAATCTTCCTTAATTGTTTGAAAAACATTACATTGTGTTCACTTAAAAAGAAGGTAGTTGTAAATGTTAAAAAAAATAAGACTTAATTTAGAGAGGCATATAGAAGTAGAAGTAAACACAAATCTATTTATATACCCAACTCCAACTCAATAAGGATCCTAAGTAGGCATTCTTCTTACAGGTATACAAAATTTAACTTTCTCAACTGCTATGAACAGTTGATATAGATCATATAGTAGTATGCTAGCTAAATCCTAAGAAGTACACTTTCAAAATTTAACTAATTTAAGCTTTTCTCCTTCCTGATCAAATTATTTAGCATAACCAACAGAACCTGATCATCGTAACAATTAGAAGGGAAAAAGTTAAACATGCAAAAGCAAAAAAATTAAAGATCTAAATTTGTATTGATGGAAATATTTAAAATGGATAAATAACCAATTTTCTATCGGAAAGTGTGAGACAGTATCAATTTAATTCTTAAAAGTAATAAAATGAAAGGGGAAAAATCTCCTTACAATATCACTTTAGTTCCTAAACTTAATACTTATTGTCATTTAGTCCACGAAGCTATACTTATATTTATATTTAAGTCACACAACATTTAGAATTTTGGACTAAAATAAGTGACATCTTGCATTTTCAAAGAATTTTTTTTTCTAACCTAAAAATGATCATTTACTTATCTATTTGACATGTTTTTATATCTAACTAATATGATATTAATAGTCATTTTTAAACTTCGATGTTTTTATGTGAATACTAGTTTAGTTGACTTCTTTCACTTAAATTTACAAATTTTTAGTTATTTAGTTAAAAAAATATTATTCCATTATGATGTCTAAAATTAAACTAAATTAGAAATATATTTAAAACACCATATATTTACAATAAGTTTTATGTTCTGTTTATAAGATTGAAATATATTGTCAATAAACATACAAAAATAAATAAATTAATTAATTAGCATTCAAATTTTTTATTAAAATTAAAATTTGCAAATGTATATACTTTTAGATCACATATACTAATATTAGTAGTATAAACAAAATTGTAATATATTATTAAATAAATATACAAATAAATTACAAATATATTATTATATTGTTTTATAGTAGAAATTGTAAGGAAAAATCTAAAAGTAAACAAAAAGTATATTAAAGAATTTTTTTCTTTCTTTTAATTACAATGTATATATAAGGTAAATATCTGTTGGTTTATGTAATTTTGAAATATAAAAATATATAGAAAGATAAAACTTGAAAGGTTATATATAGAAAATGCATGAAGTCGTGAAAGATGAATATAAATGAGTCAAAAGTACATGATGAAGATAGGGTGTACAGCAGTTGGGTTAAGTCAATTTTTTACAACTGAAACCAAAATAATAAAATAAAAAACATGAAAAAAATAAGAAAAAAGCTATGGAAAACTTGCCTGTCCCCAAAGCTATGGTTTGTAGCAAGGAGGGGCTTTCTGATGCAGAGCTGCTGAGATAAGGATCATCAAATCGAATATCTTCCTCCATACTGCCTTCTTCTCTGAATATATGGATTCCAGTTGCTTTAATGAGTGAGCTCTCTAAGTCTAACACACCTTCTTCTTTCTTTTCTTTTTCATAGTCTAACACACTTTGATATCTAACCTCCACATGGTTCCATTCCTTTTCCCTAGCCACTTCTTCAAACCAATTATTATCATTGAAACAAAAATCTTGGAGATCAAAGATATATGTATGATCCAATTTCAACATACTTTTTATCTCCTCACTTCCAAAATATTTTAGAAATTTTCCATTGATTGACACCATGGGTTTAACGAAAAAATACCCACGGTCACCCAAGACAGGTGCAATAAGAAGACAAAGAAGTTTGGCAGGGAATTTATTACGAAACCAGAAAGAACTTGAATGTCCACTGCTTTGCTGATCGAACCACTCTGGTATTCTTGTTCCTGGAAACATAAACTGGGTCCCTCCAGCCTCATGCAGTTCCTGTTAGTCATAATTCATACAGAATTCATAAGTTTAAGAGCATTAAGTGCACTATATGTATGCATTTTTTTTATCATATTATTCAATTTATGACTTTTTTTTTTATCATATTATTCTATGGGACACTCCATGATATGATTTAAAACTAGAACAACATAGGACATGAGATTAAAACATAGTACATCTTGGTTCTACTAATAAGGGTGAAATTAGGGAAAATTGAATAGAATTTTTCTTTGGGATTTCATCTTGTTCCTTTTTGTGTACACGTAAAATTCTACCTAAGGATGAAAGTAGATTATTTAGTGCTTCAAGTCCTGCTAGAATGCCTTCATTGTCATCAAATGCCAACTACTCGTGGAAGACAAGAATCATACTCAACACTGATAGTTATTCCCATAACATAAGCAAGCACTAGGTAACTTCTTTTGTCTAATGACAACATGTTTATTATATATATATATATATATATATATATATATATATATATATATATATATATACACACACACACACTACCTGGATACTGCTTGTATTGGTTTGGTTCTGTTTTTAATTTGTAGGTTTAGGTTAATTTACAAAAAATAGAATATTAAATAAAATGCACAAAACAACATTGGTTCTGGATGGAACTGATGTTGTAAGGACACTTTTCACATCGGTTTTGGAAAAGACCATGTCCTGGTCACATTCAACGTTGTAATGATATTTTCTACATCGGGTTTTCACAACTGATGTCGTAAAAATACTTTCTACATCAGTTTTTTTTTCATAACTGATGTTGTTATGCATCTAACAACATCTGTATGAAAAAAACCGATATTTTTGTAATTTTTGTTTTTTCTTTTTGTATATTTCTCACTATAGGACATCAGTTTTCGTACAAATAGATGTTGTATAATGTATGTTAACATTGATTTTTTTTAAAATTGATGTTAACATTGATAATGTTAATGTCGATGGTTTCAATATTGGTTAAAAACCGATGTTGAAAGTAAAAAATAATCGACGTGAAAAGTCTATTTTCTAGTATTGTCTTATACTTTGATTATCTATCTATTTATTCGTCTATCAAATTATTAATTAGTTTTTTTAATTAATCAATATAACTGCTTATTTTCCAAAATAAAACAAATTTCTTTATTTTTATAAAAAAAACTTCGTACCCCATTGCCCGGAGGCTCTTCGCTATGCGAAGGCATGGGGGAGGGATATTGTACGCAGCCTTACCCTTGCATATGCAAAGAGGCTGTTTTCGGATTTGAACCCATGACCAACAAGTCACCAAGGCACAACTTTACCGCTGCACCAGGGCTCGCCCTCAAATTTCTTTATTTTTATGATATAAAAAAAATCAAGTTACCATTTAAAAAAAAAATAAAAGTCTTTTATTTCTTGAAATTTTTTGTTTCTTCAATTAATTATTAATCTTTATTACGTACTCTACCAAATGGAATGCAAGGTCACTGCAACCCCTAAATCAGCGAAAAATACAACTCTACGCCCCAAAGGCAAAGAATAAACCTTTGTATTAGTTTTTTTTTGTTTTAAAATTAACCTTTGTATTAGTTTGAACATTATCGTATTTTTTATTTAAATTTATTTAGGTTTTTTATTTTTTTAGTAACTGTTTTCATTTCATTCATATTATATATAATAAGTCTTGTCTCGAGTGAAAGCACATAAGGTTTATCCAAGAGATTCTTTCATATTTGAGGTATATTATTGATTAAGGAAAAAGACTTATAATTCTATTTTACCTTTATCTAGTTTAAATTTTGTGAGACTTCTTTTTTAAAAAAATTCCTTTTTTTAAATAAATAAATAAATAAATTTGGTCTCGTGACCGATTGTATTTTTTTTACTCAAAACTATCAACATATTATTTTCAATCTAAATATGAGGACACTTAAGTAGGAATTGTGATATGAAATAATTTTAAAAATTAAAAGTGAGAAATTTAGTAGAAATTTGATAAAATTATTAGATATAAGATAAAGTTTTTTAACAACAACGATTAAGATTTGACAAGGAAATCAAAATAATAAAAATATATATATTAAAAAGAAATTTAAAAAATATGTTGGATAGGTACTAAACAAATAGGAGCATAAAATTACAAACACATAATAATAGTAACAATAATAATAATAAGAATAATAATAATAATAATAATAATAATTACTCACAATCTATTATTAACGTTTGGATATATCTGTTCTACTTTTTATAATTTCGGGAACTAAATTTTGCATTTTCATCTCTCACATCCACACGGTGACTACAAAAGTTAACCGCCGAATATATTTGTTGCACTTCTTCTTACACTTTCTTCATCTTTTAGGGACATGTTTACCCGCGAATTACGTATTGAGGGCCAAAAAGTATTATTTACCCAAATAATTATTTCCAAAAATATCACAAAAACAACCATGAAAGGAAAATATAATTATTTTTGTGGAATAAATTAACATACACTTATTTTAAAATTATTGAAAATGTATGAAGTATTAATTAATGAAATTTTAAGATATTACTAGTATTTAATTTAATTAGGTGTTTATTTTTATTTTAATTTTTCATAAATTAGGATCATTCTAATTCTAACTATAATTATATTGTATCATTTTAATTCTATAATTTAGAATGGAACAGAGACAAACGAATATGTATCTAAAAAAAAAACAAAAGTAGAGACTGAGAAAGAGTTGTGGAAATGGAGGGTGGTGGCGTGGTCTTCATCGACTTGAATTCAATGGTTGTTGGAGGTAGTCACTCTTCTCCTCTTTCAATTTGCATCTCTTTCTCTCTCTACCTCAGGTTTGATCATTCCTATCTTCTACAAATTTGATTTTGATTTATAGGTTATTTCATTTGTTTCTTCTATTTCTATGGATGAATTTGTTCTTCGGAATAAATTTTAGGTTCTGCACGTCTTCATCTTATCATCATTATTTGCTTCACCTTTTTCATTTACTTGTATGCTATGTTATGTATATATTATTCTATCACTTTTGTTATTTTATAATGTTTTATGGTTCAATATGTGTTCCAGTACATGCTCTATGCTTCATGAATGTGTTCATCCTAGATTTATTGTGAAACGAGTTTAAATCGGTTGTGGCTATGAACTATTTGTGAAAATGCCTGAGAACGACCTGAAGCACAATGACTACGGGTTGGCAAATAAAATTGAGGATATGATGTTTACAAGAATGTCTTAGGTAATTTTAACCTTACCATTATTTATTTGATTTGCCCAAGTCACTTGCTTAAATTCTTTGCATTAGCCACGTTGGTTAATATAAAATGATTAACCTTTCTTTTCTTTACTAAGCTCTAATAATTGGAATACAATTGATAATGCTATTGAGGGATACAAAATAAAACTGAGTTATGGTAGGTAAATAATGACCAAAATCATTTTATAATGTGATGAGATCTTGAGAAAAGTCAAGCTTGTCTTTGAAATGATCTTTGGTATTATTTGTCATTATAGTTCTTTACAACAACAACAACAACAACGCCTTATCCCACTAGGTGGGGTCGGCTACATGGATCAACTTCCGCCATAATGTTCTATCAAGTACCAAACTTCTATCCAAACCATTAATTTCGAGATCCTTTTTGATAACCTCTCTTATAGTCTTTTTGGGTCTTCCTCTGTATAGTTCTTTAATTCTCACATATTTGTTGTAGCTTACAAGATAGTATAGGTAGTTTCCAAGTATGACAATATACTAATACATAAAAGATGTTCAAGTCTATGGGTAGATTATTAGAAATATGTGGCCCTGAAACTCAGGTGTGGAGTACACATGAATTGCTTTGATAGTTTTCACTGCAAGTATATTTCTTCTTGTTGACTTGTTCCTTCCATGTACTTAGTGTTTAAACATTTAGCTACCTATGCTACTATAAAAAAGCTTTTTTAAGATGGTGGAAAAGAGGATACAACAACGGTCGCTGACCGTCGTTGTATCCAACGTCGTGGAAAGTAAAATCTTTCAACGTTGGGGTCAAAGTCAAACATCTTAGAAAGTGATGAACTTTCAAAGACAGTGTTTACGTCACCAACGTCGTTGAATGTACAAAAACAAAGACAGTGCTTACGTAAGCACCGTCTTTGTTTCCGTACTTTCAAAGAAGTTGGTGACGTAAGCACCATCTTTGAATTTAAGGTTATTTTTAACTATTTAATTTTTTTCTGAATGATATCCCATAAAAAAATTAAAAAAATATTTAAATGATAAATTAAATCAAAATAAGAGGTTCACAAATTATTTATATTTGATCTATCATTTAAATATTAATTTTATAAATGAATTTTAATATTAATTACAAGAGTGTAACATACCTTGTTTTGTATGTCAAATAGGTTGAGAAACAGGCCGCCTTTGAGTTGCTTGAATGTTTGCTAGACTTTTCAAGTGGTTCCATATCATCCCACCCATCCCTGTCAATTCCTCATCAATTCCATTCTCAAGTTCCCCCAGCCAAATTTGGGATAGAGTTTACCGCCAAACGATAAATGAAATCATCTATCCCTGCTTAAATTTGTTGATTATGCTCTAAAAAGAATAGTGAATCTCAATGCTCTATAACACTTTTTGTATAGCCAAAGGACAAAAGAAACTCATCACAGTCACTAAAACTATAAACTAAATTACCACAAGCAGTATTTATCCCTTCAACAGGCCTAAACGTAGAAAAACCTGAACAAGTGAAAGAACCCCTTACCAGGAAAAAAACCCCTAAAGACTGGACTGTGACCTAAATTAAAGTACGCCATTTCCATAATTATAGTCAAAGAATTTGATTTCTAACAATTTGATTCAGGAATTTCATTTCCTCAAAATTTACTATCAGTCATGGACTTAAAGCTTCCAAAATGATCCATTTTATTTGACTATACAAGCAAAGGCAAATAAACATATAATCCAAAATTTTGATTTCATGTAATTTCCTTTACCACGGTTCCATTTAACAACATATACTAGCAAAATTAACTATAAGAAAACCGATTACATTGATACTTAAAAGAAAACCATAGACACAATTAAAAAAATTGAACAAGGCCAGTGGCCAATGTCCAAGTGACTTAATGAGTTATTGCAAAATTTGAAATACAATCAACTAATGTTGATAGCAAATCAAATACTCACCTTAGCAGACTCAAATTACCATTGTTGGCTTCCTTTTGGGTTTTCTTAGGAAGCTTCCTGCAAAACAGGTATTCAACTAGTGACTTTCTGGAGATGGGTCTCTCTAGATGGGTTTTCTTTTATGGGTGAGTTTGTTTAAACTTAAAAAAAAAACAACTTTAAAATAAATGCTTTTTATATAAGCGCTTTTTAAGTAGATAAGATTTTGCTTCTTAGAATAAGCATAACAAAACTATTTTTTTTAAGCAAAAACATTTTAGACAAACACATTAAAAAAACAAAAAAATTGCTTGTTATATTAAGCCAATAATGACTCAAATTAAATGTCTCCACTCTATATCATTGAATATATAGGATATATACAGTGAGAAAACTTGATGCGAAAGACAAAGTGAGGAGTCATAAAAAGCCAATGACTCAAATTAAAAGTCTCCACTATATATCAAAACAAATGGTTGAAGCACAAAAACATTATACCTGCAATAAAGCCACAAAAGATGATACCAGACCATTAATGCTACAGCACAGATCTGTACACAACTTTACAGTCTTTATATTGCCCTCCAGAAAGAGACGAGACACTTTCATTCAGCAAGATTTATATAATTCAGTCTGATAAACATAGAAGACAATTTTTATTCTCTGAAATTTACAAAACATAAAATAGAACAAACAAAAATGCCAATTTTTATTCTCTTAAATATTGATGACATATCTAGAGGACTACAAACCCATCAAGGTGGCATAGCATGTTGATCTCTTTGGCAAAACAATCACGCAGAGGAAGCACAACAGGAACTTCCCATCTAGCATCAAGATATTGTATATCTGCAGGTAATTAGTATCGTTGACCCTGTTGAAACAATGACCATTCCCAAGATTCATAGATAAGGTCTTAAGGAATACTACACAGTATAAGCAACACATGTTAGATTTCATCGAGAGACAAGAGCAATGTGGACACAAATCCTAAAATCCACAACAACTTAAAATGCTAACAATAAAAGTCGTAACCCTTATCATGTTAAATTATTTTTCATATATTTGTTTGCGAGAAATTTTCAAACATGCAAAACTTTTGGAGGGCCATTCAACAATACCACAAACAATTATAATAACATCCTAAAGTTAAGTCAACCGTTAACAAACTACTTTTTCAACACCAAATAACCAAAGAAAAAGACATGAAAGCTTACCTTAGCAAGCACTTGCAGGCCGCGACAACTACAGGGCATGAGCCGTTCACGGTGGTTCAAAACTCAGAACCATGCCACAAGGATCTCAGGGATGTGCAAAAACCTAGGGCATGAGCCGTTCACGGTGATTCGTTTGCGTGTACTAAGGTTCCTCTGCGGAAGTCATAGTGGTGCACGAGTTCCTTTACAGGGCAGCTAAAAAGAAGAGAGAGAGGGTTTTCGAGTAATGAGCGTGTGTTTGAATTATTTATTCCTTAATGTTAACAACGGTGTATAGGTAAACCCGTCTTTGTAAATATTTCACTTGCCCAACCTACTAAGACGGCGTAGCAATGAAACGTCGTTGTAGCAGTTAAATATTTACATAAATGCCACCGTGCAGCCTACTACAACGTTTATAATGCCCCCGACTTTGAAAGTGCGTCGTAAAATATGCTTTTTTTAGTAGTGTTATATCCAACCTCAAGTGCATTATGTTTTCTTTATTAACTTACACGGTTATTTCACCTCTAGTTTATTTCTATTTCTTTTTGTTACATTGTCTATAACTATTTTTCCCCCTTTTTGAATTTAACCTATACAGGAACATAAGTTTTTTATTGATCCCATTTAAATGGCATATTTATACAATGGAATCATTTTGGAGGTAATTTTATGTTTGAAATAGCTTTATGTTTGAAAGTCTTGTGGATAGGTTTACATTATCATGGTTGTAACCTCTTTTAGTTGTATAGAAAGTAAGGAGAAAGAAAATAATAGAAATTAGCTTATGTAGGGAAATAAGAGAAAATAATATACCTTCCTCTTTATTTCATAGACATTTAATTTTCTTTTTTGTAGTCTCATAAATCACTTGCTTTTTTTTCTTTCTTAATTGTAGATAATCTTGAGGGTCTATTCTTTTAAATTGAAAGGGTAGTTGATGTAGTGAATACGTGGTGAACTGTTCCAACTAGCAAAAAGAACTATTTGATTTTTTAATCAATTTATAATTTATGTAATCTATTGTAGGAAGAACTTGAAAGAGAAATAACAAGGGACTTTGATTGCCTGAGTCACCCATATATTAGGCGGAAACTAGTATAGGTTAGTATTATACCTTTTTAAGCTACCTCAACTGAATTTTCATAGTATGTAAAACATTTATTCCAAGTTATTATATGAATTTGGGAGAAATATTCTTACTGTTTTTAACTATCTCTAGTCTCCACTAGGAAGTTTTGGATCTCTTCTTCATGGTTTGTACTTATATAGTTTACAATTTTCTCACATCTAAAAACTTTCCGGTCATAAAGAACTCATATTTGGTGGTTGGGCATCACATAAATGTGTACTCCTATTGTGGTTGCTATTCTGAATTTCAATTGCTTGGACAGGAAAGATGGACATGACAAACAAGAAATTGTCTCTTGACAATTCTCAACAAGGAAAAAAAGAATTTTTGACAAAAGTAAGAATGATCAAGAGCATTTAACATAATTCATGTTTTGTTTAAGGGTGAAGATTTAACATTCAACATGAGTCTGTGGTTGCATTGGAGTAGTATATCAACTTCTTTCGGATAATATTCCCAGATGGATGAAAGATACTTTTATTGTGAGTTTATGTAGTTAAGGCATAGTGTTTTGTTATCTTTTGAAGATCAATTCTCATTGTAGTTTGACCAACAAGTTCTTTCATTTCTTTTAGCCTATTCTTATTTTTTTTTGTTAAAAATCATAGCAATGTTATATGGTGTAATTTATGGCTTTAGGACTCTACAAATAGTTGTTGGGGGTAACAACAAGAATTTCAATTTTTATTATTTTTATAATGTGTTTATCATTGAGATTATTACAATGTGTTTTTTTGTTCTCATATCTTCTCTTTGGTGGGGGTTGGGAGGGAGACAAGGGGAGAGGATCTTGTTGGCTTGGTTTGATTCTAAATCTAAAACAAGTTCTATGTTGCACTGGTTGTTACTATATTAAAAACACACCGTGACGATTTTTAGCCGTCACAATTAAATTAATTATTTAAAAATTTAAAATTTAACATAACACTAACATTTCTAACAGAAAATTGAAAAATAGACCACATTAATATATTTAGAAAATTTTAAATTGAATGTAGCAAAGCAAAATAACTGTGGAACATAATGGACCAAAAGTAACATTAAATCTTTATAAAGTGACAACCATAGTTTAGAAAACCATAGCAAAATGAGAAACGATTACTTAGTTATGTTGGATATCCCAACCATCATGTGCACCCACTTCTGCCAGTACTTCTTTTCATGTATGCCCTTCCTTCGTCTTCTCTTTGTCTTCTATGAATCTTTCTAAGTAATTCCCCCTATTCTAGAAGGTCTTGAGTCTATGTACAAAAAATAGGTAAATGTTATTTTGGTCATTCAATGTGTATATTGGTGACAGTTTAATCCTTGAAAACAAATATTTTGATTTAATCCATAAATGTGTAGACAACAATTTAGACTATGTTTGGTAAAACTATCTTATAAGATAGATAAAAGCTCACAAACTAACTGAAAGATTACAAGCTACAAGCTAAGAGTTGAAAGACTGGAGGCTAGCTGAAAGAGTTTGGTAAGACTAACCAAAAAACTAGTCGATAAATGTCAAATTACATGAAATAACATATTTAATATTTTTATCATTTGAATTTATTTCTAATAACTTATCATCTAAAAAAGTCAGATAATAATTTCTTAAAATTTTGTATTATAAGGAAATTGTAAAGATTTAGAGATTTTACTTACATCATTTAAAATCAAAATTTTCATATTATTTTTTTGGAAAAAGTAGAATTAAATTAAATAAACCTTATTAGATTTATAGCATTTTTTAAAATCATTTTTAACATTTAAATACTTTATTAATACTACTATTTTGAAACAAAATAAAAAGTTGTAACCTTAAAGTAGTGGTGTAGAGATGACAATTGATGAGTTGACCATTGAATAAGTACAAGGGTGGATTTAGAATGAATAAATACAAGGGTGGATTTAGAAAACTATCAAAGGTGGTTGATTTTCTTTTTGTACTTTAATTATTTAAATATCTAACTTTTGAAAAATAAATGTTAACATTTAATAAATAACAAATAATAAATTTTGTAAATTATTTATTAATTTAATGTAAAATTAAAAATGATTGTATTTCAATTGATACAAGAAGAAAATACATGCTTTTAAAAAAATTATATTACAATGAAGATTATATATGGGAAGAGTCAACTTACAACATGAATTAATCTATTACAGCTACTTTTCATTCTTATCATTTTTTAAAAATTTAACCAATAAGATTAATGATCTATTATAATATTAGATTTCAAAAAATAAATCATAAAAATAGAAAATATAACTCTAAAATAATTATTATAAATGTAAGTTGATTATTATTATTATTAAGTTTCCCTTCTTCATATCTAACAAGAAGAAATTGCAATTTTTCATAAGAGGATGATGAGAATAATGTTTATTAGTATTACTGCTAAGGTGTAATTAAATCAAGGACAAGTGTTTCGGGATATACAAAGTGTGGGTAGTGACATTGGTGCTGGGTGATGAAATACATACCCCATTTTTTTCCACTTTCAAGTTTCAAACGGATAATAATTAAATAAAAGCCAGTAATTATGGTTTAAGCATTTTTTCTTGGGAGCTTCTCCCAATAAGGTTTTTCATAATTTCCTCTAACTAGCGAAGAATCTTCAGTCCTCCTTCGGATGAAATTGGGTTCGTGTTGCTTCTAGTAATGTGTGTTAGGAATTTTATAATTCCTAATTAATTAATATGGGCTACATATTATATTATAATATTTATATTAGTTATTTACATTTATATGGGTTTAATATAAAGTGATCTAATTCAGTGAGCCCATTAGGCTGTCAACAGAAAATTGATATGAGCTTAATGAGCGGAAACCAATTTGACCCATTAGGGGATAATGAGAACCCTAATAGGTTAAAACCTAAGGCATGGTTATGGTCTCCAATACACCAAATCAATAAACAGTTTCTCCTCTCCCCATTTGAAGAGAAAATGAAGGTCCCATAAGGAAGAAGGTGATTTGGTTGAGGAAGGTCATTAAACCAATTGTTCGTGACCGCTGTAAGATTCCGCTGCGTGTTAATCAAGCTCTATGGATCTAGGTATTCCTCATAACCTCTCTCTTGATAATCTAACTTAATGTGTTATGGTTCTCATTTGATATTTGATAAGGTTTATTGAAAATTCCCAACAAGTGGTATTAGAGTCACCATTATTGTTAGATTATTGAGATTTAAAGTTGTTTGATATGTATTATATCTGGATTGTCTTAGTTTTATGAACCTTTTTTTAATTTGGGGGAGAAACTATTTCAATCAGTAAAATTGTAAAACCCCTAAATTTATGTGTTATGGCCATAAAGTTTTTCTCTTCTTTAGAATTAATAAAAGGTCTTTGCATTTGATTTACGGGATTGTACAATTTTTTTGTTTGTGTCACGTTTGTTGGCATATTATTCTATTAGGGATAAAGGTTCTATGTATCCGGTGTTGGCATCTAGTACGTGGCACAATTTCATATGTAGATATATTTTTTGTTTATATGAATCAGTAATAAGGCAATGATCTTTTGTCTTATATGAATAATTTATTATTTTTTGGCCAACTATTTTTTCTTCATGAATAAGTGATAAGCTAATAGTTTATGATATTCATGTGATTAGTATAAATTTGTGATAGTACCATGGTATGTTCGTTTTGGATGCATAATTAGTTTACCATGATATTGTTTTCAAATATTAATTGCTATCATAATTGGGTGCAAATTTAACCATTATAGATTCTTTCCATTTAATTGCATGTCCGGTAATTTTAATTAAATTGATTGAATCATTATGTTGCCAAAGTAACTTCTATTGTGTAAATTGATTTAATTAAATTGCATGGATGTTAGTATGAAATTATTTATGCGAATTGTGCTCGGCCCAAAGGAAGACACAATTTGGCCAAATAATAACATACCTGCGATGATAAATATGTGATAATTATAAAGTTTTTTTTTTCATGTGAATAATAGTCGGTCCAAAGAATGACTATTATTTGACAGAACTAATTGTCAATATTTGATCATTGCGTTGAGAGTACCAATTAAAAATTAATTTCTTTGTCCAAAGACTAGAATTAATGTTGTGCTGGGTATCTTGTGATAGATCTATTATGGGAAATATATGCATGTCTTGTTATTTATACTTTATATGACTTGCTTGATTATTTGTGAACATGTTATTTTTGTTCTCTATTTAGTTAATATTACTAGTGCTGCAAATGTTACTGCCCAAGTGAATTCTATCCCAATGCTGAATGGGACGAATTTTAAGGTCTGAAAGGAAGTTGTAGAAATTGTTCTTGGTTGTATGGATTTGAACTTGACATTGAGGATGGAACGACCCATTTCCACTCCGGAAACCTCTAATGAGGTAAAAATTGAGAAGTGGGATCAGTCCAACCGAATGTGCCTTATGATCATGAAGTGCTCTATTCTAAAGGCGTTTCGAGGCTCTATTTCTGAGGGTCAAAGTGCAAAGGAATTTCTTGAGGAAATTGAGCAATACTTTGCCAAAAATGAAAAAGGGGAGACGAGTAACCTTTTGGCTAAACTCATCTCCATGAAGTATAAAGACAAAGGGAACATAAGGGAGTACATTATGGAGATGTCCAATCTCGCATGAAAACTCAAGTCACTTAAGTTAGAGCTTGGTGAAGACCTGCTCGTGCACTTGGTTTTGATCTCGCTTCTTGCACATTTTGGGCAATTCAAAGTGAGCTATAACGCTCAGAAGGACAAATGGTCCCTTAATGAGCTTATATCTCATTGTGTGCAAGAGGAGGAAAGACTACAAAGAGATAGGATTAAAAGTGCTCACTTGACTTCGACCTGTTAGAATAAGAAAAGGAAGAAGACTAAGGGTGTTGTGGAAGGGACTTCTCAGAAAAAGAAACAAAAGAAGGATGAGGAATTTACTTGTTACTTCTGTAAGAATTCTGGACACATGAAGAAAGAGTGTCCCAAGTATGCCGTATGGTGTGTGAAGAAAGGTAAATTTCTTACTCTAGTTTGTTCTGAAGTTAATTTGACTTTTGTACCTAAAGATACTGTGTGGATAGATTCCGGTGCTATTACTCACATAAGTATAACTATGCAGGGTTGCCTATGGAGTCAACTGCCAAATGATGATGAAAGATTCATCTTTGTGGGTGATAGCAAGAAGGTTGTAGTGGAAGTTGTTGGAACTTTTACATTACAGTTAAAAAAAACTGGATTTTATTTGGATTTATTTGAGACTTTTGGTGTACCGTCTTTTAGACGGAATTTGATTTCTATTTCTAGTTTGGACAAAATTGGATTTTCTTGTTCATTTGGAAATAATAAAGTTAGTCTCTATCAAAATTCAAATATGGTTGATTCTGGTTCTTTAATTGATAATCTTTACATGCTTGGTGTTGTTAGTTCCTATAATGAAATACTGCAAATAAGTTCACATGGTACAAAAGGAAAATTGAATGAGAATTCAGCCACCTTATGGCAAAAGCGTTTAGGCCATATCTCTAGACAAAGAATTCAGAGACTTGCGTTGGATGAAATTCTTGACCCTTTGGATTTATCAGACTTTGAGGTATGTTTTGAATGCATAAAGGGAAAATGAACAAACATAAGGAAATTAGGTGCCGAAAAAGCTAAAGACGTCTTAGAACTTGTGCATACAGTTACCTATATTTGGAATTGACAACTTCTTGGAATTGACAACAATATTTCATTACGTTCATAGATGACTACTCTAGATACGGTTACCTATATTTGATTCATGAGAAATCCCAATCCCTAGACGTTTTTAAGACTTTCAAGGTTGAGGTTGAACTTCAACTTGGAAAGAAAATCAAGGCTGTCAAATCTGACCGTGGTGGTGAGTACTATGGTAGATATGAAGAAATCGAACTCTTAAGGATATGGTGAGAAGTATGATTAGTCATTCCTTTTTGCCAAAGTCACTTTGGGGAGAAGCCTTAAAGACCACAGTTTACATCCTTAATGGGGTGCCAAGTAAAGCAGTTAACAAAACCCCTTATGAACTTTGGACTGGTAAAAGGCCAAGCATTAAACATTTGCACATTTGGGGTTGTCTGGCTGAGGCACAACCTTATAGGCCACATGAAAGAAAGTTGGACTCAAGAACAATTAGTTGCTATTTTGTTGACTATGTTGAACACTCTCGAGACTATAAATTTTACAATCCTACCTTAAGACCCTTTTTCGAGATTTCTTGAGGAAGTTGAGTTTGGGAAGGAAGAGAATATAAGGAATGTTGTCTTTGAGGAAGAACCTGTTATTTACAGGGATCAAGTCCTCGTACCTATTACTGTTCAATACACAACTCTAGTAATAGAAGACAATGTTCAAAATATTGACATTATTCCATAACAAGACAACAATGAGGTTCTCCCTCAAATACCTTTAGAGCAACCTCAACAACCTCAAGAAGTGCCATTAAGGAGATCCATTAGAGAGAGGAGAAGTGCAATCTCAAATGATTATATTAAATTTCTCCAAGAACATGAGGATGGCATTGGTTTAACAGAGGATGATCCAATCAAATTCTGTCAAGCTATGCGCAGTTCTAACTCTCAAAAATGGATTGACGCCATAAAGGATGAGATGAAGTCTATGAATGACAATGAAATTTGAGATCTAGTCGAATTGCTTGAAGGTGTGAAACCTATTGGTTGTAAATGGATATTTAAAACCAAGAAGGATTCAAAGGGTAATATCGAGAGATATAAGGCTCGTCTAGTTGCTAAAGGCTTTACTCAGAAGGAAGACATTGACTATAAAGAAACCTTTTCTCCAGTATCTTTAAAGGATTCTTTTGGTTAAATTGTGTAATTTTAAGAAAATTTGTGTAATTTTAAGACGTCCCATTTATTGTATTAAATTGTCTTGTATTTTTAGTTAAATTGATAGAAACAACATGTTGCCAAAGTAACCTCTGTTGCATAAGTTGATTTGATTGAATTTACATGGATGTTGCATGAAATTATTCATGTGAATTGTGCTCGGCCCAAAGGAAGACACAATTTGAAAGAATAATTACATGCTTTTAATGGTAAACATGTGGTGATTATAAATAGTGTGATTTTCCATGTGAATAATGAAATATTCAAAGACAATCATTATTAGATCGGAATAATCATCATATAAGTTTTTTATGTGAGCAATGAAGTTTCCCAAGACAACCTTTGTTTGACAGGACTTATCACCAATGTTTGATCAATGCATTGAGAGTATCACTTGCATTTAGTCTTTTTCAATCCAAAGATTGAGGATTAATGATGCGCTAGGTATCTTGTTTGGGTCTTGAAATTTACCATAAAGATTATTTGTGCATTGCATGTTTGTTGTTATCTTCTTTAATTATTGTTGTTGTTACTACTATGGTTTAAATTGCTCATATTATGTGAATCCCAAATCTGCATGTGTAAAATTTAGAGTTTGAAAAGGGAGTCTTAAGGTGATATATGAGTAATCTTGGTATGCAACACTAGAAGTGGTAAAACGCATTATGCGTTAATTGAAGAGAACAAGAAACTACATGTTTTCATATCGAAAGTCTAAAAGTTTAGAGATCATTGGGTATTCCGACTTCGATTTTTTCATAATGTCTTAATAGCAATCACTTCACATAAGGATCCACATTTAACCATGTTGGTGGAGTTAATATTTTGCTATGAGACATCATACTAGAATTTATGATTGCTAAATTATTGTAACCGATTTTCCTATTGTCTCCAACATTAAGTAGCCATCGGGCGTTTATCGGGACAATATCTTAGCGGTATTATTAAGGATTCAACCAAGTAAAAGTTTGTTGACATAAAGTATTAGGTTGTTAAATAAAGAATCCAGAAAATATAAATTTGTATAGAACATATAGGAACTCATTCCATGCTAGCTGATCCACTTACTAAAGGTATGACATTAAAGTTTTTCACGAGCACACTGCTCATATGGGTGTAATTCCTTATAGTACCTTAGTTTGGTGGGAGTCTTACTCATGTTCTATATCTTACGATTTACAAACATTTTGTTGTTTGGATTTTCTGCAGAAATAAAGTTGATGTTTATCATTCTATTATGAGTTTGTTTTGTGTGCAATATTTGTATCGCATTTTGGATTGATCTATATAAAGAATAAAGTTTGGACTAGTTGGAAATAGACATGATTAAGATCACATTGTATGTAATTTCCATGTCGCTTATCCATATTTGATCTATGTCATCGAGTATGAGTAACAGTGGTGATCATTGTGGCTTAGTCACGTTAAATTGAATTAATTAATATGGGCTACATATTATATTATAACATTTGTATTAGTTATTTACATTTAGATGGGTTCAATATAAAGTGATCTAATTCAGTGAGCCCATTAGACTGCCAACAAAAAATTGATATGGGCTTAATGAACGAAAACCAGTTTGACCCATTAGGGGATAATGAGAACCTTAATAGGTTAAAACCTAAGGCATGGTTATGGTCCCCAATACACCAAATCAATAATGTGTTATGGTGCTCATTTGATATTTTATAAGGTTTATTGAAAATTCCCAACAATGTGAAGTTGGGTTGAGTATTTCATTTTATTATAAAGCTATATAAGGTTTATTGAAAATTCCCAACAATGTGAAGTTGGGTTCAATATTCCATTTTATTATAAAGCTAACACGAACGCGTTTTTGTTTTTGCATTGCCTTGTTTTTTCACTAAAGAGAATAAATTCATCCTAGCGGAGCCACCACACACCATACTCTAACCCAAAACTTTAAGGCTCAGGTTTATGGGTCTTCTCCTCACTTATATGATGCTCAACCTTTCCACTTCTACCCAATGTAGGACTTTACCTCACACTTGTAACTCAAGTGTACATACTTGAACAAGATATGGTTTAACTTTTTCCATACATTTTGTTTACAACATTTCATGGTACTTAACAAACAACACCCACAAAGAGTTTTAAACTCATGCATACTAACTTAGTTAAAAACCCACCATAATTACTCTTATAATATTTAAAAGTTATAAAATGTTCTGATTTTGTTCCAATAAAATTTTGAATGTTTTTTATTTTAAAATTGAAATGTCATTTTTTTTTGCTTAGAGCAAGATTTGGACATCCAAATCTACTTGAATTATTTGCTTATATCAATTATATATACAACTAATATAAACAAAACATCATATTTTATATTAGTAATAAGTACAACTGATTATGGTTATCAAACTCTCAAGTTAACTCGCTAATGTTTGAGTTTACGAGTCCACTTATACTCTGTGAGTTGACTTGTGAGTAAACTCTTTTTTTAACTGACTCTGGATAGATTCTATAAACTTTAAGTAAAATCCGTAGAATCTCGAGTTTATCATCAAGTCAATGAGTCAGCAAGTTAAAAAAAATCAAAATATAAGTCATGTTGGGTTTTTTTATTTGTTTAGTATTCAACATATTTCATTTAGTGTTATTCTCAAATAAAATAAACCACATTTAATAACATCAAACCCTTGATGAGAATGATCTATCACTACTATAACATTTGCAAGTTATTATCTAATAGTGATGCATTGACTTGTTTATTTAAGTATTGTGAAATTTATGATTTACTATTTTGTTTTATTATATTGTTGAAATATTTAATTGATATGTTATTTATAAATAGTTTGTTATTATTTTTATTTAAAGTAGACTCTTAGGAGCCTACGAATCAAGTTCACTAGTCGAGTTTATGAAACTCTCAAGAGTCCGTGTAAACTCTTGAGATTGATAACCTTGCAACTGGTATAAAAAATGTTATATTTGCATCGATTAAAAAGTCATTATCGTAAGTTTAAATATCTAAGCCCAAAAACAATATATTACAACTTTGTGAGAATAAAAACATACTAAAAATTTTACATAATAAATTTTGTACATTTTTATATTTATGAAAGAAAAAAATATTTTAGCTTAAAAATTATTCATGCATTAGGGAAATAGTGCACACCACATCTAAGAGTTTCCATCACATACAATGCAAGAGCTGAGAGAAAGTAACGTTAAGCGTGTTTTGGTGAGATGAAGTGAACGGATTACTATATAACATCTTAATTTCTTCCTTTTGTGATATATAAATGGAATTGCTATAAAGTTGTACTACGATTATTTTAGACATGTCAAATGAAATTGTGAAGACTTTGTACCTCGGTGATATAGTGAATGACTTTGACCGCTGACCAAAAGAAAGCCAGATATTTCCCCTTTTGCATAATAAGGCTGATGAAGTTAGTATTTTTTTTATTATGCAAGTTGGTTTGTTATGTCCACGTAATCACTGTTTGGATGATATGTATTTAATAATTGGTCTATATATGTCCCACGTAAAATTAATGTCATGAAAAGAGTGTTGGGATTAAGTGATACTAATTTTTATTCAACAACATAATTCGAATTTGATTTCCATCATATATAAAATTTTATTGGCACATTGATGATTATGAATCACGAATGAGATTGATGTCTAACCCATTAACTTAAGAGACACTCCTTGACCTTGACATCTGACTTAGGAAAAAATTATCATGGTACTATACTTACCACTTTAATTAGTTTGTGTATGAAGTTTGATTCTATATTCCAACTTACCAACCTACATTCCAGCATAATAATACTAAACTTTTTTCTTCTAATGGCTAAACACTACTAGAAAATAGGCCTTCTACATCGGTTTTGAGGGCCTTTCTACATCGGTTTTGACGCGTGGTGATAGCGGGAGTCTTTGAAAACCCTAGGCCCTACAACATCGGTTCAATGACCGTCTTAGAAGGGCATGGGTATGAAGATGGGCATCGTCCCAGACTCGTCTTAGAATCAGGAGGGTTGCACATTGGTTCTGACGGTGCAACCGATGTAGAAGGGTAAGGATCTATATCGGTTCTGACTGTACAACCGATGTAGAATGGTGAGGATCTACATCGGTTCGGAAGGCCCAACCGATGTAGAATGGTCAGGTTTCTACATCGGTTATCAGTCAACCAATGTAGAATGGTGAGGGTTCTACATCATTTGTTAGTCAACCGATGTAGAATGAGGTTTTTTTCTTTTATTTTGGCGAAATTTAGCCAGTAACAGAATGGAATATGATGGACATATTTGAAATGGACTGTAATATTAATATATGAACAACATAGTTACAATCCAAATATAAGTTGGATTAGGTGACATACCTAGATAGATGCTTTTAACAATATAGATGATTGCTGAAATGGAATAGAATGGAAAACAAATCCAATAGTGTTCTCCTGCTAACCCAAGAGTACTCCTCTAGGGCTGAGTGCTTCTTGAACCCAATTTCAGATACACTCTACATATGGAAACATCAAATATCATTCAATAACCAAAGCTGGTAGAGGTTTATGATACATAGATCAACAAATCAAATAATATCCAAAAAAATCAAATCTAAACTAATAAAATGAAAAGGCAAGTCTATTTTATTCCCCCTGCCCTATCTCTTCATATGTAGTTGCTGAAAATCATAAAGTTTTAATTGAATGAAGACATTGGAGCGAGGTTAATTAAATGAATGCTTCTTTTCATATGCATGACCTGCGATCCTCAATTTCTTGACAGTTGTTCATCTCCCTTGATTTTGGCCTTGCTTGTTTGCTAACAAATATCCACTTAGGTTTATAAATTAAATGCTCACAATCTTGCTTTTATTATCAGAATTTGAAGGTATAGGCCCTTTTTTTTGTCCAATTTCTACTCTATTAGTATTTATTAAAATAGGTCTTGAATGAGATAATCATTATCATATACAAGGAATGCTAACCCCAATTGTATATCAGGATATGGTCAGTGGCTGAATATAAAGAAATTTGAAGGGCTTCTATTGAGATTGAAAGAATTAAATTAAACTCTGAGGGTTGTAATCTAAATCTAGTAAGTATGTTTGTTACACTTTTGCTTATGTTGTATGTTTGCTATGATTCTGTCTTGGACAATAGTCTGTCATTGACTGCTAGTAGCATTAACAACCTTAAAAGTCCCCTCCCCATGGAATGATCAGGAACTACTACTGGTTAGTTCATTATTTGTATACACTTGCATAATGGAATGGGGGTAATGTCACTAATAGACCCTTGTTTTTGGTAATTGTATTCATTGGGGGTGAATGTGCCTTCAGAATTAAGCTGCCAAGTGCCAAACATAAACCTAAGATAGTGTTTGTATAGGAAGAAACTACTCTAATTAGTTTCTATAGAAGTTTTCGCTTTTGGGTCTTGTTCATTAAAAAAATGATACATTTATTTTTAAGAGCTTTACAAGGATAGTATTTGGCCCAACTTCTCCTTTTAAGGAGAAGATGACAACAACAACAACAAAAAAGCCTCATCCCCCTAGGTGAGGTTGGCTACATAGATATTATATGATGCCGTTCGGCACGGTTAAAAACCAAAGTTTGTTGGGCCAAACGTTACCTTAAAGTATTCTTGTCTCTGATATGCCATCTCATTTGGACTTGAATTCTGGACAACTGGCACATGCCACCAATACATTGTATTGACTTAAATTTAATTTAATTAAAAAATTAACAAGGGGAGAAAGGGTTGAACTCTTGCTAGGTTGAGAAGGTTCTGGACCAACTATTTCAAAGGATTAGGAGTTAGGCGCAAAGCAAGAGTGCTTTTTATCTGACACATATTTTACTCTTGTGGCTTTTGAAATTTGGTATAGATAAAGTTTAAATCTCAGGCATATATGATATAACTACTAGCTGCATCTTTTGTTACTTTTGAAAAAAAGATATGTTATCATGACATGTACTACTTGGTGTTTTGCCTTTGTCCGAAGGTTGTAAGGCCTAACTCCAATACACAGAATGTTATCAAGTAAGCCAAGCCACTGAGGTTGTTTGCACTAGATTTACTTATGTGCTTATCAAATAACTATAATGCTAAATTCATTTCTATACATGAATTGTAGGAAATCGAGTAAGACAATATCTACTTTGTCGTGATCCTGTTGCTGTCACAGGAGACACTGAACCAATCAGAATGGAAAGTATATCAACAGTCATTATTGAATGATAATTAAAACTATCCAATGAACAGTTATAAGCCGAGTGCCATGCATTTTTTGTAGACTCGTGGAAAGCCTGGCTTTATTTAACAGTGTTGGCAGTTATTGTTTTTGCAGGATAAAATGAAAAATAACTATCATATGGCTGCTGCTGTCAACCAAACAAAAGCTGAAAGAAATGTTATCAAGAGTTGGCCATCAAAGGAGAAGAGGAAGGAATTGAAAAGCTTATGGTTGCATCCCTCTGTTTGGGAGAGTGAGTCCCTGCCGGAGGAAGTTTGTTTTTTATTGGCAAATGTCCCTGCCGAAATCTTTGAGCTTGAAAAGAGTGAGAAGGCAAGAATGGTCCACTCGCATGGAAAAACTGAAAAAAAAAAAGTACCTAAGGCTGACCAATCAGGAAGCTTGAAAGAAGTGTCTGAGAAACAATGCAAGGAGCATAAACGAGTAGAGAGCCAGAAATCAAAAGAGATTGATGATAGACAAAAGCTAAGTGAAGTTCAGTGGATGAACATAAGCATATGGAACATGAGAAAAAACTAAAAGAGGATGAACAGAAACAACTGAGTATGAAAAGGCTCAAGCAGTCTCAGAAAATGGAAGAGAATGGAAAATTTCACATAGAAGCTTTTGTTGTTGGAGCTGCAGAGAGTGAGGAAGGGATGAAAGGTTCTTTTAAGGACAATTTGACTTGCAAAAGTGAAAATTAGATTGTCCTTGAAGCTAAACAGATTCAGAACAAGAAGGAATTGAAAGAAGCGTGTAAAAATGAAGTTGAGATTTTAAATTGGAAGAAAATGAAGGCTTAAACAATGCTCTTGAGCATGAAGATAATGGAAAGGGACTTAAACAACACTTTGAACTGGAAATGAATGACAAAATAACTAAAGTGACTTTTGAGAAGGGGGAAAATGAAGCATGTGAAAGAGATCAAGGTAAAGAGAAACTTAGTGAGATTTGTGGTGGGTATAGAAAAGGAAACAGACTAAAAGATGTGGGTGATGGAATGGGGGTTCAAAAAGTTCTGAAATAAGCTCCAGATCTACTAAAAAATAGTGGAAACGAGGCTCAAAGGATGAAAGAAATGAGAGCCCATCAGGCCAAGCATTTCACAGGGAAGCAGTTGTGTATATATGATGTGTGGATGGTCTCTCCAACCAATGTCAGAGGATGCTGAAAGATCAAGCTCATGCATGCCTAATAGACCCTGCTAATTACCATAAACTGTTTAATTATGATTACCATAAAATTTGGTATGTTATGTTACTGTTTTGTATTCACTTTTTCAAATAGCATTTTTTTTCTTGTGTCCTTCCCAAGCCTTTTAACGTGTCACAGGTAGGTAATCGCATTTAGGCATCTTTTGGTTATTACCAGGACATGAAATTTGACTAACAAAGAACGCTCACTAACTTGATGTCCCCAATTCCTTTATACATGATTCACATATCATAGTCATACGCCCTATTTCAGGCTTCCTACATACAATCAATCAATTAAGGAATAGGAGAGACAGAAAATAGGGGAAAGAAAATCTACCGTGATAAGAAACCTAAATACTAGATTACTAGCTAGTGTAAAGTATCACACAAGTTACTGATACACATTTTAAAATCAGTGCTTCCAAAGTAGCTGCCGTTAACGTGGATGATTCAAGTGCTAGTGAAATTGATGATGAGGATGTGTAAATCTTTACCTTACATTTTCTAAGACCATCCATCCCATTTGTGGGGCTTGGTCATGCTTGTAGGGAATATATGGTATTTGCTAAATAGCTCAAATCCTAATAGACCCTGTGAAAACTATTAGGACAATAACTGTTGGTTAATTTGAAAATTCGAGATGATACTGGATAAATCTGAAGTTGTGTATAACACTTTCAGATTGAATTAAATTTCGGGGTTCAACCAAAATTGTTCAATCGGATAAAATCAGAAGATTATAATTCAAGAGTTTTGTTTTGGTCTTGTATGTTTTGTCACCCGTTATGCTTTCTGAACCAGAATGATTATTTATGATCAAAGAAAAGGTGGTTTTTGGCGGTTGATGGAAGTTATTTCTTTTTAAAAACTGCCGTTGATGGAAGTTTTAGTAACTTCCATGTAACTTCCAAAATTTGCCTAAACCAAACATCTCGTTATTACATTAAAACAAGCGTGCACTCTTATTTTAACATAATAAAAAGATCAATTACACTAAAATGTCCAACAAACCTCCCCCATTTTAGTGTAATTACCGATCAAATCACCAAAGTCATAACATACCACAAACTACTGCATAGATGAAATATCGTGATGATTGAATTTCATCTTAGCAAATTACACGTTTCAAATATTCGAATATCAGGGTGTCACTAAGGATTGAACCCTTTCTATTCATAATGAATACATGAAGATAATCTGCACAATAGTTTATAACATTACTCTTGCTCGACACTAGTTTACTAGCTTGTGTCCCTATCCTTCATAAGCATATCAAAGCCAAGTCCCAGCTTCTTGAAGCGGCTAAACTTCATGCTTATATAGGTAGTCCTTTTCTTTCTTGCACCTGCAAATGCAATTTTTCAAAAGAACCATTGAGAAGTTATACTTCAACCTCCTTAAGTTGTAGAACCGAACACATACCTTTTGGGATACTTTCGATGATGTGTTCCAATCTCTACATGTTAAGCTTTTCACATTGAATTCAGCACCTAATGTCATATTAGATGGGAATTGGGTATCTTAACATAAGAGATTTCAGATGGACTTTAATCCTAATCCCACAGCCGACCTTTTCACGAGATCTTTACTTAACCCTTTGGTTAAATGATCGGCCAAATTATGCTGAGTTCTCACAAACTCCACTGATATCACACCATGCATGATTAACTCCCGAACCATGTTGTGTCTAACACCCAAGTGTCTAGACTTCCCATTATACACTTGACTATATGCCTTAGCCAAAGTAGCCTGACTATCGCACCTGATAGACATGGGAGGTATAGGTTTGGGCCACAATGGAATCTCATAGATCAGATTTCTTAGCCACTCAGCTTCTTTACTAGCTGCTGCTAAAGCTACAAATTCATATTCCATTGTTGAATTTGTAATGCAGGTCTGTTTCTTGGATGCCCAAGAGATAGCACCTCCTCCAAGGAGGAATACCCAACCACTTGTGGATGAATAATCTTCCATATTGGTTATCCAACTTGCATCAGAGTAACCTTCAATAACCGAAGGAAATCCAGTATATGTCAAACCATAGTCAATAGTTCCCTTTAAGTACTTGAATACTCTATTCATAGCTTGCCAATGATGAGAACTGGGGTTACTTGTAAACCTACTAAGTTTAGCAACAACATAAGCTATATCAGGCCTAGAACTAATCATTGCATACATGAGTGATCCCATCGCCCTTGAGTATTCAAGTTGAGACACTGCTACACTTTTATTAGGTAATAGCTTCAGGTTAGGATCAATGGGAGTACTTACCGGAGAACAATCTTTAAAATTAAATTTCTCCAATATCTTCTCAATATAATGTGATTGAGAGATGGAAATGCCATTGTTTCCACGTTTGATCTTTATTCCTAAGATCACATCCGCCTCCCCCATATCTTTCATATCAAACTTAGAAGACAAAAATGCCCTAGTTTCATCAACTTGATCTTGGTCGGTACCAAAGATCAGCATGTCGTCTACATACAGACAAATGATAACTCTTTTGCCATGAGTATCAAACTTGCTATATAGACATTTATCTGCTTGGTTTAGAACAAAACCACTAGACAACACAACCTCATCAAATTTTTGATGCCATTGTTTAGGCGCTTGTTTCAAGCCATAAAGAGATTTCATCAGTTTACACACCTTATTTTCATTTCCTGGCATAACAAACCCTTCAGGTTGTTTCATGTATATCTCTTCATCCAATTCACCATTTAAGAATGCAGTTTTCACATCCATTTGGTGAATCATCAGATTGTGGATAGCAGCAAGTGCTAACAACAGTCTAATAGTGGATATCCTAGCAACAGGAGCATATGTATCGAAAAAATCAATACCCTTCTTTTGCCTAAAGCCTTGGATAACCAATCTGGCTTTGTACTTGTCAACAGTACCATCCACTTTCATCTTTCTCCTAAAGATCATCTTACATCCTAATGGCTTACATCCAGGAGGTAAGTCAACCAATTTCCAGGTATTATTTTGCATGATGGAATCCATCTCACTTTGGATTGCTTCTTTCCAGAATACAGCATCCCTTGAAGTCATTGCTTCACTAAAAGTCTTTAGGTCTTCCTCAACATTAAGGCAATATTGATATTGAAATTCAATATCATTCCTTGACCCTTCAACCAAATAGAGTTGAAAGTCATCACCAAATGACTTAGCCTTTCTTACTCTTGTACTCTTTCTAGTTTCAGTACTAGTTGAAGGTATATCCTCAATATTAACTGAGACTTTCGACATGGAATTCATGTCCTTTGGCCTAGGTATAGATGTAAACCTTTGTTCATCAAAGATAGCATCTCGTGACTCTATAACCGAGTTCACAGCAACATAATCATTAGATTCTAGCACATAGAATCTATATGCTTTAGAATGTTCAGCATATCCAATAAATATGCAATCTATACCTCTTTCACCTATGGTTTTCCTTTTAGGTTCTGTAAGCCTGACTACAGCCCTACATCCCCAAATTTTGAGATAACTCAAATTTGGTGTCTTTTTGTGCCAAAGTTCATATGGGGTAACCTTATTCCTTTTGTTAGGAATTCGGTTCAACAAGTAACAGGCTGTCAACATAGCCTCACCCCAAAATCCTTCACTTAAACCCGAATAGGATAACATGGAATTCACCATTTCTTTCAAGGTTCTATTCTTCCTTTCGGCTACACCATTCTGTTGTGGTGTATAGGGAGCTGTAGTTTGATGTATTATTCCAGTAGATTGAATATAAACCGGATCATAATACTCACCTCCCCTATCCGTACGAAGAGTTTTGATTAGCCCATTTTGATGAAGTTCTACCTCTTTCTTATAAATTTTAAATTTATCAAGAGCTTCATCTTTTGTATTTAATAAATATACATAACAATACCTTGATGCATCATCAATAAAAGTAACAAGATATTTTTTATGACCTAATGATGGAGTAGCATGCAAATCACACAAATCACTATGAATAAGGTCTAAGACTTTAGTCTCACTTTTAACACCCTTAAAAGGTTTCCTAGTGGTCTTGGTCAACATGCAAGTTTTGCATTTTTCAATGTTCATATCAAAAGGAGGAATTATACTTGTTTTTGACATATCTTTTAATCTTTTGTAATGAACATGTCCTAATCTAGCATGCCAAATTTCTGATTTTGTCATATTAATTATAGAACTGCACGAGGCCATACAAACAGATTCATGAACAAAAGGAACATCAATGTTTAATTTAAACATTCCATTACAACGATAACCAAATCCAACAAACGAACCATGTCTTGACAAGATGTACTTGTCACTTTCAAGTACTTGCTTGAAACCACAATTATTTAAAACCATATCAGACAATAAGTTCTTACGAATACCAGGTACAAATAAGACATTATCCAAATACAAACTTTTTCCGGAAGTAAAAACTAAATTCACACAACCTAATCCTAGGATTGGTTCAGTTGCAACATTGCCCATCTTCACAATAGAGGCATCATCGATTGGTCTAAATTCCTTGAACCAACGACGATCTTTGCACACATGTCTTGTTGCTCCCGAATCAAACCACCAAGCAACATCATCATCCTGCACATAGAATGCATCAGATATTAGTGATACATAATTTGAATTCGTATTCGAATTAAAATTATTCACTACAATCTGACCTTGTTGCTTTTCAGGATCATTAGACCCACTTGGACCAGCCTTGTTCTTTCCTTTGAACACCCGGCAATCCTTCTTTAAATGACCAGGTTTCCCACACTTCCAACATGACAATTTTGTCTGTTTGTTTGGACCTTTGTTCTTATTTCCTTGAAATTTGCGTTTGTTACCTTTAGCATTATAATTTTGCTTAACTGTTCCACTTTCCTCTACCATATTAACGGAAGAGGAACCTGCTACGTTTTTATCATTGACTTTGTCAATTTCCTGAGCCCTCAGCGACTCCTCAATCATGAAATGACTACCGAGTTGAACCAGAGTCAACTCTTCCTTCTTATGTTTCAAGGTATGCTTGAAGTCTTTCCAAGAAGAAGGCAGTTTATCAATTATAGATGAAACTGCAATGGATTCATCCATTTTCAAATCATGTTGAGTAAACTGACCCAAAATCCGCATCAGTTCATTATATTGTTCCATAATAGGCCTCGAATCAATCATTTTGCAATTAAAGAAATTACTAACTAAGAATTTGTTACTTGAAGCATCTTCTGCCATATACTTGGATTCAAGAGAGTCCCATAATTCCTTAGCAGACTCAACATTTTGATAAATATCAAAGAGAGAGTCAGGCATACCGTTCAGAATGTGTCCACAACAAATGTAATCGTCGTTCTCCCATTTCGAACGCTTCCTTGTTTGATCCGGAGTTTCATCTTCCATATACACCGACATCGGTGTACTCAGCACATACACCACATTCAATGTTGTCAAGAGAAAGTGCATCTTCTTCTGCCATCTTCTGAAATCCTGCCCTTCAAACTTGTCCAACTTCGCAAACTTGCTTGTCATCTTCGAACTATCGTTTGTCATCTCAAAAGATTTGATTCAATCTTTTGTTGGTTAATTTGAAAAATCAAGATGATACTGGATAAATCTGAAGTCGTGTATAACACTTTCAGATTGAATTAAATTTCGGGGTTCAACCAAAATTGTTCAATCGGATAAAATCAGAAGATTATAATTCAAGAGTTTTGTTTTGGTCTTGTATGTTTTGTCACCCGTTATGCTTTCTGAACCAGAATGATTATTTATGATCAAAGAAAAGGTGGTTTTTGGCGGTTGATGGAAGTTATTTCTTTTTAAAAACTGCCGTTGATGGAAGTTTTAGTAACTTCCATGTAACTTCCAACCGTTGATGGAAGTTTTAGTAACTTCCATGTAACTTCCAAAATTTGCGTAAACCGAACATCTCGTTATTACATTAAAACAAGTGTGCACTCTTATTTTAACATAATAAAGAGATCAATTACACTAAAATGTCCAACAGTAACGCAGTTCCAATGTCATGTTACGTGAACTTCATGTCATAGAGATCAACTAATAACCAAATACGAGCGGGAAAACATTGTGATGTTTGTGAACTACTCAAAACAGGATGTGCTTTGTTTTTTTTCATATATGTTCTAGAGAAATGCTGTTAGAATTGATTTCTACATTATGATAAGGGCATCCCACTAAAAAGAAGGTCACGGGGGCACTGAAAAAAACAGAACCAAAGAAGAATCACAATGGCAACAAATTCATATTTATCATAAACACCACAGAGGAATCAATCAAACCTATTTATATTCACAACTAATGTTAAGAGAACCAAAGAATCTCCACACATTTATATCAAAAGCATTGAGTTTAGGCCTGTGAATCGAACTTATAAAGTTCATGGTTTCTTCAACACAATTCCTATTTACATGCAAATAGAATAAAAGTACAAAAACATAATTTAGTAAATGGCTGTCACTCATCACCTGGTATTTGTGAGAGTGATAGAACTGCCGCTTCTCAAACCGGGACACGCTGAAATGTTTTGAAAAGAACAATGTCAAAGTTGTGTCCATTATGTTATTTCTACTTTATAGGAAGACTTATAATCACAAGTAGAAAATTATAAATGAAAAATTCATTTTCAACTCTGCCTATATAAATTCCAATGAGATCACGCTTATATAGGTATGACATATGCAGAAAAATTTCTATACCTATATTTGACATGCATCCTGGACAAAATAGAAATTGTTTTGACATCGACTACATTTGACATAAAACATAACAAACTTTGAATTCAGTGATAAAGTGAAAAATCAAGCTCATGCATGCCTAATAGACCCTGCTAATTAGCATACACTGATATTCAGAAGTTAACAAAACTCAAACAAATCAACAGCCTGTCAGCCACATACAAAGAAGATGCCAGGTGTGAGAAGCTGCTACAATCAATTAGTTTAATATATTATTAATTCATTTCAATTTTCACAAATGACTAGCAATTATGGCATCATTGATCTATCAGGGGCACTGTTTTTTAACTCCAAAATAGACTAATCTAATTATAAATATAATTCCCACCCGTACTGATAGCAGCAGAGACCCTCGAGGAGAGGATAGCAGCAGCGACTCACACGAGCCCAACCCACAGATGAATAGGAAAGAACCTGAACCAGCAAGACCCTCAAGGATAGCCCATAAGTCTACATACTTGAACGATTACGTAACATAGTTGTTGTACACTGCATGCGTAAATAAGTCAATAAGGCACGTGCATAAAATAGTTAGTTCCAGATTAGTTAGAACGGTTAAGACCGTTAGAGTTTGTTAAGCTAGGAACGTGTATATAAGATACTGGAACCTATGAATAAAGCATGTGTAGAATCTTGATTGAGAATAATATTCAGGAGGTGCCTTCCTTGAACCAAGGCTTTCTCTCTTTTCCCTTCTCTTACACACCTAACACTGGTCCGACCTGCCGGCGCCGCCATTGCCATGGCGGATCACACCACCCGCAAAACCACTACCGACAAATTAGAAGAAGCCATCACGCGTTTATCCACCTGCCAATCCACTCTCACCGACAAGTACGCAGAGCTTTCCGACAAGGTTGATACAATCCTTGATCACCTTCGTCTGAAAGAGACTACCTAGAACCCACCTCCACCCAACTCACAGTTCAACCAGCGTAACCCTGTCAAGCTAGATATCCCAAGATACGACGGCCGCGACCCGTTAGGCTGGATTTTCAAGATATCTCAGCTATTCAAGTATCAAAACACACCAGAAGAGGAGCGCATAACGGTCGCCTCGTTCTACCTCGACGGCGCCGCTCTAAGCTGGTATCAATGGATGTTTCGTAACGGATTTATCATGTCATGGTCTGGGTTCTTGCAAGCACTGGAATCCAGGTTTGCACCAACGTTTTATGATGACCCGAAAGGAGCCTTATTCAAGCTTACTTAGCGTGGCAATGTCAATGAGTATCTAACCGAATTTGAGCGCTTAGCTAACCAGGTAATTGGACTTCCACCCCCCTTCTTGCTAAGTTGTTTCATTTCAGGACTTACGCCGGAGATACGATGGGAGGTACTCGCGCTTCAACCTATCTCACTCCCACAAGCAATTGCACTTGCCAAATTACAAGAAGATAAGCTTAGAGATCGAAGCGTGGCCACACATCCCAACCTTCCGCCATCATCTTCTACTTCTCGCTCCAACAGTCTCGCGCAGTCATCGTCCTTCCCACCATCATCTTCACACCAGAGGTCCAAACCACCCTTTGTTCAAAGTACACCTGAAGAAATGGCCTTCCGACGAGAGAAAGGCTTATGCTACAATTGTGATGACAAATGGAATCCGGGTCATCGCTGCAAGGGAGGAATTTTGTTGCTTATCGCCGACAACCCCGTAACGGAGGAAGAAACTCATGAAGCAAGCCTTGACTCCATGACCACTAGCGAAGAGGTCCTACCAGACCAGTCACAGCTAATATCGGATGATCCTCACCCTCACATCAGCCTCCATGCCCTATCGGGACTTCCTTCCTCAGACACCTTTCGCTTATCCGGGATCATCAAACATGCGCGTATCACAGTCCTTATTGACAGTGGAAGTACGCATAACTTCCTACAACCCAGGATAGCTCAGTTTCTCCACTTGCCTACCCAGAAAACAAGTCCTCTCCAAGTACACGTAGGAAATGGCTCAGTGCTTGATTGCAATCAGGTTTGCCCTAACACCCAACTATCCATACAAGGCAACTCCTTCGACGTCACGTTTCACTTGCTTCTGATAAGCGGTGCAGACGCGGTCTTGGGTATTGCATGGCTGAAACAACTTGGGCCTATAATTACTGACTACACCTCCTTCGTCATGCGCTTCAACCATTTGGGCCAAGCAGTAGAATTACATGCTGATATTGCTATTGGGCCAGAACACGCATCAACGACCCAAGTAAAACGCCTTATCCGGACAGGCTCCACCTCGGCCCTACTCCACTTACAAATATTACCCACCCATCAACCCAAACCTCCCACAACTCATCTTCTTCACCCTATTTCCGCCATCAACACCTTGCTTAGCCGTTACCAGAAATTATTTCAGACCCCAAACCCCCTTCCACCACCACGAGATGTAGTCCACCGTATCAACATCCACCCAGCCACAGCTCCGGTGAACGTACGACCGTACCGGTACCCACACTTTCAGAAAACAGAAATTGAAAAGCAAGTTTCAAACCTCCTCTCCGCAGGACTCATACGCCCAAGTACAAGCCCATACTCATCACTAGTATTGCTTGCTAAGAAGAAGGATGGTACATGGAGACTTTATGTGGACTTTCGATCCCTAAACGCAGTCACGGTACGTGACCGTTTTCCGATACCCACCATCGATGAATTACTAGATGAGCTTGGTCAAGCTTCATGGTTCTCTAAGTTAGACTTGCGTCAAGGATTCCACCAGATCCTTATGCACGAGCTTGACATAGAGAAGACTATGTTCCGCGCTCATCATGGGCACTACGAGTACCTCGTGATGCCCTTCGGGTTGTGCAACGCCCCCTCGACGTTCCAAGCAGCCATGAACAGCCTGCTCACACCTTTCCTTCGCCGATTTGCCACCGTCTTCTTCGATGACATACTAGTCTATAGTGACTCGTTGCCCTCTCACATCCTACACCTCGAAGCCATTTTTCAGACATTACTTCAAGGGCAATATTACTTGAAGCAGGCCAAATGTTTATTCGCGTAGGAACAATTGAAATACTTAGGGCATATAGTTTCCGGCAAAGGGGTCGAACTTGAGCCTTCTAAGGTACGCGATATACTAGACTGGCCCAAACCAACAACTGTCAAGGATCTTCATGCATTCTTAGGGCTTACGGGTTTTTACCGGAAGTTCATAAGAAATTACGCTGCCATCGCAGCACCCCTTACCACCTTGCTTTGCAAAGATGCCTTTGAATGGTCCCTCACATCTCAAGCTGCTTTTGACGCACTCAAATCAGCTGTGACCACAACACCAGTCCTAGCCTTACCTAACTTCGCGGAGCCCTTTTTCGTAGAGATAGATGCTTCCGGCACTGCCATGGGAGCAGTCCTAACACAACGAGGCCACCCACTAGCTTTTTTCAGTAAGCTTTTTGGTCCACGCATGACCCATGCTTCCACATATATCAGGGAGCTTCACGCCATCGTTGCTGCAGTTAGAAAATGGCGACAATATCTTCTAGGAAGATCCTTCACCATCTTAACGAACCACAAGAGTCTAAGAGAACTCGTGACTCAAATAATACAGACACCAGAACAGCATTACTACCTTTCCAAGCTACTGGGCTTCGATTATAACATCCAGTATAAGGCAGGAGCTACCAATAAAGTTGCTGATGCCCTCTCACAGATTCCATCTACTACGGGCCAGCTGATGATATTATCCATTCCCCACCTCGACTTCATTGATGAGCTTCGACAAACACTTCAGCAAAGCCCAGAATTCCAAGGTCTTCTCTCCAAGGTCCGAGAAGAACCCACAGCACACCCAGATTATCGAGTCCATAACAACTTGCTTTTCTTCCAAGGCCGTATCTGGTTGAACCGCGACAACCCTTACATTCCCGCTATCCTACTCGAAAACCATGCCACGCCCTTGGGTGGCCATTTAGGGGTTGCCAAGACCACTCACCGTTTGGAATCCAACTTATTTTGGTCAGGACTCTGACAAGATACCAAGCGCTTTGTTAAGGAATGTAAGATATGCCAACAAACAAAATCAACTACACGCCGTCCGGTAGGCCTCCTGCAACCTCTACCAATTCCGATAGGTATATGGGAGGACCTTTCGATGGATTTCATCACCCACCTCCCATCATCTCACGGATTCACGGTAATCCTCGTCATCGTGGACCGTTACTCGAAGGGGGTCCATCTCGGCGCGTTACCAACAGGCTTCTCGGCGTTTAAAGTTGCGTTTCTTTTCCTCGAGCTCGTCTGCAAACACCACAGGTTTCCTCGCAGCATTGTCTCTGACCGAGACCCAGTGTTCTTGAGTTCCTTCTGGAAAGAACTCTTTCGTCTCCCCGGCACACGGTTGCGCATAAGCACGGTGTACTATCCGCAAACCGATGGCCAAACCGAGGTCATGAACTGTGTATTAGAGCAATACTTGCGGTCATTCATTCACTCCCAGCAAACCAGTTGGTATCGTTACCTGGCACTTGCAGAATGGTCATACAATACGTCTCTCCACTCCAACTCCGGCCTCACACCATTCGAAGTGATATATGGCAAATCTCCTCCGGCCATACCTCATTACATTCCAGGCATGACGACGAACAAAGCAGTTGACTCCCTGGTTCAAACGAGACAACGCATCCATACTAAGCTACAACACAGACTACTAAAGGCACAAGAGGCAATGAAGCGCTACGCCGATACTAAACGCGAGGACATCACATTTACCCCAGGACAATGGGTTTACGTTAAACTTAAACCCTTCCGGCAACGTTCCGTCACCGGCACGAACCACTCGAAGCTGTCCAAACGATACTTCTGACCATTCCAGGTCACAGCTCGCATTGGTGAAGTAGCTTACAAACTACAGCTCTTGGAGGACTCTCGTATCCATCCGGTCTTCCACTGCTCCCTATTACGACCTCATCACGGTCCACCACCGTCCGTTTCGACACCATGGCCTCTTCAAGTTGTGAGCCAATGCCCGGTCCCACGACCACTTTGCATCCTGGACTCCAAACTAGATACTTCCACGTCACCTCCAACTCAACTCGTTCTCACACAGTGGGCCGGCCAACCACCGGAGGATACCACGTGGGAGCCATGGCTGGACCTCCAGGAGACATACCACCTTGAGGACAAGGTGGTGTCTGGAGGAGGGGGTATTGATAGTAGCAGAGACCCTCGAGGAGAGGATAACAACAGCGACTCACACGAGCCCAGCCCACAGATGAATAGGGACGAACCTGAACCAGCAAGACCCGCGAGGATAGCCCATAAGCCTACATACTTGAACGATTACATAACATAGTTGTTGAACATTGCATGAATAAATAAGTCAATAAGGCACGTGCATAAAATAGTTAGTTCCAGATTAGTTAGAACGGTTAAGACCGTTAGAGTTCGTTAAGCAAGGAAGGTGTATATAAGATACTGGAACCTATGAATAAAGCATGTGTAGAATCTTAATTGAGAATAATATTCAGGAGGTGCCTTCCTCGAACCAAGGCTTTCTCTCTCTTCCCTTCTCATACACACCTAACACGTACACTGTGGTAATTATATATATTGACACTAGTATGCTATCGTAACTCCCACGACTCTTATAGTATATAAGTCATAAGCTCCCATCGTTTCTAAAATAAATACATCGCTCATTCTACCGGATGCACGTAAACTAGGTATTAGTAAGAATTTTTAAAAAATCATATTAAGACTAGTGTTAAAAAAAATTAACATGACTTTTATTGAAAGAAACATCTCAGCCTAGTACACTTTTTCTCCAACTTCATTATCCTTTGTGCGTGGTTTGGTTGCATTGCATCACATATTCAGTTCTTCACTATTAGCCTTTTAGTCATTCATTCTGGAGGAAGAAAAAAAAATAAGTAAAATCAAAGCTACTTCCTATAAATCAGGAATAAAATATATCCAAAATTTGACCAAAGATTCTCACTTTTTGGATTCCACTGTTATCAGCAGTATTGGGTTCCTATATAAAAAGTGAAGCAAAAAAGAAAAAGGAAAAAAAGAAATATTACAAAGGGAGAGAATTCCTCAAATATTTTGTACTAAGAAATTAAAGATGATTGGTGTAATAAGAAAAAATAGAGAATGTTTTGTACCAAGGTGGGTATTTTTAAGAGTGATTAGAATAATTTCCTCAAATATTTTCTTCTAGTACTCAAATTTATAATATAGAAATAAATTTTCATAATTTTAAAAAATAAATTAACATATTTTCATAACTAGTTAACTTGTTACTTGTGCATTGTATGTAATAAGATGTTTTTTATTTAATTAACAATTACAAATGGTAAGTAGCAATTCTAATAAAGTTGCTTAAGGACCCAAGCCCAAAACCTTGTGAGGGTAAGTAGCAGTAACTGGATCAGGAAACTTATCATTTGGTTTCAGATTCCATCAGGGAATAGGACAATTTCCCACTAATATCTACAAACTTGACCTATAACAATGATAAATGTCTTCATAGCAGTACCTTCTTTACATAAAAATTGGAGTTATAAAAAATATTTCAATTGGATTCTTAACAATGATATATATAAAAGACTTAATATTCTTTCTATTTTGTTCGATCCCTAATTATAATCCTCTCAAATATATAATGGTGTGTATACTAAAATTATATTTTAATCAAATAATTTATATTTTAATATATTTTAAAAAATTTATAGATTAAACTGTAATTTTGATTCTCTCATTTTAACAAAATCATGATTTTAATTTTCTGGTTTCTAACTGAGACATTTAATCCCTCTTGTTTGAAAAATTTAGAAATTTGATGATGGGTTAAATAGCATTAACCATTAGGAATAATGTGTTAACTCACCAATTGTTGATGCGGCACGTTTAATAAAATGTTTTATAAAACACCTTTCCCTGCCTGATAATGAACTTGAGCATATCATAATAAAATGTTACTTAAATTCTTGAACCAATAAAATCAACTAACCTCATTAGCATGTAAATGGACTAAAGTCTTCAGCTCTGCTCATCCTAAAAGTGCAGTATGCCCCTTGCCAAAAAGCCAATCCAACAACTACCATAGCAGGATTTTCCAACATATAAATCAAAGAAAAATAAAATATTAAAAGCTAACATTTAGGCAAGGTGTCTCTGGTTTATCTTGTTACCTATAACTACCGGAAAGACAGACACTGATGAGCCTATCTGTCTGCATTTTTTTATTTTTTAAAGTTGGATTTGTTGCATATGTAGGTAGTGCAATTTTTTTGTATCAGTGTAATTCACATGAGAGGTTGAAATAAAATAATAACAAGAAGAAGGCTAGAGGGATAACTTCACAATGTTCACGCTGCACCTCATCTTCCAAAATGCTTCCGCAGCACCAGCATGATCTATTAAGTGCTTCGCAAATTCCTTGAAACCCAAGGACAATAAATAATTCATACAAAGATTTGATTTTTTTCATAACATAGGAATGTGATTTTTGTGTTTGAGGGAGTGGCAGATTATAAGCAAAGGCAAATCTCACTTACACATACGCAAGCTTTTCATTTATCAAGCATTGCATCATATATGAATAAACCAAGTAATTTTCAGCAATACAATGTTGATATTAAATACACCTTAAGTTAAATTGAACAAAACTTCAGGCATAGTAGCATATAATTTGGCTGACTATCAACTCCCTACAAAATTTACATACATAATACCGAAGAGGTTTAAAGTGCACAGGTTGATCAATTAATAACCATGCCACCGAACCCCATTCTTGGGACCAGGAGAGTCACATTATCCAATCTAAAATACTTGTGATATATAAACTGGATCGGATCACACAGAAAAAAGGTATGTACTGTAACATCTCATTATAATCCCTGGTGCCAGTGTCATATTAGCAGAAACACAGATAGATCTACAATGGATTACAAGACTAAACAGAAGGAAAAAAGATACAGTAGCATAGGGTGTTTGAGATACACCTTCATCTCTCCTATGCACTCCTTGGTCACTACTTCCTTGCCTCCCCTCTCTACTCTGCCCTCGTTTTATTTTACTGTAGCTTGCTACAAAATTCACAAGTATGCCATTCAAGTTTTACTTTGACAAGATTTCATATTTGCTATTTTGCTTTCCAAATTTCAAGCATTCAACCCCGATAACCTTTTGTCATTTTTATAACAATAAAACAAGAAAATAGCAGAACCAGAACTGAATAGCTTTCCATCTTAGATAATCAATATTTACCTTGAGCATGGAAGTTTGAATTATATCAATCAGCAATTTGAAAGATTTCATGTTGCCTCAAAGCATTTGTATATCAAGATGTATAAAATGTAAAGGAAAAATATGGGAGAGAAATATGGATTGTTTCCTGAAAGTAAAGCCTCTTATGATTTAAAGCCACTAAAAACAGATGAATTGGAGAGATCACAAAATTCATTTTATTAAATCAATGTACTTACCTGACTTGTCAATTCGCTCTGAATTTTCCTCTAGCCACCTGAGTCACTTTCATATTGTCTCATGTATGAAAGTACACTGGCCCTTGAATGCAAAGCTGAATGTTCACATGCACCCAAGACAGAATCAAATGCCAAGAACATGAAGAATGCAAGAGCTAACCCATTATGTAATGATGGTGTCAACAAACCAATTCATTGTTGCGTAGTTAGTAAATAGTCGCATATAATACATAAGCAAAAGCACAACTGTACTGAATAATCCAATGAAGTATTTATGAGAAAACACAAACAACAATGCTTGATAAAAAAAAGCAACTTGACAAGCTGCAGAAAAAACCATCTATAGGGATTTTATTTTTACATCAAATTCACAAACCTCAATCTATGGACTCTGTTATGTTAGATTGTTGCTCCTCAAATAAAGATTGAATTCTCTGCAGTAAACAACATACCCTGGTATTTAGCCAAAAGAATATAACCAACTCCAGAAACATACATCTAAATAATTTTCCTTTTCCCCTTTCCTCTCTTTTTATTGCATTTAAATAACAATACTATATCTCAGGGCAATTAAATATCATGTTTCTCCTAGCAAATAACTATACTATATCTCATGTTTACTTCCTACCTTGATAGAGCTTCCAACTTCCTCTAGTTTCTGCATTAGTAGCAGCTCCCCAAAAGGATTAGGATCATGTTTCAATGACATTGATGGAAACATCTAAAAATCAAAGAAAGCAACAATGGGTGAGAGAGAGAATGAGACAATAAGTAAGCAGCATGAACAATGAGTTCTAAGTTCTAAGCGATATAAAGGTATACTGGGTAATGACAAATTATTGGTCAACCACTCACCCAGAAGTTCAGAAGCAAAATTTAAAAAGATTTATTCCCAATGCATGTGACAGCATGGTAAATGACTTATCATCAGATGATGTGGAACATCTTCTAATGTAGAGACCTGTCTTGACACAATCTCATTTTTCATGTTCGATAGACGCATCGTAACAGCCAGAAAAGAATGGAAGCATTGCAAAATGCAGTTCCACAAAACCCATGTTATCAACTTGATGTGGAAGAAGAAAACAAGGAAAACAAGGAAAAGTGACTTAGGTGGCTAGAGGAAACTTTTTTTCTTAATCACCTTCAGAAAGTACTTACCAGCAGTGTCCCATAATCCTAGATTAACTGTGCTTCCATCAATCACCACATTTGCATTGAAGTTGTCAAAAACTGTAGGCACATAGTCCTATTTTTTTTTCCAACAAGAGCAAGTTAAACACAAACTAAAACTTAACACATTCAAACAACTAAAACATCATGTGTTTTCGTACCATGGGGAATGTGTTGCTAGTGTAAGAGATGAGCAAAATAGAATCCCACCACTACACATAGAGTTTGGTCCACGCTTCTTTTCGAATCCCACCACTACAATCAAACAAAAATCAAAATTAAAACCCATATCACAAAATCCCCAAATTCACAATCTCTACTATTCTAACACAACAAAATCGGATTTTTCCAGTAGAAAATGGAAAAAAGAGAAAAACTAAGGATGTTGAACATTGTGGGTATAGGCATCTGAACTTAACCCTTACCTCTTGGAGTGGTAGCAATATTAGGGTTAGGTGTTTCCGTTCTCACAAAAACCCTACCCTTCGCCAGAGACGGGACGGAGCACAAGTTGGGGAATGTTCACGACGAGCTTGTGGAGGTCAGGGCAGGGTGAAGGGTGAGAGTGAGATGTACGAAGGTCACAGCAGGGTGAAGGGCGAAAGGGAGATGGAAAGGCATGCGCATTCCAAAGACTAAAGCATAAATAATTAATAAAATAACTACAAATGAGACAAAGGCAGTTTTTATAAAAAAAAACCGTAGTAATAGGCTTACAAACAAAGGCAGTTTTATAAAAACCGCCTTCATAACATTTGTATAAAAAACGGTTTATACAACCCGTCATTAAGCTTTATAAAAAGTTGGTATTAATTTCAAAAATGCCACCACAAGCTTTATTACAACGGTTATTTTATAACTGACTTAGATTCAACGATGTTGAATCACACTTTTGTAGTAGTGAAAACATGTTCCGGTGCATCCAGATACGATGTGTTCATTAACTTCAAAGGGGAAGACACATGTTATGAATTTACTGGGCATCTTCACAAAGCTCTTTGTAACAAGGGAATCCGTGCTTTCATTGATGAAGATGACCTTGAAAGAGGAGACAAAATAACAACAACACTTGAGGAGGCAATTAAAGGATCGAGGATTGCCATCACTGTGTTCTCTAAAGACTATGCTTCTTCCTCATTTTGCTTAGATGAACTTGTAACCATCTTTGGCTGCTACCGCAAGAAAACTCATTATTCCTGTCTTTTATAATATGGATCCTTTTAATGTAAGACACCTGCAAGGAAGTTATGCAGAAGGATTGGCTAGGCTTGAGGAAAGGTTCCATCCTAACATGGAGGAATGGAAGAAGGCTCTGCAGAAAGTAGTAGAATTGGCTGGGCATCATTTCAAAGATGGGTATCCCTCCTTACCAAGCTTTTGCTTTATAATTTTTGTTAAAATTGAAAGAGAAAATAAATGTTTGTTAACCTTGACAAGATATGGATACAAGGGTTTTAGTTTAACTTCACTACAACTATAATTTCTTGTTTGAAACAGAGCTGTATATGAATACAAGTTTATTGGGAAGATTGTTGATGATGTCTTCGACAAGATTTATAAAGCTGAAGCAAGTTGATAGGAAACTAGAAGCAGCATCAAGTGCAATAGCTACACAGCCAAAAAGGAGGGTGCAAAAAGAAGAAAAGCCCAAAAGGAAGACTTCGAAACCATCTTACCTCAACCACTATGTTTGAGGGGAAATGGGGTAGAGCAATCTTCCTAGAATCATAAAGCAATCTTGCTTGATGCTTGTCTGCTTATAGGAGACAAGCCTAACAAATTCGGTTATTTTAATATTCCAAGAATCATATCAACACAATTCTGTTACTAGGAACTCTATAAATACACTGTGTAAATAAATAGCAAGATCAATGAAAATTCACAAATTACCTTTATCTTTCTTCTTCTTCCTTGAAATTCTGGAGGTTCTGGCCCTCGAAGCCAGTTTCACATAAGAGGGTCTATCAGTGATGTTCTCGTTGTCCTCATGACTGATCCTAGCAAAATTGCGGGAATCCTCAAATCGACTCAAGGATGATTTTATCCGTCTTACCAACCAACAACTATACCTCAGCAAATCCATGCATTCCATGACTTTGAGATTGATGAGCTCCTTCATCGTGTTTCTCTGTTGCTTTCGTCTTCTACGGCAACACCACCCCTGTTACCTCCCTCTCACCCTGTACCTGCAACCACACACAAAATGAAATTAGATGTGCCTCAGTTTGATGGCACTGAACCACTTGGTTGGATCTTCAAGATCAACCAATTTTTTGAGTACCATGGCACTCCGAAGCAAGACCGTCTCACCATTGCCTCGTTCTACATGGAGGGTAGGGCCCTTGCTTGGTTTCAAAGGATGACAAGCAATTATCAATTTACCTCCTGACCTGTTTTCCTCCAAGCCCTGCAAACCCGCTTTGCCCCATCCCAATACGAAGAGCCTACCGGTACCCTATTTAAGCTCACTCATAGGGGAACAGTGGGACAATACCTGTTGGAGTTCGAGGATCTGGCTAATCAGATCATCGACCTTTCATCGCCTTTCCTCCTAAGCTGCTTCATCTTGGGTCTTACGTCGGAGATCCGTCGGGAAGTGCAGGCTCACTAGCCTTTGACTTTGGACCATCGATAGACGCCGCTATCACGCACTTTGCAACCCCCTCCAACTCCACTTCGCACCACACCATTACTGACACTCTTATCTTCGTCTCCTCGACCGCCACCACCAACATTGAAGCGCCTGACACCAGACAAGATAACCTCACGCTGTGAGCATGGGTTATGCTTCAATTGCGATGAGAAGTACCATAAAGGTCACTGTTGTGCCTATAGGGTTTTTCTCCTCATCACGAAAGAGGAAGATCCTTCGTAATCTAATATAGACCCAATTGACCCGCCTGGCAACCCTGACACGTACCTAGCAACCCAATTGACATCGGGCACCATCTGATTCTTCTGGCCGACGGTGGGAGCACCCATAATTTCATTAAACAACAACTCGTCCTTAATTGGGCTTACCTTGTCGGGAAACGGCACCATTACGAGTGATGGTGGGTAATGGCCAACACCTGGAGTGCAATAGCATATGTGAAACAGTCCCCATTCACATTCAAAACACTACCTTCACAGTGGATCTTTATGTCCTGCCGATATCGGGCGCCAATGTTGTTTTGGGTGTCCAATGGCTTAAATCATTAGGCCCAGTTCTAACCAATTATAATACTTAGTGCATGCAATTCTTTAATGAGGGGCATTTAGTTGAATTAAGGGGAGAAAACGAGGCCAACCTAGGACTCTTTACACCACAACAGTTTTGCCATTTATGTCACAAACAGAACGATGCTTTATACTTCCACATTGCAGTGTTTTCATACTCAAATACCTCTTCAGCCACCAAAGACCCTCCCCTGGAAATCCAAGCCTTATTCACTAAGTTTGGCTCATTGTTTCAAAATCCATAGGCTTTACCTTTGGCCAGGGACACCGTCCACCACATTCACCTGGTTCCAAATTCAGCTCCGTTCAACGTGCGCCCTTACCTTTATCCTCACTATCAGAAGCATGATATTGAGCTTCAGGTTGAATATATGCTATAGAAAGGCCTTATTCAACCCAGTACAAGTCCGTTCTCGTTATCGGTATTGCTCGTGAAGAAATAAGATGGTTCTTGGCGATTCTATATGGACCATCGAGCCTTGAATGTTGTCATAGTCCGGGATAGGTTCCCCATTCCCACGATTGATGAGCTTTTGGATGAATTAGGAGGCCCTTGATGCTTTTCGATGCTGAACCTGTTGTAGCGGTACCATCAAATTACAATGCATGTTGCCGATATTCCTAAAACAACCTTCCGAACACACCATGGTCATTATGAGTTCAAAGTAATGTCATTTGGTTTGTGTAATGCCCCATCATCATTCCAGGCCACCATGAAAATGATTTTCTGGCCATACCTCTGTCACTTCATCATCGTCTTCTTCGATGACATCCTCATATATAGCGGCTCCTTTGAGGCTCACTTACATAATCTAGAAACCACATTCTAGGTGCTACTTGACAATCACTTTGTTTTAAAATTGTCTAAGTGTTTCTTTGCTCAGTCTCAGGTGGAGTACCTTGGGCATCTTGTCTCTCAGAAGGAAGTGGAACTAGTAGCTTCGAAGGTTGCCACCATTCATCAATGGCCAGTCCCTCGTTCGACCAGAGCAGTGTGGAGCTTCTTGGGCCTCACGGGATTCTATCGCAGGTTCATTAGAAGCTATGCGACCACAGTAGCTCCCTTGGTCATGGTCACCCCCGTTGAGCCATTCTGGTGGACGACTCAAGCTTAGATAGCTTTCAAATAGCTTAAACAGGCCCTATCGACAGCACCAGTTCTGGCCTTACCTAATTTCCAACTGCCCTTCATTATCGAAATGGATGATTTCAGGGTAGGAATGGGCACGGTCCTATCTCAATAGGGACACCCCATTTCCTTTTTCTGCAAACCCTTCATCCCGAAGTTCCTTCGTGCCTTAATGTATGTATGAGGACTGTTTGCGATCACGACGAAGGTAAATAAATGGCGCCAGTACCTTCTTGGCCACCGCTTCGCCATTATTACCAACCACCTGAGCCTCAAGGAATTACTAACCCAAGTAATTCAAACATCGGAACAACACACGTATTTGGCACGATTAATGGGGTATGACTGTCAAATCCAGTATCGTTCTGGCATACATAACCAAGCTGCTAATGCTCTATCAAGATTTCCAAAACAAGACCCATCCTTGTCCATGATCCTGTTTGTGCCATCCTTAACCTTTTTGGAAGAACTTCGCCGCCAGCTTGACAATCATCCAGAATACACTCGTCACTGTCAAGATGTTCTCAATAATCCAGCCAAACACCCACAATACCTTGGGGACTTCTGATAATCTCCACCTTGCTCACGGAGTATCATGCTACACCCACAGGTGGCCATATATCAGAAAACTTCTACTGGCTCGGACTCCGAGAGGATGTTAAGTAGCAGGATTATTATGCCCCATTCCGGTTCCATACCGACCTTGGGAGGATCTCTCGTTGGACCTTATTGTCGGACTCCCATCATACCATGGAAATACAACCATACTTGTGGTCGTTGATCATTTCTCGAAGGGTATTCATCTGGGAATGTTACCCTCTGCTCACACTACTCATATGGTGGCTTCCTTATTCATGGAAATCATGGTCAAAATCCATGGGATTCCCCAAAGTTTGGTCTCCAATAGAGACCTATTATTCATCAGTCGTTTCTGGCAAGAATATTTTTGGTCAAGTGGGACAAGTTGCGGATAGTTCTGCATACCATTCATAGAGTGATGGACAAACTGAGGTCTTGAATTGCATCATTGAACAATACTTGCACACTTTTGTTCATCGCCGGTCGAACACATGGGGGAAGCTTCTTCCTTGGGTAGAATGGTCCCACAACACCTCGTGGAATGTGGGAACAGGCACCACTCCATATGAGATAACCTTTGGTTGTAAACCCTTTAATTTTGTAGAGTACATCGTTGGGTCCTCTAATATCAATGTTTTTGAAGATATGTTGATCGACAGAGAAGAGACCTTCCAAGCTATTCGCAAGAAGTTTATGAAAGCTCAAGATACCATGAAGAAACATGCTGACAGTAAACGCTGAGAGGTAAATTATCAAGCAGGAGACTGGGTCTTGCTCAAGCTTTGCCCTCACCGGCAGACATCTGCCAAAAATCCTCAGGCAAGTTAGCCAAGAGGTTCTATTGACCCTTCCAGATCATAGAACGTATTAGCACAATGCCCTATAGGTTACAATTACCAGAAGAAGCTAAGATACACCCTATTTTTCATTGTTCCATGCTCAAACCATTTAAGGGATCACTAGAGCACAAGGAAGGAATTGCATTGCCACCAAAATTAATCAGTGATCAACCTCTCATGTTTCCTTTGTGTGGAAGCAATGCCTTCCAAGATTATTTTGATGATGCCAAAGAATCAAGAGTTAAGAAAGTCCTAAAGAATCAAGAGTTAAGCAAATTCCAAAGATTCAAGAATCAAGATTCAAGTTTCAAGAATCAAGATTCAAGAACAATCAAGATCAAGATTCAAGACTCAAGATTCAAGAATCAAGAGAAGACTCAATCAAGATAAGTACTAAAAATGTTTTTCAAAAAATTGAGTAGCACAAGAATTTTTCACAAAATCTTTTACCAAAGAGTTTTACTCTCTGGTAATCGATTACCAGTAGCCAACATTGTTTTCAAAACTGATTTACAAAGCTGTAATTGATTACCATGAGCATGTAATCGATTACCAATGTTTTAAAACGTTTGATTTCAAATTTCAAGAGTCACAACTAGTGATAAAACATTTTCAAATCATTTTAAACTTGTTTAATCGATTACACAATACTTGTAATCGATTACCAGAGTTTCTAAATGTTTTGATTTTCAAAATTTAAACTTGAAGAGTCACATTTGTTGATGTGTAATCGATTACACCTTGATGGTAATTGATTACCAGTGAATGATTTCGAAAAATAAATTTCCAAAAGTCATAATTCTTAAAGTGATTTGTTTCTGAAGATTTTTTCAAAAGTCACAACTTTTTAAGTGACTAGTTTTCAAAAGAGTCACAATTTTTAAAAGGTTACTAGTTTTAAAGAAATTGCCAAGAGTCACAAACTTTAACTTGAGTCATCAAATGATTATAAATATGTGACCATGGCATGAATTTCACAACAAGTTTTTATAGAACTTTCTAACTCATTTCTCTTCATCTTTCAACAAGTTTTTTTTACAGAAATCTCTGATTCATTTCTCAACTTCTTTCTAAGATTTTTTGTTCAAAACTTTCTCTTCCAAGAAAAGTTCATTGTTCAAAAACTTGTGTTATTCTTCTTCTTCATTCACTTCTCCCTTTGTCAAAAGAATAGAAGGACTAACCGCCTTAATTCTTTTGTGTCTCTCTTCTCTCTTTCCAAGAGAATTCAAAGGACTAACCGCATGAGAATTCTTTTGATTCTTCCCTTCCCCTTAAACAAAAGATTTCAAAGGACTAACCGCCTGAGAATTATGTGTCTTAACACATTGGAGGGTACATCCTTTGTGGCACAAGTAGAGGGTAGATCTACTTGGGTTGTTATACTGAGAACAAGAGAGGGTACATCTGTTGTGGATAAGTTCAAGTGGAGGGTACATCCACTTGGTTGTTCAAAGAGAACAAGGGAAGGTACATCCCTTGTGGATCTTTGGCTTGTAAAGGATTTTACAAGGTTGAAAGAAATCTCAGAACCGTTGGTTGCTTGGGGACTGGACGTAGGCACGGGTTGTGGCCGAACTAGTATAAATCTTGTGTATGTCTTCTTTTTCCCTACACTTTTTAATTTCTGCTGTGTACTTTTAATTGTCGCTTTTACTTTTGGTTAAGTTATTGTTTATGTTCTTTACTTTCTTAACTTAGTAGTAAAAGCCTAGTTGAATCTAGTAACATTAAGAAGGATTAATTTTTAATTAGTCAAGACACTTTAATAATTAATTCAATCCCCCCCCCCTTCTTAATTATTCTGAGGCCACTTGATTCAACAAGTGGTATTAGAGCAGGTTTCTTGAGAAAAGTTTCACAACTTCAAGATTCATGGCCTCATCAAATTCTCTGTTTCCTGAAGGAAACTCTATCCATAGGCCACCTATCTTTAATGGTGAGGGTTACCACTATTGGTAAACCCAAATGCAAATCTTTATTGAAGCCATAGATTTAAACATTTGGGAAGCAATAGAAATAGGACCTTACATACCCACCATAGTCGATGAAAGCACTAGCACAACAACACAAAAACCTAGAGATAAATGGAGTGAAGAGGATAGAAGAAGAATCCAATATAATCTAAAAGCCAAAAACATCATCGCTTCTGCCCTAGGAGTAGATGAATATTTTAGAGTGTCTAAATGTTCTAATGCAAAGGAGATGTGGGATACTCTCCAACTTACACATGAAGGCACCACTGATGTGAAAAGATCTAGAGTCAATACCTTTACACATGAATATGAATTATTTAGGATGAATCCTAATGAGAACATCCAAAGTATGCAGAAAAGATTCACACACATAGTCAATCATCTTGCCTCCTTAGGAAAAACCTTCCCTAATGAAGATTTAATTAATAAAGTTTTAAGATGCTTAAGTAGGGAATGGTAGCCCAAGGTAACTGCCATTTCTAAAAGTAAAGATCTTTCCTCTATGTCTCTTGCCACTCTTTTTGGAAAATTGCAGGAACATGAAATGGAACTTCAACATCTCAACCAAAATGAAGAGACTGACAAAAGGAAAAGAAGCATAGCACTCAAAGCCTCCTCCTCAATGCAAGAAGAAGAAGAAGAAGAAGAAGAAGAATCTGATGATGAAGAGGATTTCTCACTCTTTGTGAAGAAGTTTCATAAATTCGTCAAAAATAGAAGAATGGAAAGAAGCCATAACTTCAACAATGGGAAGAGATCCCAAGAAGTTTCTCCTACACTTAAATGCTATAAGTGTAATCAACCCGGTCACATAAAGGCAAATTGCCCCTCAAATGAGTCATGGCCCGAGAAGAATGAGAAGAAAAGCTATAAAGAAAGAAGATCCAAGAAGGCGTATATTGCTTGGGATGACAATGACTCATCTGATGGTTCGAAGAAGGAGATTAACCTTCTATCCAAGGACTATGAAAGTGATGAGAACATCTCTCAAGAAGTTTAAGTAAGAAAAACAAAATTCTGACTTCCATCTTTAAAGATCTAAGCACTTGAATCATGAAAAAGGTAACATCAAAACCATTATCTTTTAAAATTAATTTGGTTGAAATTTCTCTTTTATTTAACTTGTTTATATGATGACTAACAAAATTTTATTTGTTTGTCTTGTTTGATTTCTAAATGAGTTTGTGCTCAAATGTTTAGTTGAATTATCTTCCTTTCTCAAAATATGAAACTTATCATTAAAATAAATCTAAATGGTTGATGATGCCATGATCTATATCTTTCAATTGTTGTATGATTACTTGGATGATATGTTTAGAAGTACTTGATTGATTGCTCATGTTTTTTCAAAACCATTATATTATATAAAATTATTTCTTGATATATAAAAACTTTCTATGTTCATCTTAGTAAGTGTTGATTTTTATTGATGTTTTAGAAGAAGTGTCTGGTAATTGATTACATTCTCATGTAATCGATTACAGGCAGTTAGACTAAGTGTAATCGATTACAACATTCATCTAATTGATTACATAATTGATTACAACATTCCTGTAATCAATTATAGAGCGTCTGTGTCTATAAATTCGAAATTTCGAACCCAAAATCCCTAAATCTTCAAAACTTGATTTCTCCCTCAATTCTCAACCAAATCATGTCCCACAAAGCCCAAAATTCATCTTTTTTTATCCTCTTTCATTTCAAACGATTGAAATTTCGAATAAGTCTCTCAAATGGCGGAACCATCGAAGAAGAAAAAGGGGATTGTGACTTCATTCGCAGTTACTGGAACACGAAGCCACGGAACATCCAAGGCGCAGACATCTCAAATTCTTCCCTCCATATCATCTCCTACGTTGTTTTCCTCGGAAGAACAACGTATCCGGTACAATTCTCTTTTCTCTTCTCGTTCCATTATCGACCCTAAGTTCGTAGACTTAGCTTTCTCTAATGATGAAGTGTTTGATTGCTTTCAAGCATTTCAAAATTCTGGTTTAATTCAGTTTATCTCCATGAAACTTCCTTTTTACCCTGAATTGGTTAAAGCTTTTTATTCAAACCTAGAAATTCAAGAACATTCCTTGATTTCCGAAGTGTATGGGATTAAGATGGTCATAGACCAGTCCCTCTTCTTTGATCTCACTCAATTATCAAGTGACAGTGTACCATTTGAGGGTTCACTTGATGATGAGTTGAAGTTTGATTTTTCTGTGTCTGATGCCTGCCGGATGGTTTGCACCAACCAAGCGGATATGACTAGAAGGCTTCTTGCTGATTCATTGGCATTCGAATGCCGCATCATGCACTACTTGATTGTGCATATCCTACTCCCTAGATCTTCCAACCTTGCACAGGTTTCTGAGGAAGATTTGATAATCATGTGGGTTTTCTTAACTGGTCGTCAAATCAACTGGGCCCTTCTTGTGAGATATCGCATGCATAAGGCATTGCGATCAAATGCTCCACTCCCATATCCCCATCTGATTACTTTGTTTCTACAACATTTTAATGTCCCTCTTGACTCTGATCCCTTTGTCAATGTCAAGAGATCCTTCTCTATAGGTGCAAATGTAGTGTCTTCCTTCGGTTACCGCAAAGAGAAGGATGGCTCTTGGGTAAAGAAGGATGCTCCAGTACAGGCCGCTGAAGACCGCTGTCCATCACCACATTCTCATAGAGATGACTCTTCATCTCTTATGCACAGCATTCTTGAAAGGTTTGATGGACTTCAAACCTATGTTGGTGAGAGATTTGATGCTTTGGAACGACAAGTGGACATGCGATTCGACAAAATGGACTCAAGGATCACAAAGGTTGAAGAAGATGTCACCATCATTCGCGACTGCCTTGATTTACCTCCACCACCATCAGTTTAGACATTATTATTATTATTATTATTACTTTGATTTCTAGCCGTGTATTTGGCTATATTATTATGACATTTGAACACTTGGTATTTCTTTTATTATTTGCTTAGTATGACTGAACATGATGATTATATTTACTTGCTTTTGGTTGTTTATGGTTTGTGTTATATGACTAAGTGGTTTGCATTTAAATTTTGTGTTATTAATATTTTTCTTTATGTATGGTTTAGAATCTTTAATGCTTGTTTTACAAATTATGCCTTGTGTATGTTTTAAATTATTTATGTTTTACGCACTTTGGCCTTTTTTGATGTTGCCAAAGGGGGAGAGAAAATGGGTATTTTAGAAATCAAGAAAATGGGTATTTTAGAAATCAAGACATTATATTTTTTTCAAAGCTTTAAAATTAAGCATAAATTCAAAAAGAAAGGGGGAGAAAGGGATGAGTGAACGGTAGAACAAAACTTGTATGTACTCTCTTAATTTCATGATTGTCATCATAAAAAAGGGGGAGATTGTGGAAGCAATGCCTTCCAAGATTATTTTGATGATGCCAAAGAATCAAGAGTTAAGCAAGTCCCAATGAATCAAGAGTTAAGCAAATTCCAAAGATTCAAGAATCAAGTTTCAAGAATCAAGATTCAAGAACAATCAAGATCAAGATTCAAGAATCAAAAGAAGACTCAATCAAGATAAGTACTAAAAAAGTTTTTCAAAAAATTGAGTAGCACAAGAATTTTTCACAAAATATTTTACCGAAGAGTTACTCTCTGGTAATCGATTACCAGTAGCCAACATTATTTTCAAAACTGATTTACAAAGCTGTAATCGATTACCATGAACATGTAATCGATTACCAATGTTTTAAAACGTTTGATTTCAAATTTCAAGAGTCACAACTAGTGATAAAACATTTTCAAATCATTTTAAACTTGTGTAATCGATTACAAAATACTTATAATCGATTACCAAAGTTTCTAAATGTTTTGATTTTCAAAATTTAAACTTGAAGAGTCACATCTGTTAATGTGTAATCGATTACACCTTGATGATAATCAATTACCAGTGACTGATTTCGAAAAATAAATTTCCAAAAGTCATAACTCTTAAAGTGATTTGTTTCTGAAGATTTTTTCAAAAGTCACAACTTTTTAAGTGACTAGTTTTCAAAAGAGTCACAATTTTTAAAAGGTTACTAGTTTTAAAGAAATTGACAAGAGTCACAAACTTTAACTTGAGTCATCAAATGATTATAAATATGTGACCATGGCATGAATTTCACAACAAGTTTTTATAGAACTTTCTAACTCATTTCTCTTCATCTTTCAACAAGTTTTTTTACAGAAATCTCTGATTCATTTCTCAACTTCTTTCTAAGAGTTTTTGTTCAAAACTTTCTCTTCCAAGAAAAGTTCATTGTTCAAAAACTTGTGTTATTCTTCTTCTTCATTCACTTCTCCCTTTGCCAAAAGAATAGAAGGACTAACCGCCTGAATTCTTTTGTGTCTCTCTTCTCTCTTTCCAAGAGAATTCAAAGGACTAACCGCATGAGAATTCTTTTGATTCTTTCCTTCCCCTTAAACAAAAGATTTCAAAGGACTAACCGCGTGAGATATCTTTTGTTTCCCCTTACAAAGATTCAAAGGACTAACCGCCTGAGAATTCTTTGTCTTAACACATTGGAGGACTAAACATTGTTTTTGTTCTTTACTTTCTTAACTTAGTAGTAAAAGCCTAGTTGAATCTAGTAACATTAAGAAGGATTAATTTTTAATTAGTCAAGACACTTTAATAGTTAATTCGACCCCCCCCCCCTTCTTAATTATTCTAAGGCCACTTGATCCAACACTTTGGCCATTCTGGATTATTACAGAACATCATCAGGTGATGCTTCCAGGGAAGTGTTAGTGCAATGGCAAGGCCTAACTCCAAATGAAATTTCCTAGGAAGATTGGTCCCAATTATGCCAGGATTATCACCTTGAGGACAAGGTGATCTTACAAGGGCCGAAGGATGATGGGAAACCAGAACCAGCATTAGGTGCAATAGCTACAGAGTCGAAAAGTAGGGTGCAAAAAGAAGAAAAACCCAAAAGGAAGACTTTGAAACCATCTTACCTCAATGACTATGTTTGAGGGAAAATGGATAGCGCTGGCAAGGCAATCTTCCTAGAATCATAATGCAATCATACTTGATGTTACTCATAGGAGACAAGCCTAAAAATTTTGGTTATTGTAATATGCCTAGAATCATATAAGCACAATTATGTTACTAGGAACTCTATAAATACACTTTATAAATAACAAGCAAGATCAATGAAAATTCACAAATTACCTTTATCCTTCTTCTTCTTCCTTGCAATTCTGGAGGTTCTAACCCTCGAAGCCAGTTTCACACAAGAAGGTCTATCACAAGTATATATGTTGTGAATCACCTAGTTGGAATAGACTTACAAGTGGAAAAAATAAGGAAACTTTTGGAGGCTGGATCTAGTGATGCTATCTCCATGATAGGGATCCACGGAATGGGCGGAGTAGGAAAATCAACACTTGCACGAGCAGTTTATAATTTGCATACTGATCATTTTAATGATTCGTGTTTCCTACAAAACGTGAGAGAAGAATCCAATAGACACGGGTTAAAACTCCTATAAAGCATCCTTCTTTCACAAATACTTAAGCAGGAAATCAACTTAGCAAGTGAGCAACATGGAACTTCGATGATAAAAAATAAGCTCAAGGGAAGGAAGGTTCTCTTAGTTCTAGATGATGTTGATGAGCATAAGCAATTACAGGCAATTGTTGGAAAATTTGTTTGGTCTAAGTCTGAGTCTGAGTTTGGCACCAGAGTGATTTTGATCATCACCACTCGGGACAAACAACTCCTAACATCTTATGGGGTCAAAAGAACAAATGAGGTGAAAGAATTAAGTAAGAATGATGATATTCAATTGCTTTATTGGAAAGCTTTTAAAACATATGATGAAGTTTATCAAAGTTACAATCAGGTCTTCAATGATGTAGTAACTTGAACTTCTTGCCTTCCATTAGCTTTGGAAGTGATAGGTTCGAACCTGTTTGGAAAAAGTATTAAAGAATGGGAATCAACTATCAAACAATATCAAAGAATTCCTAATAAGGAAATCTTGAAAATACTCAAAGTAAGCTTTGATGCTTTGGTGAAAGAAGACAAAAGTGTTTTTCTTGACATTAATTGTTGCTTGAAAGGCTATAAACGCAGAGAGATTGAAGATATACTTCACAGTCTTTATGATAACTGCATGAAATACCATATTGGGGTGCTTGTTGACAAGTCTCATACAGACTCTATTAACAAATATGCTTTCTACATCGGTTATTTATGACTTTCTATATTGATTTTTAATCGATGTTGAAAGTACCGATGTTGAAAGTATTATGGTTAACATTGGGTTTTTAAAGCCGATGTTAACGCAAATTTACAACATCGGTTATCTAAATAACCGATGTTATATAATAAGAATTACACCAAAAAAAATGTATGAATATTGACAGTTGACATCGGTTATCTAGCAAAACCGATGTTAACTTATAGATTAACATCGGTTTTCTATAAAAACCGATGTTAAAGTTAGAAACGTTAATATTGGTTTCAGTAAAAAACCAATGTTAAATGTTGTTAGGTTAACATTGGTTTTTAAACAAAAACTGATGTTAATGTATAAGTTAACATCGGTTTTTTTACAGATACCTATGTTAACATTTTGGATATTAACATCGGTTTTTTACGAAAACTGATGTTAATATACACGAACAACATCGGTTTTTTGAAGAATCGATGTTAAGTTGTATGTTAACATCGGTTTTTTTTTATTAACATCGGTTTTCGTAAAAAATCAATGTTAATATCTAAAGCATTAACATTGGTTTGTCTATATTAACATCAGTTCTCCTTGCTAATGCCATATTTTTTACAGACAGTGTCCTCCACACCATCCTCGTCAATTGCAAGTGCCCATTTCCTGGTTAAATCAGATTTAAACTGCCTCCACCGCTAGCCGACAGTCTGAAGAACTTTCTTCTTTGTCCTACTATCAGAAGCTTCAAGGATTTCAAATTCCGCCTGACAAACAATAAATTAGGTTTTATTGGTAGTAAATTATAAATTTTGGCTACTAAAGAAAATCAAAGAAGAAAACTAAAATACCTGAATATCCTCCCATATCAAATCCTTCTAAGCAGCAGAGATTTCCTTCCAGGTCTCGTATGTCACATCGACCTTATCACGAGCGATAATCCCCAAATATGTTCTTAATTTCTTCTTGTGGGGACCGTCGGCCTTGCCAGTCGCAGGATCGACATTGACCACTGGTCTCTCTGCTCCAGGTGGTCTAGTGGCCAAGGATCGTAGTCGTGTCGCTTTACGTGTCCATTGGATTTGACTCTCTTAAGTGAATGGAGTGTACTTTATACTAATACTGATAATCGCAATGGTTGAGATTATATATGATGCAAATCTCAAGGATGAAGGGAACATTGGTAAGAGTAAGACTACACTGAATTGGTCTGAGTCATTCAATGAAGATGATGATGAAGACCTTCAAGAGACAGAGGCCAATTAAGCTCTTTTGGCAAAGCTTTTTGCTAGTATTTCAACTGTTAAAGCTGTATATGCTGAGTTACAGTATGCTCAGTTACCTTTTGACCCTGATGGCATTGAAGTCGCTAATCAATTGCTAGTGTCTGATCCTTCACGCAAGACTGCAATACTTGAGGCCGAATCCAAGGAATTTCAAGCTGTGATCAAAACCTAAGAGATCATGGGGATGAAGTTGGAGTCATAGGTGAGGCTCAAGGATTCCGAGATAATTTTTCTTAGGGAGAAGTTGGAGGAAGCTAATAGGCAAAACAAGGCAATCGAGAATAGATTGAATCAAATTGGCCAACTATCTGTTCTTGATAATCTTCACATAACAAGATTAAGTCCTAGCCATTTCATCACGGTTCTTCGCCACACGGTCCGGTCCATTATCAACTTTGTGAGGCTCATTGTTGATGACATGAGATATGCAGGTTGGGACGTTGATGCCACGGTTGATGCCATCGAGCATAATGTAGTTTATATGGCAGAAGATCACAAGTGTTTCACCAAGATGGCGAAGAGGGTGTGGCTTCTACACTGCTTGGCCTTCTCCTATGAGCCTCAGGCTTCAATCTTCCAAGTGGGGAAATGGTGCATATTCTCTGATGTGTACATGGAAGTGTGAATGATGAAATCTTCCTCTATTCATACGTGGAACCAGATCCACAAGTTGCTTTCACAATAGTTCCAAGGTTTAGGATTGGTAAAACGGTTTTACAGTGTCAAGTGTACCTCTCACAGCACCAAACCAAGGTTAAAAAAAATCAATTCAACAAAACAAAGGTTTGAATGTTTAGCCTTTCTATAAATGCTTGTTTTAGGCCTACATCATTGGGCTTAACCTTATAGAATAATTAAAATTTGACCAAGGGCAAACCCTCACTCTCAAATCATTGCTAGACATGGTTACCCTCCTAGACATAAGCTCTATAAGCCTCAAGGCTCAAGCATCAAGAACATGAATGTGTCGATAGAAGAAGGAGATAGTGTTGTTCTATAACAAAGTCAAGATACACATAATGCTGAAATGAGATTGAGTTCTCAACAATATAAAGCTTTTATGACATTGTTGCAACAACAAAGCTCAGTTCACAATAATTCACATGTAAACCAAATCGGTACAATCACTGGATCTAGTAATGAATTAAACATATGACAAAATGTTCCAAATCTAAAATGAATTAAAAATTCTAGAAAACATAATCATTTTTCCAACAAAAATGAAGTAGTTACATATGTATCATTCTAAAGGTTTTAAGTTCAAGTTAGTGTAAAGCACTTCAAGCTTGTCAATGTACCTATGAATTTTTTTTTTGGCTATGTAAATAAGCTAACCCTAAGAGAATATGGCAAGTGAAATTCCGAATGACAGATTCTGTTATGGCACCACAATGATCACAAATATATTTATTAATTGAACCAAGATGAACATATTCCAGATAAATATAAAACCAGTCATCAACCTACAAGCACATATGTTAAGGTTTTAAAGCTGTTACAGAATAATGATTATTAATCTTGAGCAGTTAATTATGAAGTAGGAGATTGCTTACTATTTCACTGCCAAAATACTGTACAATGTTTGAATGTTTTAGATTGCTAAGAACTTTAATTTTCTGGAGAAAAAGAATAAACCAATAAGAAGGATAAATAGGATATAGAAAATAGCATATCTTCAAAACTATTACGGAACGATAAATATATATAGCCAAGCAGCCTAAGCCATTAATAATACAAACAACCTCATCAAGTATTCAACTACAGTGGACACTAAAACAAAATGAGGAGCGTCACTGCAAAATATATGATATCAGCCAAGGCATACAAAAATAATATAAAGGTAAATTAATAGACTAGTTAATCCGAGCTGAGCATCTTAAATGTTCAACAGGTAGTAAATTATTTTCATTACAATTACAATTATAAAGTAGTTGCATTAGTTATTAGAAGTTTCATGATAAAACATTTCAGAAGCAAATTTGCTAAGCAGAATTATACAATTTTCTTAATCATGCAGCTATCAGTTCCCAGTTTTCACATATAATAAGAAACTTCAAAGTGACTGAAAATGTGTTGTCGATTCTCATTCAGGATTGGAAAGAGACTTACTATTCCAAAGAAATTGATTATTTGACACACTGACTTCTATAAAAGTCCTATTAACAAATATGATATGTACTGTAATAACAACACACAAAAAACAAGACACACAACACTCTACGCAGTTGCCAAATAGACAATGGCAAAAGGCAAGTAGTGGCAAAAAGCCAGCTTACATTGTATCATCTTTAGTACTTGAAAATAACATTTTTCTTCTTTGTCATTTCCTAGACCTCCCCCCCCCCCCCCCTTTCTTTAGTGATCTACTTATACTCAAGCAAATCATAACATTTAGGTTGAGTAGAAGCAACACTGTTGATTATGCAAATTGAAAGACAACATCAGCTTCCTGTTATGGATATTTTGGGTGAACGCCATGATGCGTAATGGATTTTGAATTTGAGGACAGAATAGGCCTCCTAAAGAAGAAAGAGTGATTAGATAGAAATGGACTTAATTCTCATAAATTGATAAAATGCATTTACAAGAATATACAACCATCTGCCCATGTTGTCTATACATAATAGATCCTTCCTATTAGAATTCTAGTCAATTCTTTCTAGAACCAACTCAATAATATATCTACTTGTAAGACACATAATCAGTCCATTTCTATGGTGCTACCACATTCCTTTTGGGCCTGCTAGATTCTACCACATAATCAGTCCATTTCTTCTTGTATGAATCTTATAGACATGTACCTGTGGCTTTTTTCTAGATTGGCTTCTAGTCCATAATAATCATTACCTCGAGTGGCCCATTCTTTTTTTACTGCAAAATCCATGTGGTATTGAACTTCATATTTTTTTGTAGATGATATATAGAGAAAATCTTAGTGGTTTGTGAAATAGAAAGGATAACATATTAACATGGGAGCAGTTTTGGAATTTTTTAAATTGTAGTGTTTACTTTTTAACTTACACATGTTGTTCTACCAATTAAGCGGAGAAAAGAATGAAATGGATATTTGGAAGGATAAAGAGCAAGAGATTGCCTTCAATTAAAGCTCCCCTGCCCTCAAAAGGAACAACACTAAGTGAGGCAGAGCAACAACAGAGCAAGCATGCTTTAACAGTGGGCATTGCCTCAATAGCAGTTGTTGAAGCTGTTGTTACTGCTGCTCATCGCCTCACTAGGCAATGCAAGGAAACCTCAAAAGACTATCAACATGTTAAAACTAGCAATGGTGCTCTAACTGTTAGTAATATGATTGAGTAGGTCAATCTATTTTCTTTATCTTGTTGTATAAGTTGTATTTGGTTTGGAGAAACTAGTGTCTATTATCTTTTTCTCTGCAGGATTGAAGAATTGTAGTAGGTTATTAGTAGCTATTAATAAAAGCAGGCTTTAGTTTCTCAGTTCTAATGGCCAATTTTTATGTATCTTGAGAGATCAAGTTGACATTCATGTTATGTGTTGGTATGAGTATTTTAGTGAATATATGCTGTTGCAGTCTGGCTTGTGCTCTCTATTAGCCTGCTGGTATAAATCAAACAATTCTACAACTATACAAGTAATGCTTACAAAAACAATTTCAAAGACATTTAAGCCATCCATTCTACAACTACGCAAGCAAAAGCAAAAGATAGGACCAAATACGTAAAATGTAACGTAAGGTTGTCCTTTTTCTGGGGCCACTATAAAAAAACACAAAATTTTGCCTAAAAATAAAATAGTGGCCGAGACTTAAGTGGGTTGTGCAATAGAGACAAACATGTTGATCCCATGTTGATCACGTTAAGGATTACAAGGCCACTGTCCATACATTTTGACATGTGTTGGCTATAGGATTACATTCACAATTTCCTCTAAATCTTTGGACAAGTTCTAAAGTTTGTGACAGCCTCAGAAACAAAATCAGACCTCATCATAGTTTTGCTAACACAAGTTTAGTCATTCTCATAAGCTTTAATTTTCATCCTTTTTTTCCATCTCTTTTCATTGGTGTGCACTTTCACTTGTGGAGCTAGCTGCACCAACAGCAGTGGAAATTACCTTGTTCTTGAGATGTCTGGTGTTCTTCGTTGGGTGACTTGTGAACCCAAAGAGAACATCAACTCCTTGCTGAGTTTTTCATGCAGGAGTGGTGGTGGTGGTGAAAGAACACAAAAGAGGTTTTCTAGAATCAGTTTTGCAAGTGGTGCCTCTGCTTTTTCATGATCAAAAGTCAAAATGTAACATCCCAATTTTCGTAAACTAGATTAAAAAGGATTGTTATTTATAAATAAATAGAGTTTAAAAAAATGATGAGATTTTATAAATAAATAAATAAGGAGATATAATTATTAATTAAAATAATGATTTGAGAGAAAATAAAAAGGATATTTTATTTAATTGTTTGATAGAGAATAAAATAAAGTTTGTTTTTATAAAATAATAAATAAATAAATAGAGTAAACAATAGGTCGTAAATGCCCCTAGCTATAAATAACAACATGCTAGGTCAATTTTCAGACTGACTCCTCAGCCTCCTCTGCCTCACAATGTTGTTTCTTCTCTCTTCTCTCAAAACCCTCTCTCTTTCCCGCAGGCCACCTAACCTGTCTCAGAAAAACGACGATCTTGGACTCGTTCACCGTTGGATCGTCTTGCAATTTGAGCACCACATTCGCAACCCAATTACGAGCATTCTCACCATTGAGAATTTCGATATTGTGTCTGAGCTAAGAGAAATACCCCTCGCATTGTAGCATTTTCCTTTCCCGCAGAAACCCAGAGCTGTCTCAGTAAAACTATGATCCCGATTTCGTTAACCGTTGGATGTTTATGAAATTTGGATATGTTGTTCGAAATTCAATTTCACACGCTTTCACCGTTGGGATTCATGAGATAATATTTGTGGAGGGAGAAACATAAATCGCATGGTGACTGTACAAGTGGAGGCTTCAATCCCTTCTCTGTCTCTTTGACGTTTAGGAATTCTATCGGAGCAGCTAGAGGAAAAAAATTGGAGGAATCTCAGAAAACCACTAGAGATGCTGCTATCGCTGGCTGGAGACACGTGAGTCCGCTTAGAGGTAAGGGATGAGTTATTCACAATTGGGAATTAGTGAGAACATAAGTAGGGATCCTTAGAGATATCAATTGGAATGAGTTTTGGGGTGTTTTTGCAATTTTTATTTTATCCTTATAATTATTACAGTGAATTATATATGTTTGACAGACCAATTGTTGTGGAATTGATATGCTATTGTGTTGAGCATGAACCCTATAAATCGAGTACTTTTCTAATTATTATGAATTGATGAAATAAAGGAGAAATTTAGAGAGAGATATTGATTTTGTATTTTCTCTTTTTCTTGTTGTTTAGGTTTCTATATATAATTTAAAAAGTTAATATCATAATTGAAATTGACCAAAGTGTTCATATAATTATTTAGAATTTGTGCATTGAAAGCTTACTTTGTAATTTGTGATTCAATATGATGTATGCTAGCTTATATATATAGAGGTTGTTATTTATATTAATAATTTATGTAAATAATATTGTAGAGTGTTATAGTATGATTCCAAAAATTATTAAGTGTTGGAGTTTGAGAATATTATGGTTAAATTTGATGAACATGTGTATGTTGTACCTTATGAATATCATTAGGAATGTTATGAGATGGTTGATGGGATGTTATGAGATGTTAAAGTGTGGACATGATATTTGATTGTAAATAAGTGAATGTTTTAACACTTGATGTTACATTAATTATATCGTGAGCTATGAATTATACAATAATCTGACCAGTGTTTATGCGCAGTGTTAAAGAGAAAGTGTAGGTTCCTAGTTAGGAACCAGTGTTAAATTGTAGCGCAATTGTGTTAAACATGTTTGAAACATGAGTGTGAGGTCGTGGTATTGTATAGTTCATGAGCAGTGCTTATAAATGAAATATGTGATGAATTGTGGAATAATATGTTGCCTTGAGATTATAATATTGTTATTGAGATTGAGTAAAAATGTAAAGTAGAGCAGGTGTTGAATTGTGAGATACGTGAAAACATGTGATGGTGGATTGTGACATTATGAGATGTGAAATTGTGAATGAGTTTTGGTTGTGAATAAATGTGTGATTAATTCTTGATGTGACATTATTTGTGTTGTAAGCTGTGAATTGTACAATAACCCGACCAGTGTTATCTTGAGAAAAGTGTAAATGCGCAGTGTTAAAGAGAAAGTGTAGGTTTCCTATTTAGAAACCAGTGTTAAAGAGAAAGTGTAGGTTCCTATTTAGGAACCAGTGTTAAATTGTAGCGCAATATGTTGTATGTGTTTAAGACACGAGTGTGAGGTCGTGGGTATTGTATAATTCACTAGCAGTGTCTGTGTGCTAAAATGATTTTAGGGGTTGGACCTGAATTAGGAGGGAGAGGCTCTGACGGACTCTTCGGAGTGTAGGCCTTGGGGGTCATCGGGTTTGAGTGCTCCTTTAAGCCTATGCTGATCCCATATGGTTGGAGCATTCTCGCAAAACATCGTGACCCTGACTGGTCTCCCTATGATTTTACTTAGTGAGAGTGACCTGGCAAACCCATTGTGTGGTGTGTCTTGTTATGTACTCCTAAGCGCCCCAGGGTGGTTTTTCACTGACATGGTACCACATTGCATGTAGGCTTGAGTCTTAGCACAATTGTCTCATGCGCTTGCTAATTGTTTATTATGAAATTGAGGTGTTATTATGTCTTGATCAGAGCGTGTGATTCTTGTGTAATGTGATTGATGATTGAAAAGTGTAATTGATGGATGAAAAGTGAACTTTGAATGACAAAGTGGTGGAATTACGTGAATTACATGTAAGTAAGTTTTATTTGGTTTATATGATATGTATATCTAGTTGTCTTGTTTCTCTATTAGTTAGGAATGTGATAACTCACTCTCAGTTTGTTGTTTGTGTTTGGATCCTGTGATGATCTTGAACTTTGTGTTCGGGGGAGCAGATGACTAGGTGAACTACTTTAAGGAATATTGTGCCGAAGGACGTCGGGACACAACGCTCTAATAAGATGTGACATTGGGATATAAGTTTTTATGTTAATTTTATGATGTTAGTCTATTTTATTTCACCTCACTGATTTAACAAAATATTTTTGTAAATTTGACGGCCTTATTTTGAGCCGAATATATTTTTAATGAGTTTATTTGGTAATTGAAATGAATGTGAATCTTTTACCCATTTGATTTTTGTTTACCAATATATTTTATTTATTTATATATATGTCGGGGTAGAGGGTGTCACACAAAAAGGTTCACTACCATTTTCTCCCTATGTATCCACATTCCAAGGAAAATTGTAGATAGAAAACAACCAAAAAAAAGGTGGAAAAAGAAAAGAACACCACAATGAACAAAACATGCATCCAAATCGAAAACGCACACTAACCTTTCGAGAATGGCTACCTAGAGCGAGGCTGGTTGTGTGTGGGAGAGAGACTGGCCACGAGCACTCAGGTGAAAAGGGTTTGTGGAACACGAACAATAGTCCCTGTCATGGTGCCACCCGCGGACGGCAGAGTTGAGACAGAGCACTCAGGTGAAAAGGGTTTGCAAAAGCTCACAAAAATGAGAAAAGAAACAAAACACGTACCTTGTGTTGATGTCGAACTCCAACGAAGGATGCTCCACTTCGCGGCAGTCACAAACCCCAACGGCAGTCGCAAACGGTGACGATGGTAAGGAGGAGATGGTTGTCACAAGTCATAAATGGCGGTCACAGGTCTTGTGGGTGAAAGGGAGAAGAGGAAGGTTGTGTTTGTGATACTAAGTGCGCGAGGGGAAAAAGAGTTTTTGGTTTTAATTTATGTATATAAACATCAATTTTTTAAAACTGATATTAACTAGTTTCATTAACATTGATTTTGAAATAACCGATGTTAATCAGTTGACGTTAGCATCTGTTTTTTAATAATCGATGTTAATGATCTTATGTTAACATCGGTTTATCCAAAAACCGATGTTAACGTCAATTGATTAACATTGATTTTTTCAAAACCGATGTTACTTAACTCAAATTATTTACGAAAATACCACCGTGCTTTTGTTAACATCGGTTTTTTCAATAACCAATGTTAACCGTGCGATGTTAAATGTATAAATTCTAGTAGTGAGATTAGTGACGATAGAGTTACATTGCATGACTTGATTGAGAACATGGGTAAAGAAATTAATAGATAGAAATCACCGAAAGAGACACGCAAGCAAGGGAGATTATGGTTACTAAAAGATATAATTTAAGTCTTCAAAGAAAACTCGGTGGGTGAGACTCATGAATGATTTAGCTTTTTTTCTTGATTCATCATAGATATATCTTACAAGCATATAACTTGTATTGGGGTTGATTTGTGTCTTTTGCATTAACAGGGGACCGGTGAAGTTAAAATCATTTGTCTGGATTTCCCCATATCTGACAAACAAGAAACAATAGAATGGAATGGAAATGCCTTCAAGGAGATGAAAAACCTTAAAGCACTTGTTATCAGAAACAGTATTTTATCCCAAGGTCCCGATTATCTACCAGAAAGTTTGACAATATTGGAATGGCACAGACATCCTTCCCATTGTTTACCATCTGATTTTGATACAACGAATCTCGCCATACGCGAGTTGGAATAGTTCCATCCCATCATTGGGGTGTAGTGGCATATCGAAGGCAAGTTTAAAGAATACATTTTCCTTGTAAATTAATAAATTCTCTGCAGTATTATTCATCCAGCTCTGTTTTAATTTTTCTATCATTTTCTTTTTGCAGAAGTTGATGTATCTAACTATCTAAGGGTTTTGGATACCTGATGCATCTGGTCTCTCAAATTTGAAGGAATTTTCATTTGAATATTGTGAGAATTTAATTATAGTTCACGAAGGAATTTTCATTTGAATATTTTGAGAATTTAATTATAGTTCACGAGTCAATTGGTTTTCTGAATAAACTTTAAATATTGAGTGCTGGTTGTTGCCGCAAACATAGGAGTTTTCCACCCATCAAGTGATGGATTGAATGAATGAAACAACTATGACTCAACATCTTTTTATACAAATACAATGCTGCATGCAAATGAAATTTTGGGAAGAATTTGTAATGGGATTTCCATGGTTTAATATTTTCCTCTTGGTTTTGAGAATAATTCCTTTTTGGTTTGAATAGGTCTTCTAGGGGGTTGCTTTCTTCAATTCTGGTGGGTTCCACTTCGAATGAAGGGAAACGATGCTTTAATTTTTCTACAATAATCTTGATTTAGTTTGTGTTTTTAAATACAAACTAAATTGAAATGAACCAAAATGTTTAAAATTGTCTAATTTGTCTTTTTTATAGTTATAGTATCTGACATTAAGCTTTCCATAAGGTAAATCACATATTTAGGTTGAACTTCTTCTTATTTATGTAGTAAACTCTCTATGAAGAAATTAAAAATATTTACGATTAAACACAACAAAAAAGGAAAATAATTTAAGAGAAAGATGAAATAATCTTGGAATAAGTATTTTTTATATCTATCAATAGCTTTCTTTAAAGAAACATGTATATAATTTTAACAAAAGATAATATGTATATATATATATATATATATATATATATATATATATATATATTAAGACATAATCCAACTTTCTAATTTGTTTTAGTTAATTCATTTTAGGGGTATAGCCGTATTTTACTATTTTTTTGAAAAAATAAAAATAAGTGTTTTTCTCTGCTAGTCATCTCTTCTATCCCCATGTTTCCAAATCCATTAATCTTCTTATTCAGCAACTACCAATTTTAGTTGCAACATTTTCACGAACACGTTTTCGTCTTTTCTTTTACACCACCATGGACAATGTCACCGACAGCCACTACCATTGATACCGCGAGATTAAAATGAATGATTTGGAGTTTATATTGGAATGGAACAAATATTAATATACATGATTAAACCAATTTTGTCCACAACATTTCTTTGTCGTTGAACCAGTTCCAAGATCGAGAACCATGCCCTATAAGATCATGGAAAATGCAGAATCCTGTGACGGATTGACCTTCTTTGGACAACTATTATAGTTGATTAAAAAAACTCATTTTTCTTATCGATCAATTAATTATTTGAGAAAACCATGTGGTAGAAAATGCAAAGATATCAAAAGTTAAGCCCTTCAATGTGTCCCATGTATGCCCTTCCTTCATCTTCTCTCTGTCTTCTATGAATCTTTCTAAGTAATTTCACCTATTCTAGAAGGTCTTGAGCTATGTACAAAAAATAGGTAAATGTTATTTTGGTCCTTCAATGTGTATATTGGTGATAGTTTAATCCTTGAAAACAAAAATTATGATTTAATCCATAAATGTGTAGAAAGTACACCAATTTAAACTATGTTTTGTAAAACTAGCATATACAATAGATGAAAGCTCACAAAGTAACGGGAAGATTATAATTAAGCTACAAGTTAGGAGTTGAAAAACTAGAAGCGAGTTGAAAGAGTTTGGTAAGATTAACTAAAAAACTAGTTGATAAATGTCAAATTACATAAAATAACATATTTAATATTTTTATCATTTGAATTTATTTCTAATAATTTATCATCTAAAAAGTCAGATAATAATTTTTGAAAATTTTGTATTATAAGAAAATTGTAAAGATTGAGAAATTTTACTTATATCATTTAACATCAAAATATTCATATTATTTTTGGAAAAAGTAGAATTAAATTAAATAAAGCTTATTAGATTTATAGCATTGTTTAAAATCATTTTTTAATATTTAAAACTTTATTAGTACTATTATTTTGAAACAAAATAAAAAGTTGTAACCTTGAGTAGTGGTGTAGAGATGACAATTAATGAGTTGACTATTGAATAAGTACAAGAGTGGATGTAGAAAATTATCAAAGGTGGTTGATTTTCTTTTTGTACTTTAATTATTTAAATTTCTAACTTCTGAAAAATAAATATTAACATTTAATAAATAATAAATTTTGTAAAATTATTTATTAATTTACATGAAAATTAAAATTGATTTTAATTCAATTGATACAAGAAGAAAATACATGCTTTTAAAAAAAATTATATTACAATGAAGATTATATATGGGGAAGAGTCAACTTACAACAAGAATTAATCTATTACATCTACTTTTCATTTTTATCATTTTCATACAAAATTTAACCAACAAGATTAATGATCTATTATAATATTAGATTTCAAAAAAATAAATCATAAAAATAGAAAATATAACTCTAAAAGAATTATTGAAAATGTAAGTTGATTATTATTATATATTATTATTAAGTTTCCCTTCTTCATATCTAACAAGAAGCAATTGCAATTTTGCATAAGAGGATGATGAGAATCATGTTTATTAGTATTACTGCTAAGGTGTAATTAAATCAAGGACAAGTGTTTCAGGATATACAAAGTGTGGGTAGTGACATTGGTGCTAGGTGATGAAATACATGACCCCATTTTATTTTTGCACTTTCAAGTTTCAACACGGATAATAATTAAATAAAAGCCACTAATTATGGTTTACGCATTTTTTCTTGGGAGCTTCTCCGAATAAGGCTTTTCATAATTGCCTCTAACTCTCGAAGAATCTAATTCAGTCCTTCTTCGGATGAAATTGGGTTCGTGTTGCTTCCAGTAATGTGAAATTGGGTTCAGTATTCCATCAATATCTATATACTAAAATTGAAGTATGTGGAAAATACTAAAATACCCATGGCTGAGAGGTTGACAGCTGTCCAAAATTTTGGTTTTTTGGTCAAAATACCCATAGCTGAGAGCTTGACACCTGTCCAAGTTTTCTGGTTTTTGGTCATTTATTTTTTCTGCCACCTTGCTGCCATGTGTTATTTTATGGTTCTATGATTATGGTTTTATGGCACGTAGCTTGGTGTGTTGTTGAGTGATTAGATTGCCGTTTGTAGTTTTGGTGGTTGGTGGTGTACGTGGCTTCTTTGTAGCGTTTTTTTCTTCTTTCACTAGCAAGTTGCAAGCTGCTGATTGCATTTGTTTCACTTTTTTCATTTGTTTTTAGTTGGCTTCCGTCTTAAATATAGTTGTTCTGTTGTTTAGGATTTTGGCATGAGGCTGTGGTTTCCAGTTCGTGATTTCCGTTCTTCTATGGTTGAAGGTTCGAGTGCATGTTTATGTTCTTTTAGCACGTGTTCTGTTCTATTCTTTATTGTTCACAAATTCTTGCTTTTCTTTTCGTTGTCCTGCATTTGTCAGTTGTTCTTTGGATTGCATTTCATGGTTTTGGATTGATCGTATTATTCCTTTAGAGCTATAATTGTTTGGTTCTGTTTTTTTGCTTTTTTGCTGAGTTGGCTTTTTTGTTTTTTGTCTCTTATCACTGGCTTCAATGGTTGGATTGTATTTACATGGTTCTTGGTTAATCATATTATTGTTCGTCTATTGTGCATGTGTGTTTTTTGATTAACCATATTATTGTTTGTGTGTTGTGCATGTGTGACTTTGTCAGGTTTTTGTTGTTGGTGATTTTGGTTTCTGCATGTTTATGTTGCTCTGGCACGTGTTCTGTTCTGTTTTTTATTATTTACAAATTCTTAGTTTTCTTTTTGTTGGCTTCCATTTGTCTGTTATTGTTCGTTGGATTGATTGATAGTGTAATACTTTTTGTAGTATGTTGGCATTGATGGAAATCTTATTGCATGTGTGGTTTAAGGATGGGTTGGTATTTTGTTTTCCAAAAGCTGAACTTTGTTGTGTTTGTTTTAGGCCTTTCTATTTGTTTGTTGATGGTTGCAATATTATTTGTTCAGAGATATAATTTTTGTTTTTGCTTTTCTGCTATTTGCTGACTTGGCTTTTCTTTTTTGGTTCAGGTTGTTGCATGTATTGGCTTAGTAGTTCAACGAATAGTATCATAGTTTTTATGGTATTTTGTCATTCATTGAAATGTTATTGCATGTGTCATTTGAGTCTGTGTTGCTATTCTATTTTTTGTTAGCATTATTTTCTATTCTAAATTGACAATCATTCTTTACATAGCATTTGCATGGTTTTGGATTTATTACATTTTTCATTTAGAATTGGCAGGCCTATGTAATTTTATGGCGAGGATTCCTGACAAGATTAGGTCTATTGATGGATCAAAAGAAGCGCTTAAGCTTGCTGTTAGGATCATCGATCTTTGGTTTGTTGGGACTCCTAACAAGTCTGAGCAATCGGAAATGGTTTTTGTTGATTCTGAGGTATATTTTGTGCTCTCTATTTGATTGTTGGATTGTTGTTCATGTCATTTATTGATTATATAGTTTGCATATTTCAGGGTGATCAAATTCATGCTATTTGTAAATCGGACCACCTCAAGTCTTGGAAAGCTGATTTGAAAGAGAATTGCACTTATGTTATGCATAATTTCAAAGTTGTTAAGAATGATGGTCAATTTAGAGTGTGCGAACATGAGTACAAGTTATTTTTTATTGGAGTGACGGTTGTTAGAGAAGCTGATTTGCATGAACTGCCTTTTAAGGGATTTAGATTTGTTGAATTTGCAAATGTTGTTGCTGGCAATTTTGTGTCTGGCCTATTGGTTGGTGAGTACAATCGCAATTTGTGCTTTCATTTTGATCATAACTTCTTTGGGTTTTTTTCGATGACCTATTTTCATTTCTGGTGGTTTAAGATATTATGGGGTCGTTGATCAGGTGGTCTTTCGGCATGTTTCATCGAAAAATACCAGGGTTGTTTTTAGAATGAAGGATTTGAGGTCACGGTTAATCACAGTTTTTGCTATCTCCTGTGTATATTTGGTTATTTAGAGTTTATATTGTCGAGAATTTTATTTTTCATTTTGCATGGTGCTTATGTCTATCTTATCCTTATGAGGTGATGGATGTAATGTTGTTTCTTTGCTGTAGTGGTGAAATTTTGTCTTGCACACTTTGGGAGAATTACTGTACTCAGTTCCTATCCTATTTGAATGAAAGTGGGGATGATGGGCCGATGGTTATTATATTGACACATGCCAGAATAAAAGATGCACAGGGTAAGTATGATATTTTATTTGTTGATTTGGATACTCAATAGCTGAGTTTTGTTGTTGTTGTTGTTGGCATTTACAGGAAGTTATCCAGCTTCAGTGAGCAATTCCTTCAAGGCGTCAAAACTATTGATTAATGATCCTATATTGGAAATTCAGGAATTTAAAGAGAGGTATTTTGCTTATCATCTTTGCTCTGTGGTTGTTAAATTCGTGTGACAATCGTCTTGATTGTTTTCTGTTGCTTTATTCTATTTATTCGATTGGCTTAGGCTTTTAGATTTAGGTGTTGAGGTGAGTCGAGTTTTGCTACCTGGCGATCAAGCAAGCTCACAAGTTTCAGGGGGAAGTCAGCTATCATCAAAGGATTCGTTTCTTTCAAAGGCTGAAGCCAAAACTATTTTAGAAATCGATGCCATTTCTGAGGTGGACCTGTTATCTGTGTTTATTTTATATTCATTGCAGTTGGAAGTCGAATTTGGCTAGATTTGTTCACATCCATATATTATAGCTAATGTGTCTAACAATGGCATTTTATTGTTGGCAATTTGATTGTTATGGTTTTTTAAAAGGACGCTGTTTGTGTTACGATGGGGACTATTAGCAAAATAGTCATGGATAACCATTCATGGTGTTATCCAGCCTGTGCTCAATGTCATAGGAAAACTGACATTCAAACAGGACCATTCACATGTGGATGTGGCAAGGATAATGATCAGCCTGTTCTGAGGTAATTTGAGTTTTAGTCCATTAACATGTTTTATTCAGTATTTTGTTTTTGACTGGTAACTAAATTGGTAGGTATAAAGTTGAAGTCATGGTTACCCAAAACAATGAGAGTAGCACATTTTTGCTCTGGGACCATGAATGTGCTGAATTGATTGGTGAAACAGCTGATGATGTGAATAGGGTCAAGATTGAAGTATGTTCATGCTTTATCATATGCTGCTTCTCATTTTATGTATTATATTTTGTTCTTCAAGTTGTAACTGGCAGCTGGTGAATTTGTGCTGTTTCTGGCAGGATGGTGATCTTGATTTGAATGCTTCCCCTCAAGCACTTGACAAATTGTTGGGTCATATGCTTGCTTTTAAGGTCAGGATTCAATCAAAATTCAAAAATGCAATTGTACTTAGATACTCAAAAGACCTGGATTTGATCAATGTTGTTCTCGAGATACTGCCTGATAGTGAGGTGTTCTTTTCTGATATCTATTTTAGACGTTGTTTTCATGATGATATGATTCATGAGTTTGACTATCATCAACTTATATATGGTGCAGGCATGTTCCAAAATAGATCCTTCCAATGCTGATTGCAATGATGCTACGCATGCTGAATGTGTGAGTTAATGTTGCTGTCATGAACATTGATATCTTATATTTTTTTAATTTACCAGTTTATTCTTTATGCAGCAATCTCTGTCTGTCACAGCTGACCATGATCCGGTTGCGGGATTGCCTTTAACACCCAAAAAGCGGATGTCATCTAATGAAGCCGATGATGAGTTAGGGAGCTCTCAAATTTCGCCAGCCCAACTATCGTCTAACAAATTAACAAGACATTCTCATAAAAGCTAATTTAGCTGATTCCAGATTCTTATTGTTGTGTTTTCACGCTGCTATTAAAATATTGGCATATTGAACAAACAATTATGTAGTTTTTGTTATCACTGCATTTGCACATTTGAAAATCGGTTTTTTTGGATTCATGCTTTTAGACGTTCTAAATTGAGATCTGTCTGTATTGTGTTCCTGCTGTAGTATTGCAAGTTTTCTTATATTAAATATGGCATTGAAAACAATTGATTTTCCCAGTATTCTTTGTTTAGTTGTCCTCGATACAATTGAATTGTTGTTTATCATACCTTTGATGGTCTATATGGTTCTAACAAATTAATGGCGGAGTTAGCCTAAATAAAAAAAAACAGTGAAGGAGATAAATTGGTGTTCAAATAACATCAAATATTAAAAAACAACCAAGGAGGAAAATTTATAGCTACGTTGGCGATCATGTTGCTACTCGATATTCTCACGTTTTTAATCTGTTTCTTGATTAACTGCTTAATGAATTTCATTCCCATCTCAATTCCGTGAAAATAACAGGAAAAAAATCAGATTAAGAAAAAAATAGCATGCAGAGGATTGTGCTAAATTTTTAGTTTCAGTTTTCCTTCTCAATCGAGCTGCTCTTTAAATTAATCAAAGTTTCTATCCTGACATCATATTTCCTTATTTGGAATGTGTTTGCCATGAATGTTATCACTCCATTTTTGTAGTTATCACTGCTTTGCTAAAATCATGTGTTCGATATTTCAGTTGCAATTTTTAACTTCATTGATGGCTTACGCAACTTTAATCTTTATTTTAACTACAACAAAGTAGAACTATATAAAACAGGTCAAATCTATGGGGAAGAGAAATCAAAGAAAAATTTGTGATGTGCTGGACAGCGTTACATAATGCCAAATAAAAGATGTAAAATAGAAATTTCATATTTCAAATTGAACACATGAGCTAATAGATTTGAGCGTACAAATTAAACAAATTTGTGTTAGTGAATGGAAAATTCATCAACATATATACAATGTCTTCCATTGCAAGCTTAGTAGCAGTTACAGAAGTCAATGTTTCCGCCAATAACTATAATCATTTCTACCTTACCTATTTTCCATCATGGCCTTGGTTTGTGTGTTTAGATTGCCACCAGAGTCCTAAATAGACAATATCTTTCATTCCAAGCTTAGCAACAGTCCCAAAACCCAATTTTTGCCGAAACCAAGTGTCATGATTTCTATATTACCAATTTTGCTAGCTGTTGATGTTGCATCATAGTTTTGCTATGTCATCTACCTTTGGTCTCATCTCTTTACCTTACAATTCTGGCAATTCTATCATTACCCTTTTTCAATATATAGAATTGGCAACATGCAAACATATCTAATCCAGGAAATTTCACCACTAATAGTCAGCCTATAATCCATAACGAATGAAGTCTCCCATCTCCAATTTATTCCATCTTCTAATTTTATCGTAGTTTCTGCAGATTTGAAATAAGCGTTTGGTTCTTCGTTTCAACATAAATCTATTGTTTAGTTTATAATTCACCCAATTCTGCCTTTAGTCATTTTCAACATGCAGAACTATCAACATGCAAAGAGATCTGATTCTGCAAAAGCCAGGATCAACAGAAAACATATTATGCAATAGAAGCAACATGGTCATGCTCAGTCATCTTCACAACCAACACTTAACTGCACTTCAGAATATAATAGTGAGACATCTCATATAGCATGTTCTGCAAGAAATCAATTTACTTAGCTGCCTTAATCACATTTTCTTTTGTTTTTTTCTCAATTTTTTAATGATTGCGTCTGATTCATCAAAAAGTGAAGATTCTGAATCCACACAAGGTACTGAAAAAAAATGTTTCATCCTCTTTTTTGCTATGGTTTACACATTGCTATTATATGTATTTCTAATTTATGTCACCACTAATAGTCAGACTATAATCAAGAAACAATGAAATGCTTCATCCTGGATTTTTTTCATCTTCTAATTTTATTGTAGTTTCTGCACATTTAAAACAAGTATTTGGATCTTCGTTTGCATGTGAATCTATTGTTTAGTTCACAATTAACTCAATTCTGCCTTTAGTCATTTTCAACATGCAGAACTATCAACATGCAAAGAGATGTGATTCTGCAAAAGCGAGGACCAACAGAAAACGTGGTATGCAGTAGAAGCGACATGGTCATGCTCAGTCATCTTCACAACCAACAGTTAATTGCACTTCAGAATATAATAGTGAGACATCTGATATACCATGTTCTGGAAGAAATGAATTTACTTAGCTGCCTTAATCACATTTTCTTTTGTTTCCTCTTTATTTTGTAGTGATTGTTTCTGATTCATCAGAAAGTGAAAATTCTGAATCCACACAAGGTACTGAAAAAAAATGTTTCCTGCACTTTTTTGCTATGTTTCAAATATTGCTATTATATATATATTTCTAATTTATGCAGGTTCAGGCTCTAATTTTATGACTCCCTTCGAGGATTGTCAATCTCCAACTAATCAGCCTGTAATCAACACTGAAGGTAATGACTATAATTTTGATTTCCTGTTTCATATGCTACTGTACATGTTCTTAAATTAATATTCAAAATTCTGATCATGATATTGTAGTATGATATTGAACAATTTCAGGATATTCTGATCTTGGTGATCAACTCATCCAATGTAGATATTGTAATGCACAAATGTGGTATGATGAAAGAATATCAAAAAATAAGAATTGTCAGAATCCAAGGTTCAGTTTATGTTGGGGAGATGGCAAAGTTGAATTGCCATTATTACAAAATCCACCCCAATATCTGCAACAACTTCTATTTCATGATGATACAATTGATAGTAAAAATTATCAACATAATTTGCGAGCATACAACATGATGTTTGCCTTTACTTCTGCTGGAATTAAGCTAGATAAAACAATTAATAATTCAAGAGGACCTCCTACGATCAGAATATAGGGGCAACCATGCCATAGAATAGGCAGTCTATTACCAATGCTTGGGAAAAAACCCAAATTTGCACAGCTATATATCTTTGACACAGAAAATGAAGTGCAAAATAGAATTAATGTCATGAGGTAGAAGTTCTTTTATTTCTGTCAGTGAGAAAATTATTCATTCACTTACAATAGTTTGTGTAGTTATGAATATTTTTAAATATTGTTTTTTCAGTCAATATTCCGGAATTCAGAATCATATTGTTTCGGCTTTAAGTCAAATGCTCGATCAACACAATTCTCATGCTAAAAGTTTTAGAATGGCCAGAGATAGATTGGCAGCTGATCAAGCCAATAATATCAAATTGCAACTCATAGCTGCTCGGGGAAAAGATGACCGTGTATATAATATGCCTAATGTTCCAGAAATTGCTGCACTTATTGTTGGCGATTTTCATCCAGGCTCAAAAAGAGACATTATTGTTGAAACTGAAAATGGAGAATTACAAAGAATCCATGAACTTCATCCTAGCTATCTACCACTACAGTATCCTCTACTCTTTCCTTATGGAGAAGACGGATATAGAGCTGACATACTTTATCGTTCTACTTCATCTAGCAAAAAAAGAAAGCGAAACCGTCTGACAATGAGAGAGTGGTTTGCTTATAGACTTCAGTCCAGGTCAAATGAAGCACAGACTTTATTGCATTCTCGAAAATTATTTCAACAATTCATTGTTGAAGGTTATACCATGGTGGAATATGAAAGACTTAGCTATATCAGAAACAACCAAAAGAAGCTTAGAGTTGATAAGTATTTTAGCTTACAAACTTCATTGGATATTGGAACAGCTAAAGGCTTAACCAAGGGAAAAAGAGTCATCTTACCCTCAACGTTTGTTGGGAGCCCACGTTATATGGATCAACTTTACTTTGATGGTATGGCAATATGCAGTCATGTTGGTTTTCCAAATATTATTATTACTCTAACCTGTAATCCAAATTGGCCTAAAATTCGTAGATTACTTTCACCTTTGAATCTCAAACCGACAGACAGGTCAGATATTGTATCACAAATTTTCATATTAAAATATGAACACATGCTGTCAGACTTAACAAAGGGTCAATTACTGGGAAAAGTGGTTGCATGTAAGTTGACCATCATTTTTATACTTAAATACAAATATAACTTGGTCGTTTGGCCATTTTTGTTTGTTGTATAACGCAGATATTAATGGCTAAAATATTACAATTTAACCAATGCTTTTACAGATATGAAATACAAAATTATACTTACCATCATAACATTATCTTTTGTGAATCACAGATATGCATTTTATAGAGTTTAGTTGATCATCAGTTTTTATACTTAAATTAAATACAAATATTAGTTGGTCATTTGGAGATTTTTCTTTGTTCTATAACGTACATATTAATAGCTAAAATATTACAATTTAACCAACACTTTTATAGATATGAAATACAGAATTATACTTACCATCGTAACTTTATCTTTTGTGGATCACAGATATGCATACTATAGAGTTTCAAAAGCGAGGACTCCCTCACGTGCATTTATTACTATTTCTGCATCCAGACAATAAATATCCATCTTCAACTGACATTGATTAGATAATATCAGTTGAAATACCTTCCCATCAAGATGACCCAGAACTCTACAGATTGGTGGAGAACCATATGATACATGGCCCATGCAGAATTTTACAACCCAACTCTCCATGTATGAAAGAAGGAAAATGCAGTCATTTTTATCCTAAACAATTTCAGCCTCAGACTCTTTTGGATTCAAACGGTTATCCAGTCTATCGTTGAAGAAACAATGGTCATTCAATTTCAAAGAATGGTGTTATCATTGATAACAGATATGTAGTACCTTACAATCCAAAATTACTGAAAAAATATCGGGCTCATATAAATATTGAATGGTGTAATCAAAGTACTTCAATCAAATATTTATTTAAATACATAAACAAAGGCTATGACAGGGTGACTGCTGTTATGCTTTCTGATAGCAATAACGCAGCTCAAAATGTAAATATTCAAAATGATGAACTTAAAGAATATCTAGATTGTAGGTAATTTCATCTTAACCTGCATAATTTATTATCTCACTATTATTTTTACTAACCAACCTATATCACAGATACATTTCTCCCTGTGAAGCTGCTTGGAGAATATTTGCTTTTCCAATCCATGGCAGAAAGCCTGCTGTTGAGAGATTGTATTTTCATCTTCCAGATCAACACAACATTATTTATGAAGATCATGATGATATAGATGATGTACTATCGAAACCAACTATTTCAGATTCAAAATTCCTAGCTTGGATGAACACTAATAAAGATTTTGATGAGGCCAGGAATCTAACTTATTCGCAATTTGTGTCAAAGTTTGTATATAATAAAAGAAACAGATCATGGCAACCCAGAAAAAAAGGATATACCATTGGAAAACTCATATGGGTACCACCAACCACAGGAGAATTGTTTTATTTAAGAATGATGCTTGGTAGCTGCAAAGGACCTACTTCATTTTAGGATATCAGGACTGTTGCGAATATCCAATATCCAACATATAGAGAAGCATGTTTTGCAATGGGCTTTCTACAAGATGACAGAGAATATGTTGAGGCAATCAAAGAGGCCAAGGACTGGGGCACAACTAATTATCTAAGGAAATTGTTTTGTATTAATTCTGTTAACAGGTGCCATGAGCAAACCTGAAGAAGTTTGGAATCAATGTTGGCATTGGCTAGCTGATGACATTGCATATCAATATACTAAATCAACAATCAACTTAGGTAGGCTGTAACAGTTTTTATGTTCCACAACAATGGTCACAATCATTCACTACAGATCAATGATGATACTCTTAGAAATTTGACATTGATTGAAATTGAAAAACTATTGCACATAAACCAAAGATCACTAAAAGACTATCCTACAATGCCATATCCTCAGGATATCAACCTCACATCCTACCTACAAAACAACTTGGTATTATCAGAACTCGACTACAACCATGATGAAACGAGATCAGAATTTGAACATCTTTTTGCATCCATGACAGACAATATACCTATTCATATATTATAAATTCTATTAATGACAGTTAACATCTAATAAAAAATGGTCATTGGGAATTATAAATTATATTGATGCTTTTGATATTCTATTAATAACAGGCAATCTACCCTCACTTAATTGTTTCCATCAATGACTAAATTAATCTTCATTTCAATATAACATCAGCTTACCTATCAATGTAGATGAACAAAAAAAAATTTATCATAGAATTATCTAAGTTGTCAACAACAATGAAGGTGGAATGTTTTTTCTAACGGATTTGTAGGCACAGGAAAAATATTCATATGGAGAACATTAGCAAATTCATTGAGAGCAGAAAATCAAATTGTGATTATTGTTGCTTCTAGCGGAATAGCCTCTCTATTATTACCAGGAGGCAGAACTGCACATTCCAGATTTAAAATTCCTGTACCAATTTTTGAAGACTCAACATGTAATATTCATCAAGGCACCGAATTAGCAGAATTATTGAACCAGACAAGCCTAATAATTTGGGATGAAGCACCAATGGCCCATAAATTCTATTTTGAAGCGCTTGATCAAAGTTTAAGAGATATTATCACAGATAAATCAAAGTCAAGTCAAATATTTGGAGGCAAAGTTATAGTATTTGGTGGAGATTTTCACCAAATACTACCAGTCATCCCAAGAGGAACGCGCTCAGACATTGTAAATGCAGCAATCAATTCATCCTATCTATGGGATTCGTGTGAAATATTGACCTTGACCAAAAACATGCACTTACACAGCAATCTAAAATCAGTTGATGAACAAGAAACTGCCACATTTGCTAAATGGATTCTAGACGTTGGAGATGGAATTATAGATGATGAAAATGATGGTTATGCTACAATTCAAATTCCTGCTCATCTACTCATTACTCAATATGATGATCCAATTAGTGCTATAGTCAAATCAACATTCCCAGACTTAGATCAGCACCACAATAATCCTGAATTCTTTAAATCAAAGGCAATACTAGCTTCAACAAATGAAACGGTAGAACAAATCAATGATTACGTGCTATCTTTCATTCCAGGTAATTATATCATTACTTATTTAATTGTCACTTGCTCAGACAAAAATATAACCACTGAAATTGTAATTTTGCAAATCATAGGTGACCACATGGAAAATCTAAGCTCTGATTCCCTTGATAAATCAGAAACCAGTGAGAATTCGTATTTCCAATCAATTACTACTGAATTCCTTAATTCATTGAAAACATCCGGTTTGCCAACTCATTCTATCAAACTTAAAATTGGAAGTCCTATAATGCTGTTAAGAAACCTCGACCAAAATCAAGGTCTATGTAACGGTACTAGATTAGTGGTGACAAAGATGGCAGAACATGTAATTGCAGCTGAAATTATCTCAGGTAAAAACATTGGTCTCGCTGTTTATATTCCAAGAATGTCAATGTCTCCTTCACAATTACCCTGGCCGTTTAAACTATTAAAAAGACAATTTCCGATTATGCTATCTTATGCAATGACAATAAACAAGTCACAGGGACAATCATTATCCATGGTTGGACTTTATTTGCCGAAACCTGTATTCACTCATGGCCAATTATATGTTGCATTGTCAAGGGTCAACTCAGCAAAAGGATTAAAAATTCTGATTCATGATGATGAGCAGAAAAGCATGAATTCCACCACCAATGTAGTATACAAAGAAGTGTTCAGAAACATTAAAAGTTAAATTTCAGTTGTTTAATATCAGATTCAATTCTATTGTCATGCTTTCTCAAATAGTTCTATTCTTTAATAATCAATTGTTCAATATTATATTATCACTGCATTATATAATTTGAGTTATTACAACCTTCAATACAATTCAATTGATATTAAATATTGAGAATTGACAATCAATTTCAATTCTACTCTTTTGTGATCACTTCTTGCAAACAATTCTATTGATTTTAAATACTAAGAATCCACCAAGAATAACAACAACCAATCTATAATTTTTTAAATAACAATGACAATTTCATTCATATCACCACTTTCACATAGACACACATCGAGATACATACATACATATATATATATATATATATATATATATATATATATATATATATATATACACACACACACACACGTGGTTTTATTAATACCAAAATATGCTAGATCAGTTAAACATCTTATCTTTTAAATCACATTATAAATAAAAAACTAAGGATAAATAAGGCTGACTAAGTAGCGGTAGTAGTAGTTAGTGGACTACAATCCTTTGGAACTTGATCTGTCTGGCAGAATTAGAGTCCTCACAGAAAATCCTTTTCATTTTGTTTTAATTTATTTCAGTTTGAATTTCAGTTTTTTTACTCTATCTTGCCTATTCTTCTCTATTTTCTAACGTGCCTCCATTTTACTGATTTTTTAGAAACTGCACACACAACAGTTTCACAGGGGCATTAATTGAGAAGATATGGGTGATGGCAGAGTTGATACTGCAATTACTTCAAGCACGAGAACGTGTAAAATACTTTAATGATTAGATGAACTTTACATTATTAATCTATTAAGCCGAAAACCTCATGGAAAAAATTAACGAATTTAAGGCCCAACTATTATATGCACACCACAAACAGCACTAAAGTCCAATCACTTCTAAAACCATTCTTTCACATTCAAGAAGCAACTATTCACTTACATCGTTTCCAACATAAACCTACCACCACTTATGCCATCGAAAAGATAAATCAATTAATCAAGTGCACTCAACTATTAACCCATATTACCCGTTCCTCTGCAAACATCATCTTAACATCACATCACCATACTTTAACTTCAGAAAAACCCAAGATGAGTACCTCATCCTCCACCGCTTCAACCAGAGTAAGGATCCGCTCTTACAAAGTTTATATCTTCCAATGCATTATTTTTTCGATTTAAACTTTTGATATTAGCAAATCTTTTGTTCATGCAGATCAGATATGCAATTGTGAGACCACCTGCAATCAAGCAATTTAGAGTAGCTTTCCACAATGACCAGGTTATAGTTTAAAATACAAAAAGCTTTTTTTCCTTCCCTTGCATCTGTTGGTTATTGCTTACATTCCATTTGCATGGTTTTTGATTGATCATGTCATTTCTCTTCGTTCTATTTTTTCCCTGTTTCCTGCCTTGCGTGTTCTGTTTTTGCCTATTTTTGCTGACTTCCATGCTTCCATTGCATTTGCATGCTTTTCAATTCACCACATTTCTACTTTAAATATATAGCATTTTGCTTTGACTGTGGATTTCGCATGGAAGTTTATATCATTTTCATTTAGTTCCTTTAACTTTTTTCATTTTCTCTTTTGACATATTATTTCTTTTCATGCATTTTCTTGCTTTTTATATTCAGACATTCATAGAGATACCCCCATTTTACCATGAACAATGGGCACCCAATTACCCAGACGAAGTTCGGTTCAAATACAATGGAGCAACCTACCCAATACGGGTCCAACAACACTGAGGCTGATATTTTTTTGCAGACGAACTCTCAGACGTCAGGGCAGATTTAAAAATCTATGAGTCTATTATCATCAACTTCTTTGCCTGCAATGATAACACCATCTTTGATCTACATTTTACACCTCCCCTGAATCAACAGACATGTGGTAGACCAATACTTCATTCCCGTGTACATGCTTAGAGAACTGAAATTACCTAATGTATACTGGGTGCTCCCCAACCACTGGTAATATACAATCACATTAACTTGCATTATTATGAGAATTTCAATAACATTATTAATCTCTATAAATGATCCGCAGGAAATCCCATCACATGCAAGGAAATATCTGAAACAATGTGAGAATCACTTGACAATTATAAAGAAGAATGCACCTCCTCTGCAATGGGACGTCGTTACACTTGACCGCGGCATTAAAGATAAAAGTATCGTCCGGCCATGGTACAAATTTCTCAGGGAAAATGATTTCCATCACGGAGACGAGGTATCATTCTATTACCGGCCACATGAAAGAATTTGGGAAATAGTCATCAGAAGAGAAAGGAAGTGGCTATAATTTTCGCTTTATATGTGATTATATTTTGTTTTATATGTAATTATGTTTTGTTTATTTTCTCTGAACAATCTCCATTTCATCAACATTATAATTATATATCTATTTAATATTCAATTATGTTCCTATGATTGCAATTTTATTAACCAAGTGACCCGTGCGTATGCACGGGTTACAGACTAGTTTTATTATAAAGCTAACACGAACGCGTTTTTGTTTTTGTTTTTGTTTTTGCATTGCCCTGTTTTTCCACTAAAGAGAATAAATTCATCCTAGCATGTCTTACGGATTGGAGTCAGATGCTGCAATTAATAAGAGAAAATACTTGTACATACTTGAACAAGATATGGTTTAACTTTTTCCATACATTTTGTTTACAGCATTTCACGGTACTTAACAAACAACACCCGAAAAGAGTTTCAAACTCATGCATACTAACTTTCTTAAAAATCCACCATAATTACTCTTATAATATTTAAAAGTTATAAAATGTTCTGATTTTGTTCCAATAAAATTTTCAGTATGTTTTTTATTTTAAAATTAAAATGTCATTTTTTTTGCTTAGAGCAAGATTTGAACATCCAAATCTGCTTGAATTATTTGCTTACATCAATTATATATACAACTAATATAAACAAAACATCATATTTTATATTAGTAATAAGCACAATTGATTATGATTATCAAACTCTCAATTAACTCGCTAATCTTTGAGTTTACGAGTTCACTTACACTGTGAGTTGACTCGTGAGTAATCTCTTTTTTTAATTGACTCTGGATAGATTCTATAAACTTTAAGTAAAATCTGTAGACTCTCGAATTTACCATTGAGTCAACGAGTCAGCAAGTTAAAAAAAAACTAAAATATAGGTCATATTGGGTTTTTTTTTTTTATCTGTTTAATATTCAACATATTTCATTTAGTGTTATTCTCAAATAAAAAAAAAACACATTTAATAACATCAAACTCTTAATGAGAATGATCTACCACTACTATAACATCTGCAAGTTATTATCTAATAGTGATGCATTGACTTGTTTATTTAAGTATTACGAAATTTATGATTTACTATTTTATTTTATTATATTGTTAAAATATTTAATTGATATGTTATTTATAAATAGTTTGTTATTTTTTTATATTTAAAGTAGACTCTTTTGAGCCTACAAGTCGAGTTCACTAGTCGAGTTTATGAATTTCTCACGAGTCCATATAAACTCTCGAGTTTGATAACCTTACAACTGGTATAAAAAATGTTATATTTACATCAATTAAAAAGTCATTATCGTAAGTTTAAATGTCTAAGCCAAAAAACAATATATTACAACTTTGTGAGAATAAAAACATACTATAAATTTTGTATATTTTTATATTTATGAAAGAAAAAAATATTTTAGCTTAAAAATTATTCATGCATTAGGGGAATAGTGCACACCGCATCTAAGAGTTTCCATACCATACAATGCAAGAGCTGAGAGAAAGTAACGTTAAACGTGTTTTGGTGAGATGAAGTGAACGGATTATTATATAACATCTTAATTTCTTGCTTTTGTGATATATAAATGGAATTGCTATAAAGTAGTACTACGATTATTTTAGACATGTCAAATGAAATTGTGAAGACTTTGTACCTCGGTGATACAGTGAATGACTTTGACCGCTGACTAAAAGAAAGCCAGATATTCCCCCTTTTGCATAATAAGGCTGATCAAGTTGGTTTTTTTTTTATTTTTTTATTATGCAAGTTGGTTTGTTATGTCCGCGTAATCACTGTTTGGATGATATGTATTTAATAATTGGTCTATATATGTCCCGCGTAAAATTAATGTCATGAAAGGAGGGTTGGGATTAAGTGATGATAATTTTGTACAACAACACATAATTCGAATTTTATTTCCATCTTATATAAAATTTTATTGGCACATTGATAATTATAAATCACGAATGAGATTGATGTCTAACCCATTAACTTAAGAGACACTCCTTGACCTTGACATCTGACTTAGGAAAAAATTATCATGGTACTATACTTACCTCTTTAATTAGTTTTAGTGTATGAAGTTTGATTCTATATTCCAACAGACCAACCTACATTCCGGCATAATAATACTAAACTTTTTTCTTCTAATGGCTAAAACATGTTCCGGTGCATCCAGATACGATGTGTTCATTAACTTCAGAGGGGAAGACACACGTCATGGATTTACCGGGAATCTCTACAAAGCTCTTTGTGACAAGGGAATCCGTGCTTTCATGGATGAAGAGGACCTTAAGAGAGGAGAAAAAATAACAACAAAACTAAAGGAGGCAATTAAAGGGTCGAGGATTGCCATCACTGTGTTATCTAAAGACTATGCTTCTTCCTCATTTTGCTTAGATGAACTTGAAACCATCCTTGGCTGCTACTGCGAGAATACTCAGTTGGTTATTCCTGTCTTTTATAAGGTGGATCCTTCTGATGTAAGACACCAGCGGGGAAGTTATGCAAAAGGATTGACTAGGCTTGAGGAAAAGTTCCATCCTAACATGGAGAAATGGAGGACGGCTCTGCACGAAGTAACATATTTGGCTGGGTTTCCTTTCAAAGATGGGTATCCCTCCTTACCTAGCTTTAGCTTTATAATTTTGTTAAAATTAAAAGAGAAAATAAATGTTTATTAACCTTGACAAGATATGGATACAAGAGTTTTAGTTTAACTTCACTACAACTATAATTTCTTGTTTGAAACAGAGCTGAATACGAATACATGTTTATTGGGAAGATTGTTAATAAACTCACAAGTGCCAACAATAAGGATGTTTGTGAAGGCTGAATCTAGTAATGCTATCTCCATGATAGGGATCCACGGAATGGGCGGGGTAGGAAAATCAACACTTGCTCGAGCAGTTTATAATTTGCATACGGATGATTTTGATGATTCGTGTTTCATACAAAACGTGAGAGAAGAATCAAACAGACGAGGGTTAAAACACATACAAAGCATCCTTCTTTCACAAATACTTAAAAGGACATCAACTTAGCAAGTGAGCAACAAGGAACTTTGATGATAAAAAATAAGCTCAGAGGAAAGAAGGTTCTCTTAGTTCTAGATGATGTTGATGAGCACAAGCAATTACAGGCAATTGTTGGAAATTCTGATTGGGAGTCTAAGTCTGGCACCAGAGTGGTTCTGATCATCACCACTCGGGACAAACAACTCCTAACATCTTATGGGGTCAAAATAACACATGAGGTGAAAGAATTGGATATGGATGATGCTATTCAATTGCTTAAATGGAAAGCTTTTAAAACATATGATGAAGTTGATCAAAGTTACAAGCAGGTCTTGAATGATGTAGTAACTTGGACTTCTGGCCTTCCATTGGCTTTGGAAGTGATAGGTTCGAACCTGTTTGGAAAAAGTATTAAAGTATGGGAATCAGCTATCAAACAATATCAAAGAATTCCCAATCAGGAAATCTTCAAGATACTTAAGGTAAGCTTTGATGCTTTGGAGGAAGAAGAAAAAAGTGTTTTTCTTGACATTACTTGTTGCGTGAAAGGCCATAAACGAACAGAGATGATGTTGATGAGCACAAGCAATTACAGGCAATTGTTGGAAATTCTGATTGGGAGTCTAAGTCTGGCACCAGAGTGGTTCTGATCATCACCACTCGGGACAAACAACTCCTAACATCTTATGGGGTCAAAATAACACATGAGGTGAAAGAATTGGATATGGATGATGCTATTCAATTGCTTAAATGGAAAGCTTTTAAAACATATGATGAAGTTGATCAAAGTTACAAGCAGGTCTTGAATGATGTAGTAACTTGGACTTCTGGCCTTCCATTGGCTTTGGAAGTGATAGGTTCGAACCTGTTTGGAAAAAGTATTAAAGTATGGGAATCAGCTATCAAACAATATCAAAGAATTCCCAATCAGGAAATCTTCAAGATACTTAAGGTAAGCTTTGATGCTTTGGAGGAAGAAGAAAAAAGTGTTTTTCTTGACATTACTTGTTGCGTGAAAGGCCATAAACGAACAGAGATGATGTTGATGAGCACAAGCAATTACAGGCAATTGTTGGAAATTCTGATTGGGAGTCTAAGTCTGGCACCAGAGTGGTTCTGATCATCACCACTCGGGACAAACAACTCCTAACATCTTATGGGGTCAAAATAACACATGAGGTGAAAGAATTGGATATGGATGATGCTATTCAATTGCTTAAATGGAAAGCTTTTAAAACATATGATGAAGTTGATCAAAGTTACAAGCAGGTCTTGAATGATGTAGTAACTTGGACTTCTGGCCTTCCATTGGCTTTGGAAGTGATAGGTTCGAACCTGTTTGGAAAAAGTATTAAAGTATGGGAATCAGCTATCAAACAATATCAAAGAATTCCCAATCAGGAAATCTTCAAGATACTTAAGGTAAGCTTTGATGCTTTGGAGGAAGAAGAAAAAAGTGTTTTTCTTGACATTACTTGTTGCGTGAAAGGCCATAAACGAACAGAGATTGAAGATATACTTCACAGTCTCTATGATAACTGCATGAAATACCATATTGAGGTGCTTGTTGACAAGTCTCTCATGCAGATTAGTGACAACGATAGAGTTACATTCCATGACCTGATTGAAAACATGGGTAAAGAGATTGACAGGCAGAAATCACCGAAAGAGATAGGCAAGCGGAGGAGATTATGGTTACTAGAAGATATAATTCTAGTCTTAGAAGACAACCCGGTGAGTGAGACTCATGAATGATTTAGCTTCTTATCTTGATTTATCATGGATATATCTTACAAACGTTTAACATGTATTGTGGTTGATTTGTGTCTTTTGCATTAACAGGGGACCAGTGAAGTTAAAATCATTCGTCTGGATTTCCCCATATCTGACAAACAAGAAACATCAATAGAATGGAATGCCTTCAACGATATGGAAAACCTTAAAGCACTTATTATCAGAAACGATATTTAATTCCAAGGTCCGAATTATCCACTAGAAAGTTTGAGAATATTTGAATGGCACAGACATCCTTCCCATTGTTTACCATCTGATTTTGATACAACAAATCTTCCCAAACGCGAGTTGGAATAGTTCCATCCCGTCATTGGGGTGTGGTGGCATATCGAAGGCAAGTTTAAAGAATACATTTTCCTTGTAAATTAATAAATTCACAGCAGTATTATTCATTCAGTTCTTCTTTAATTTTTCCATCTTTTTTTCTTTGCAGAAGTTGATGAATCTAACTATCTAAGGGTTTTGGATACCTGATGCATCAGGTTTCTCAAATTTGAAAGAATTTTCATTTGAATATTGTGAGAATTTAACCTTAGTTCACGATTCAACATGGTTTTATGAATAAACTTTAAATATTGAGTGCTGGTTGTTGCCGTTAATGAACTTTTGGGAAGAATTTGTGCTGGGATTTCCATGGTTTAATATTTTCCTCTTGGTTTTGAGAATAATTCCTTTTTGGTTTGAATAGGTCTTCTAGGGGGTTGCTTTCTACAATTCTGGTGGCTTCAACTTCGAATAAAGGAAAACAATGCTTTAATTTTTCTGTAATAATCTTGATTTAGTTTGTGTTTTTTGTTGGCAGACAATATTCCTTTTTCTACAAATTAGGAATTTGAGATTTCCATTTAGAAAAATATTGACACAAGAAGCTGGTGAGTTGCATGTGAACTTTTCTTTTTCTTAATTTCTTCTGAGCATTGTAAAGCAAAAATGTAAGGTAAGTAACTGGAATTCTATGGCAGAAAGAATTAAAATCCCTAATTATTTTATCCATTTTGCATGAAGTCTTGTATTTGTATAAAAATAATGAATGAATGTTCGTGCATTTATTCAATCCATTGTCATAACATTTGGCAATACAAAAATCTCTAGTTAAAGAGAACAGACAAGTTTTGGCTGCAATGGAATAATTAGCAATAGTTTGTGTGGATATTTTGAACCTTACAGTAAATGGCTTAGGAAGGAGAGACCACAGACACTAGAGGAGTTTGCTGACTTTGCTCATCATTTGCTGTCTCACTATCTAATTCTTCAAAGTTATAATCATCATCAGATAATCCCTTCTTAACAGAATATCTTCTTTGTCAATGAGGTTGTGTTTATTGAATTTTAGCGAGTCAGATTCTGATTTTTCACTTGTGTGCATGGCATCAGCCACTAGATTAGGTACCTTCTTTGGTTGTCTACCTATTTTCTGCTTGATCTCATGGTATTATTAAAAAACTAGGTATGGATCCCACATGATGCGTGGGTAAATAAGTAAATTATTTAAACTAGTGTTAATTGTTAACCGATTGACATGTACCAATTTTATAACAAGTAGTAAAGTAATCAGAAGTTAAGTCCAGTGATAGATTAATTCAAATCCAATTTAAAAGCAAGAGATAAGGAAATAAAATAATAGATAAAGAAAGATATGAGATAAGATAAAGATTTAAAAGAAAAATAAAATATTTAAAGATAAAAATAGAAGATAAAATATTTAAATTAAAAGATGATAAAAATAAAAGAAAATAGAAGATATAGAAATATAAAATAAAAAAAAAATAAAAGATAAGATGAAGATAGGATCTAATTGCAATTATGTTGGGGCTTAATATATCAAAACTACTTATAATATAATATAATTGATTTTCTCTATTTTATGAAATCCTTGTTTCCACCGGCATCCTATATTTGGTTTCCCGCATGAAGGGCCTAGTTTATTTATCTTTTTCTCTCAAATTTCTTTGCAGAGATAAAATAACAAACCGCATTAAGATAAGAGATGCAAAAATTCTTTAGCAAAATAAATGTCAATCTATTTATAGTAATGAATTTATTAAGATACCCTTTGCCAATCCTTTAGAAAATAATCATTTTTCAATACATTACCCTCTAAACATTATATGGGTGATCAGACCATACTAATAGAAAAGAATAATTGAAACAAAATTGCATTAAAGCTTCTAGCTCCCAACAAAAGGGGTTTAGTCTCTCATAACCATGAGAGGCTTTACACGTCATGGATGACTAACAACAAGAAAAAAGGAGAATGTCGAAAGAGAGAGGGTTGTGAGACGGTGTGTATTTTCCTTCTGTTTTCTCTCTCCTCCTTATATAGGTAGCTTACTTACTTCGCACTTAGTGCAGGCATTCACGCTAAACGCGCCTTTGGGCTTTTTCGTGGGCCTTATGCGTGCTTAGCATGTAACGCGCTAAGCCTGGAGTGTAGGTTAAGCCTAGAGTGAGTGCTAAGCCTCCAACGCGCGCTTAGCCAAAATTGACACTTGAAATAAAGATGTCAATTTTTCCTTCAAGATTTTTTTCTTCCAGATTTTACATCAAACTTTCTCATTTGTTTTAATTAATTCAATTTAGGGGTATGGCAGTATTTTATTTTATTTTATTTTTGAAAAAATAAAAATAAGTGTTTTTCTCTGCTAGTCATCTCTCATATCCCCATGTTTCCAAATCCATCCATCTTATTCAGCAACTACCAGTTTTAGTTGCAACATTTTCACGAACACGTTTTTTTTTTTTTACACTACCATGGACAAAGTCACCGACAACCACTACCATTAATATTGTTGGATTAAAATGAATGATTTGGAGTTTATATTAGAACAGACCAAATATTAATATACATGATTCCACAACATTTCTTTGTGTTGAACGAGTTTCGAGATCAAGAACCATGCCCGATAAGACCAGGGAAAATGCATAACCCTATGATGGATCTGTTAGAATAATATGACTCATGTGAACCTAAACTTGATTTAATAAAATAAAGGGACTTACTGGCAAATACGGGAAGTTAATAAACTTCTAATAAACTTATGCGAAGTTAATAAACTTCTAATAACTAACTTGATGGAACTTGGTTAATAAAAGGCAAAGGGTTCCATCTCTGCCATAAGCGTTTTCCTCTAATTATCATCAAGAACACGAGAGGAAAATAAAAGAAGGAAAGAGATAGATTGGGACAAAGAAGATTGAAGGACTTATGTCTTTCATGGATCAAGGTAAGTTCTACTTATTTTCAAACTGTACGAGGGAATCATAGATTATAATATCCTTACAATATGTTATGGATTCATTGAACATAAATGTATGGAATCTATAACTAACATGTGGTATTAGAGCCATAAGTTATTGAATTTATGATTCTCCATGAATGATGTTTCTTCCACACACTGAATCAATCTGATTCCAATTCAAAAATTATTCAAACCATTTTGTTTTCCGTTGTGCATATTATAATTGTTTTCGAGTTTGAAATGCCCTGAATCCAATTTTTGAATGTCTTGAATTGAAATTCAATATCTCTTTCTTACGCTAATTTCAATTCAAAATTGGATCAAGTAATTTGGATTAAATGTATGATAGATATGCAATCACCAAAGTGGTCAAATCTTTATGTTTTGTTTAATTCCAAATTAGTGAAAATTTTATTTCAATTACTCATAGAATGGATGCTAAATTATACATTATTGGTTTATGGGTTAATTGAAGTTCATTATTATAAGACATTTATGGATCACCCAAAGGTTGATTAGTTGTTCTTATAATTTATGGATATGATTGTTGGTAGTATGTATGCATTATTAGTTTTATTTATATATCCAAAGATAATAGTATTTCTAATTAGTGCATATGCCTTACCAAATAATGTTAAAATTATTAGCATCAGTATGTTTTTTTTTGTGTGTATTAATGTATCACCCAAATGAGAACATTAGTATACATAGAATGTTTGTTTGTTGTTTGAATTTGTATTGTATTTATGACTCAAAGTATCAATGTTAAGCATGTGTTAATTTCAATATCCCTTCCTGTATCTTTGCATCCTCTTGGTATGTTTGTTCCGGTTTTTAATGGGTTAAATTTCTTTGATTGAAGCAAACAAGTCCAATTTAACTTAGGTGTGTTGGATCTTGATTTGGCTCTTCAAGTTGAAAAAACCTGATGCTAGCAGCAATGAAGAGAAAACCCATTATAAGGCCTGGGAAAAGTCAAACAAAATTTGTTTGATGCTTATGCACATGAACATAGCTAATAACATTAAGTCTGCTCTTCCCCAGACTGAAAGTGCAAAAGAATTTATGAAATCTATGGAAGAGTGCTCCCAAACTGCTAATAAGTCTGTTGCTGAGACATTAATGAGTACTTTAACCACCATGAAGTTTGATGGTTGTCGTATTATACATGAACATGTCATTGAGATGACAAATATTGCAGCAAAACTTAAGAAATCAATATATAGACTTAAACAGGCTTTCCGACAATGGTATTGTTTGGATCCCTGTACTACTTGTTATTTTGGATGCGAAATCTAACCGGTAAGTGTACCGAGTCGTGCAAGTAATAATAAAACGGTAAGAATCGAGTATCAAACTCAGGGAATTAGTTTCATTTGGTGAAATTTCATTCAATAAACAGGCATTTGTACAAAGAATCAATAATCATGAATCAAAGCAAGAGTGTATTCTATTCTAATGATTAATTACAACAAATATGAGCAAGTGGGTGTTAAAATAGATAATTAAAAGCGTTGGGTCCTCCTACTGAGTTACTTGATGCAATTAAGGGCTTTTCTCTATTTAAAGATGTTCATGCGTTCTATGCTGGGGACAACATTCCCAAACATCGATGTCTTGCATGCAAGGACTAATTCTAATTAAACCTCGTTCTAGGATGTCTCGTCGAACTAACCTTAACCAAACAAAATTAAGGTCACAACATAATAAAACTAAATTACCGCACTCCGTGTCTAGACATACGATAACCTAGCTCATTCTATCCAGTTCTAAAGATGCAATACATTTTTCAATGTTAAAGATCCTAACTTTACATACAAATAGGTGATCAAGCCACAAGCATGCAGTAATTAAGCACAGATAGAAACATTGAACACATAAAAATAACTTCAAATAGATAGGATAAGAATTTACATCAAATACCCAGTAGAATTCCCCAACAAAGGGGTTTAGCCTTCCATCACAAGGCAACACCTTTCACAAGCAGGAAGAGGGTTTTCAGAGGAAATAACATATTACACAGTGGTGGGGATGTCTCCTCTACCTCTAGAAACCTAGAAATCACTCCTAAACCTAAGATTCTCCCAAAAGCTAAGGTTTTTGCATCCTTGCTTTGTTTTGCGCCTTTGTTCTCTGTTTTTTGCACTCTATCCGCCAAGCTCTCCACTCTGATCTCATTTCAGGCTTAAAAAGGGCTTTCTAACCTCAAAGGCATGCTTAACGCCATTTTTGCGCTTAGCGCAAGTAAGTGAATTTTGGCTCAGCGAGCCAGGCGCGCTAAGCGCCAAAAGAGACAGATGACTCGCTGGGCGAGCTGATGACGTTTTGAGCGCATGCTTGCATGGCAGATTCTCTTCAAGATTCCTCTTACTCACTAAGCAAGCTAATGTCTCGCTTAGCGGATGATACTCGCTAAGCACATGGTCCAAGCTTAGCGAGACAACATTTGTTGCACCTTCTAATTATTCTCCTTTTTACCTGAAATTGAAGTGAGATTTACATTAATTCCTTGCGGAAAGTATCTTCTGAGCAAAAATTATACTAAACAAGAAAATATTTACAGTCCTACAAAAAGAACCATAAATTGGGGAAAGTACATTTTGGAAAACTTTTCTATACAAAAGTTAGTCGTAGATGACGACTAACAAACTCTCCCAAATTTACAGTTTTGCTTGTCCTCAAGCAAAGAAAGAACAATTCACTTGTCCTCAAGTGATTAAATCATAGTGGTTATTCACAAAGGTGTTTGTTTCAAAGAATTCAATCACATGACATGAGTGGCATTCAATGTTTCAATCAACAGCTTCTCACAAGGCATGCAGCTCTTAAAAGATGTGAACATGATTATTAAGCAACACAACTAAAATAAGCTAATAAGTAAGACAGATATCAAGGAAGGATCATCAACCAATGTCTCACGGTCACTGTTTCACTCAAGCACAAGTGTTTTGGTTATTCATCAATCAACAACCAACACAAGTCTCAATCTTTGCAATTCATCTCTTGCCATATAGTCATAAACACACAAACTGAATCTGAAGGACTTTTCTAAGCTTGTAATGAGGTCGGGCTACAAACAAATTATGGTTTTTCTAAGATGCAAAAGCTTAAGTTATAGGAGAGCATTCATCCATAGATGAACTCTTTTCATTATTATTTCCAGCTTCAATTACTTGCCTTTCAGCACTTAGCTTTATTAGATAACAACACACACTCAGTTTTATTTTTTATACTTACAGTTTTTTTTAACAGCAGCTTTTTACTTTATTGTGTGTGTTGTCATCTTCTTACCATTAGAAGCTGTCACCCAATAAACTCTCCCAAATTTGAGACAAATTTGCTTTGAACCATAATGCTCTCCTACAACCTAAGACAAGGTAGGTAGAGATATAATTTCATAGGCTCAAGGTTCAAATCAAGCAATCAGATTTTTAGCTTAATCATGGGTGCAAAGGATATATCATTTCATTCACAAGGTAAGCTTTTTGGCTAAGTGGCAGTTTCAATCAATCATGGCCTTCATCCTCTTCACATTCATGCATTCATTCCATAATCAAATATTCATGCAAAAATCATTACTCAATACTAGTCGTTCTCTCACAATTAAAGATCACACACTCACCGGGTTGTGGCTAATGAGCACCTTCACAATCAATCTGTCAAACTAACTAACATTTCTAGTCATGATCCCAATCCATGTTTTTTCTCTTCTAATCGTTGCATGCTCATTCAAAGCATATGATCTACGCATTACACTTCACTCAATTCATGCAATTGATAATTTCAAACCATTCAACAAACACAGAATTTTTAAAATCAAATAACCAAACCACTGCATAAATATGGAAATGTAAAATGTTCGACAAGCTTTAAAACAAGCTAAACATGCAAACTAAAAATGGAAATTAAAAACTGAAACAGAAATATAAACCCAAATTATAAAATGTGCTAAAAGCAGAATAATAATAAAAGTGTTCAAGAGATAGGAAAATAGAATAAAAGTCATGTCATGGGTCCTGTGGTCCTGGAGAGGGGTCATCCTGGGCTGCTGCATAATCCATATATGTGGCCTCATCCTCCTCCTCAGACAGCTCCAGCACATGTGCAGCCACCGGTGATGCCTGCGGAGAAGACAACTCTAGCCCATGTGTAGTCACCGGTGATGCCTGTAGAGTCATCTTTGGAGTAGCCTCTATAGTGTTTTCCTGAGCAGCTAGATCGGTCTCCGGATCACCCTTTGGAATATCTGGTGTGGCCTCTGGATAAGCATCTGGATCAGCCTCCTGAGCAACTGCCTTTGGCTCCGGCTGAGGCTCATGGGCTGCGGAGGCCTCACCTCCCTGGCAATGGCACCAAAAACTTGTTCGGATCCCTGTACTACTTGTTATTTTGGATGCGAAATCTAACCGGTAAGTGTACCGAGTCGTGCAAGTAATAATAAAACGGTAAGAATCGAGTATCAAACTCAGGGAATTAGTTTCATTTGGTGAAATTTCATTCAATAAACAGGCATTTGTACAAAGAATCAATAATCATGAATCAAAGCAAGAGTGTATTCTATTCTAATGATTAATTACAACAAATATGAGCAAGTGGGTGTTAAAATAGATAATTAAAAGCGTTGGGTCCTCCTACTGAGTTACTTGATGCAATTAAGGGCTTTTCTCTATTTAAAGATGTTCATGCGTTCTATGCTGGGGACAACACTCCCAAACATCGATGTCTCGCATGCAAGGACTAATTCTAATTAAACCTCATTCTCGGATGTCTCGTCGAACTTAGCTTAACCGAACAACATTAGGCTCACAACATAATAAAACTAAATTACCGCACTCCGTGTCCAGACATACGATAACCTGGCCCATTCTATCCATTTCTAAGGATGTAGTACATTTTCCAATGCTAAAGCTCCTAACTTTACATACAAATGGGTGATCAAGCCACAAGCATGCAGTGATTAAGAACAAATAGAAACATTGAACACATAAAAACAACTTCAAATAGATAGGGTAAGAATTTACATCAAATACACAGCAGAATTTCCCAACAAAGGGGTTTAGCCTTCCATCACAAGGCATCACCTTTCACAAGCAGAAAGAGGGTTTTCAGAGGTGGTGGGGATGTCTCCTCCACCTCTAGAAACCTAGAAATCACTCCTAAACCTAAGATCCTCCCAAAAGCTAAGGTTTTTGCTTCCTTGCTTTGTTTTGCGCCTTTGTTCTCTGTTCTTCGCACTCTATCCGCCAAGCTCTCCACTCTGATCTCATTTCAGGCTTAAAAAGGACTTTCTGACCTCGAAAGCGCTTAGCGCGAGTAAGTGAATTTTGGCTCAGTGAGCCAAGCGCTCTAAGCGCCAGAATAGACAGATGACTCGCTGGGTGAGCCGATGATGCGCTGAGCGCGTGCTTGCGTGGCAGATGATACTCGCTAAGCGCATGGTCTAGGCTTAGCGAGACAACAACTACTACACCTTCCCATTATTCTCCTTTTTATCTGAAATTGAAGTGAGATTTACATTAATTTCATGCGGAAAGTATCTATCGAGCAAAGATTAAACTAAACAAGAAAATATTTACAATCCTACAAAAAGAACCATAAATTGGGGAAAATATATACATTTTGGAAAACTTTTCTATACAAAAGTTAGTCGTAGATGGCGACTAACAGGTATCTTAATTTCAATGATACTATTACGTCCTTTGGATTTAAGGATAACACTGCTGATCGGTGTATATATCTGAAGGTCAGTGGGAGCAAATTTATACTTCTTATTTTGTATGTTGATGACACCTTGCTTGCTACTAATGATCTTGGTCTATTAAGTGAGACTAAGAAGTTTCTCTCTAACAACTTTGAAATGAAAGATATAGGTGAGGCAGACTATGTGATAGGAATTGAAATATTCCATGATAGATCACAAGAATTGTTAGGCTTGTCTCAGAAATCATATATTAATAAAGTTTTAGAGAGATTCATAATGGATAAATGTTCAGCATCTCCCATTCCAACACAGAAAGGAGACAAATTTAGTCTTATGCAATGTCCAAAGAATGATATGGAACGAAAATAGATGGAAAATATTCCTTATGCATTTGCTGTTGGGAGTCTGATATATGGTCAAACATGCACAAGGCCAGATATTATCTTTGTAGTTGGTATGCTTGGTAGATACCAAAGTAATCCAGGATTGGATCATTGGAAAGCTGCAAAGAAATTCTTAAGGTACTTGCAAGGAAAAAAGGATAACATGCTTACTTATAGGAGATTCAGTCATCTTGAGGTGATTGGATATACAGATTCAAACATGGAGGCTGAATTTGTGGCATGCTTTAAGGCTACAGTTGATAGTATTTCAAGACTTGGAGTAGTTGATAGTATTTCCAAGCCGCTGAAAATTTGTTTTGATAATACCGTAGTTGTCTTCTTTTCTATAAAAAAAATGACAGATATGCTAAAGGTGCTAAGCATATGGAATTGAAATGCTTTGTCGTTAAAGAAGAACTTTAGAAACATAGAGTGTCAATAGAACATATTAGCACTAATCTAATGATTGCTGACCCTTTATACCGCCCAAAGTATTTACTGGCCATGTAGTAAATATAGACATTATGTCTGCTAGTGAATATTGAATGTTATTATTATTAATAAAGTCTATTTGACACTTTGAGCTCATTATTGTGTAAGTTTATGAAATTTATGTTTTCTACTTTATGTGTATATGCATGCAAATTATGATGTAGAAAATATATTATGTTTTTGTTAATGAAAGAATGACTTTTGTTTGGACCCATTATGAACTTGTGATTTTACAGTCATATTAAAGAGAAGGATAATATAGTAGTACAGGGAAGATAATATGTTGATTAATTGACATGTAACCTCCATGACTCATTATTTTCCATCTTTAATTATGATTAATGATGAAGCCAATTTATTTAAAGTATTTTAATGTGCGTTATGATTTATGTAATTATTAAATCATGAAGTGTTATGGCATCACAAGAGTCAAGTGAGAGAATGTTAGAATAATGTGATTCATGTGAATTAAGGGCCTAAACTTTATTTAATAAAATAAAGGGACTTATTAGCAAATATGAGAAGTTAATAAACTTCTAATAAACTTATGGGAAGTTAATAAACTTCTTATAACTAACTTGATGGAAGTTGGTTAATAAAAGGAAAAAGATTCTATCTCTGCCATAAGCGTTTTCCTCTAATTATCATCAGGAACGTGAGAGAAAAGTAAAAGAAGAAAAGAGATAGATTGGGACAAAGAAGATTGAAAAACTTATGTATTTCATAGATCAAGGTTAGTTCTACTTATTTTCAAACTGTATGAGGGAATTATAGATTCTAATGTCCTTAGAATAAGTTATAGATTCATTGAACATAAGTGTATGGAATGTATAACTAATAGGATCGACCTTCTTTGAACAATTATTATACTCAATTAAAAAAAAAACTCATTTTTCTTATTGATCAATTAAATATTTGAGAAAACCATGTGGTAAAAAAAATGCAAAGATATCAAAAGTTAAGCTAAGCATTATCTTAGTCTTGTATGTGAGGAAAAGGAACAAGAGAACATAAGTGAATTGAAGCAGACGAAAGGAACAAGATGTATCAACCAATTGAGTTAGATTTCCTGGGTAGACATTAAATTACTAAAACAAGCCTAAAATGAATTAATTAGAACAAATAAGAAAATTTTCTGTATATTCACAATTTAAACTTGCACATGTAACTTCCACATAGTTCCATTCATTTTCAAAAAGCACCTCATACACATGTAGATTAGAAGATACGTATGATCCCATCCCATCAAGAACATGACACAATCAAGGGAACATTTATTGCCATTAATGAACATGGGATGAAAAAAAAAATCCAGATCCATTATCCATAGGTGCAATAAGAAGAAAAAGAACTTTGTCAGGGGAGTTAGTACCAAACCAAAAAGAACTTGAAGGTCCCTTTGCTTTGGTGATTGAACCACTATATATTACTCCTGGCAAATGATAGAGTGTTTCCAGCCTCATGCAGATCCTGTAATTAGTTATAAAGGAATTCATAAGCTTGTCAACGTTAAGTACACTACATATTATTAAATCAAATGCATTAAGAACAGGACATAAACTGATTTAGGAACATGCTTATACATAATACATGAGGAAGTCAAGGATATGCAGTCTCTTGCCAATAAATGTTTTCAGTATGATTGACTCCCTCTAATTTCCAAAAGATGCTCGTAACAAGTCGCATCTTTAAAAATTGAAATTCTTTTATACATTCATGAATTCTGAAATTATTATCAATCAGTCTAAATCTTTCACATGAACAAACTGCATGAAACCTTTTGAAAAAATAATAAATGGTTGCATCCTTAGGCACAAAGCCGTTCTACCTTTGAAGATACTGTTGAACCCGCTTTTTCTTCACCTTCTTCCTCACTACTACAAAGCGTGCTTTTTACATCGGTCAAAAATGACATTCTACATCGGTGGTCAACCAATGTAGAATACGATGTCGTTTTTAGTGTTATCTTTCAACATCGTTCCAAAATTCACCGTTGTAGAAATACTACGTTTTCTACATCGGTCCTAAGCCCACCACCGTCTTTGAAAAGTATTTATTGAAGACGTTGATGGATTCAAAACGACTTAGAAAGTGTTTAATCTACATCGTTGCCAAATTTGCGCACGTTGTTGAAGGTCGTATTTTTACATTGGTGCTATCCAGGCCACCGATGTAGAAATTACATCTTCTAAGTCGGTCGTCCCTTGGTAAACGATGTAGAATATGTCTGTTTCTACATCGGTGCTGACGTTAGAAACGATGTAGAAATATGGAGTTTCTAAGACAGTGCTGACGTCAGCATCATCTTAGAAACTCCATATTTCTACATCGTTCCTGACGTCAGCACCAATGTTAAATGTTGAATTACCTGCAAATAAATTTTAGGTAAATTAAATCAATATTACGACATTATCAATATTGCTAATAATCAATAAGTATTATTATACAATATTAAAATCAATATTTATAATTAGAAAACTATTTTATATGTTACTAATAATCAATAAATATATTTATTGATTATTAGTAACATATAAAATAGTTTTCTAATTATAAATATTGATTTTAATATGAAAAGTTGCGTATTTATAATTACAATATTATCTAAGTAATAATCAACAAATATAAATTAACATTCATAAAACTAAGTATATACTTGCTCAATTGAGACAATGAAGTATACCGAAATTAAGAAATGAAGTATACCGAAATGTTTCATGTAGTACTAGCTTGTAGGACAAAGCTATCTTGGAACTAAGTCATGAAATTAAGAAATTAAAGTTTTCTAAAATAAAAATTCTCTGAATGAAACAAATGAGAGCAAAAAGAATTTTTCTATTTTCTGCATGAAGCACAACCTGGTCACACCCTCCAAGCAATAAACAATGAGTTTGACTAAATAGGAAGCAGATCGTGGTCCTTGTCTTTAGGCATTATCTTCTAATTTTCAAAGACATTATAAAAGAAGTCAATAACTGGCATATGCAAAGCAGCTCTAGGCGAATTAAGAGAGAAAATTTAAGTGCACTTACCTGCATATTACCAATCAGCAATCCGAAAAGAACCAATCCAAGGGTTGCAACAACAATGGCGAACATTATTTCTCCAACAAAAGTGCTAGTAAGAAGACCTTGTCCCAAAGAACTACAACCAACATCATCAATCAAATCAGAGAAGTATGGTATTTTTTTTAATAATCAAGTATGATATTAGTAAGTATAGTTTTAGATAATCAAAATTGATAACCATTTATCTTTAAAATTAATTGGAAATTTTGCAGTGCTTGCTTGTAAACATTAAAATTTTGCAGTTTACACCTGCAACTTTTTTCATTTCCAAAATAGTTTACAATTAAAACTTTATTAAAAGAAATTACAAAGGAAAAAGCTTATCAAAATATATATTTTCTAAACTCCTTAAAAAACAATGAAAGCTAAGCATGCACTAATTGAAGGCCCAGTTGTTAGTGTTTTCTTAAGAAAAAATTACTTTTTTAGAAAAATACTAATTTACAATTACATGCACTTTTTATTTTTATTTTTTCCTCTGTTGTATTCTACACTAGTACTCATTGTGTTAAAACTTTGCAAGTTGCAGGTAAAGATTGGGAATTTCTTACAAGATTCTCTGTGTCTCCCTCTCTACCAAAACAAGCTCTGAGGTGTGTATCTTTTTGGTGTTGGCAGCAACTAGGGTGGTTGCAGCATGCTCATTTATATCAGACACGGACAGTGCTGTGTTCGTGCTCCCACTCTTTCTAAAGGCTACTACAGACAACACGTGAGGATGGGTCTTATTAGGAGTTAAAGAGGTAGCTTTTCCCAAAACATACAAAAATCAAACACAAAAGTCCAAATATAAATCTATTTAATGGTTGGTTTGATATTTAATATTGTTTAACAATAGAATTCCAAAGCAATAAGAATCTATTTCAACATCATTAAATAATATTTGGTTGCTCAAAAAAGTAGAATGAAATAATAAAAACATGATCAAACAGAACATGGATGCCAAAACATCATTATACCAAGAGGGGTCACAATAGAGTTGTGCAAAAGCAATCAAACTAGGATCAGATGAGAAGGTACCAACCAATAGCATATGACATTAAATGACCTTATGTGTGAATTATTCAGCAGAATCAAGTTGCAAGTGAAAAATTGAAATGAGAATAGATATAACTAAATGGTTAAAAGTATATTAATATAAAATGATATATGAGTAATAAAGTACATGCTTGTTTAGTGTTGTGTTATTCAATAAGAATTATAGAATCTTACCTTATTCTTTCATTTTATTTGTTTCTTTAAAAGATAAATCACTCGTTAAAATAATTAAAAAAATTATGAATTTGCAGAATAATTAAACTTAATTTAATTTTATATAAGTTCTTAGATTGTAATTTCAGTGTTATGTTACTGGTGTACAGTAAAAAGAAAAGGATATATTACCATGTATTTTATTAGTTTTAGATAGTAATAATTTACTTTCTAAAAAAACATTTTTTAATTTAATCTCAAATGATTGAATCAAAATTAACTGCTAATAAAATCTCAATTCAAATTTTGTAAATGGAAAAAAAATAATTAAAAAAATCCTATTAAAAATAATCATTCAAATTTTTTAACAAAAATTAATTATCAATAAAATTCATGATACTTCGTTCCAATAATTTGTTACATGATAGAATCAAAGAAATGATAAACTAATAGACCAATTCAGCCAAATTAAAACTACCTCACCTGATTGTAATTGAAGTTTACGTCAGTCACAATGTAGGTAGGCGCATACCTGAATAAAAAGATTAGAAATTGAAGTATATAAGCTACTTTTATTAGTCTAATAATTGAGTAAACAAAAAACAGCAGCTTGAATTCATCACATGACATACCCATAGAAAGGAAGAGTGTGATTATGGAATGGCAGAGCAGTTGTCCTCACTGGATAATGATATGGCTGCACATGATTAATGGCTGGTGGTGGACCTGATGCATTGTTAACATTCTTCACTATTCCACCATTGGATCTCCCTGCGGATAGCATCACAATGTTAGACCTTCATGATGTTCATAATCACCAAAAAGGCCTACTCAATTAATCACTCAAGTAGTGTAGTTGAAAATGATTTTTCACATAAACTGAAAATGTTACAGTCCATATACATACATTACTCAATTGATTTATAGTAAGAATGATTTAGATATAATGACATGAGGTTTAATTTACAATAAAGAAAACATGTAGTTTCTACTAAAGTAGCTAAAAACGAAGATGAATTAATTTGTGTACCTTGTGGTTGCGGTGGAGGTGGTGAAACATTGGAAGAAGACCTTGGGCGATGAGCACCTAGGAAAGCAAGATTGCAATTCGCTCGACGGCCATTGATAGTGAGAGTTGTTGAATCCTCACAAGCCTTCTTGACAACCTCAGCGTCCTTGAAAGTCACCTTTTATATATATATTTACCACAAAGATTACAGCATTAATTGATTAACATTTATGATTACTATAGCTAGCTAGCTTTCAATATATGAATCATGAATTAATTAATTTAATTACTTACAAAGCCATAGCCTTTGGATTTGCCAGTGTTTTGCCTCTCTAATTCTGCACCATTCAGTGTAGCTAGTTGGACTTAGATAAAAACAGGGCAACCCAATGGCCTCTACAATAAGGATAAATTATTAAACAACGGATCTTACATTAATTTTCAGTTGATGCAACACATCAAACATCTGATAGACGTCAAACACAGAGTAGCAAATTGTCCTGTCCAATACTTTTTTGAGTATATGATCAGCCTAAAAGACAGATCATTAAAATCAGTTTTAAGTCAGGTTGGATCAAACAATATACAATAAGTCTCTAGTCAAAGTAACCTGATTGCCAAAAACATATTTTACTCCACAAGGATTCCCAATATGGGGGCAAGTGACAGGTACTCCAATTTGATAAAAAGGGCAGGAGTAGGGATCAAATGTGAGTATTAGTAAATGTTAGTTCATGTTCACAGATAATCTGATGGTTATAGCCTCCACAACTCAAACAAGTTTTCAAACACAAATCTAGTGATGAATATTAGTAAATGTGAGTAAACATGACAATTGACACGAGAATGAGAGAAAATTATACCAATCAACAAATTAGACAGTCCTCTTAGTCTTGATGGTGGCAACAACAGTATTGACATCCTTAGGGACAACATCACCACGGTACATCAAGCAGCAAGCCATGTACTTGCCGTGCCTTGGATCACACTTGGCCATCATGCTGGCGGGCTTGAACACGGCATTGGTGATCTTCGGCACCCACAACTGCTCGTGGTAGAACTTAGCGGCAGAGATAATCGGAGCATAGGATGAAAGCATGAAGTGGATCCTAGGGTACTTGCCACCGTCGACGGCGTTGAAGACGAGGAAGCCTTGTAGGCCGGTGCAGTTGTCGACGAGCTTACGGATGTGATCCAAGCACAGATCTATGATCTCTTTGCCAACTGAAATAGGGGAAAATAAAAATTAGGTTAGAGAAATTGAAATTGAAATTGAGGGAGGGAGGAACGAAATGGTGTAGTGGCCGCTGGCGAAGTTGCTGGCGGCGTCTTCCTTGCTGGAGATGAGTTTTTCGGGGTGGAAGAGTTGACGGTAGGTGCCGCAGTGGACCTCGTCGATGACGGTGAGTTCGAGGTCGACAAAGACAGCACGGGGGACGTGCTTGCCAGATCTAGTTTCACTGAAGGTTTTGAAGGCGTCGTGGGCTACATCGAAGGTGGAGTCAGAAGGCATCATGTCGTCGGGCTCGATGCCATGTTCGAGGCAGTAGAGTTCCCACCTGGATCCACATGACGACCTGGAAAGCCTCCACGAGGACAAGCTCGACAGCGTTGGAAAGCCTTCCCGACGAGAAACAAACGACACAAAATGAGTGAGGTAGGGTATAGTGCGATTGTGCGAGAGGGAAAAAGATTTAATCCCACTACTAGAAAAAGTAGTTTTCACAACACAGCAACGACATCGGTCAAAAATAACCGCTGTAGTATAACACACGGTGGTAGTTTCGTAATTATCAGTTAAAAAACAACAACGGTGATGTAGATACCCGTACTCGAATAAGAAAGCTGAAACTTCCACAACGTTTGTTTCATGGAGACCGATGTGGTGTGCACGACATGTAGATGGTCACGTGACACTCAGTGACCTCACTCGCGTTACTGTGGACCTCACTCGCGTTTCAGACCTCACCGATGACCTAGCTTCTTCGCTCAGTTGCCCTACACAACTTTCATCACTGCTTCAGTCACCTCTTCGGTACTCTCCCTTCCGCGTCGACAAGCACACCCCATGACTCAAAGGTGAAACGTATTTGGCCGCTGTTCGTGAGAGGCTTGAGCAGTTACAATAAACCCCATAATCATCCTCGAAGAAGGCCAAACTGAACCCTAGCCTTCTCATCTTGTAAGGTTTCTTTTTCCCTCTCTTTGATTTTTCTATGTGTTTCGTTTTCTACTTTCTTATTAGCTTTATCATAAGTTAGTTTTAGCTTTTGGACAAGAGCATGTGTAGAACCTTATGTTTTAGCTTCTGAATGAGAAGTGTGCAAACCATAAAATGACAGACATTGAGGGTTAGATAAGCTGCAGAAAAATAAAGGCTAAAAGAAGATGTCATTTTCTGTCACTCAAGGACGGGCACTGCCTGTTGCTCTATTTGAGCCCTTGTTTGGTGTTTTCCCTTTGTGTAATCATTCAAAGACATGCCATTATGCTCCATTATCCATAGCCATTTGGGTTTCTCAAGCCTCAATGTCTTCAATTTCGTCCTTACCTACCTAGGGCTTCTATCACAATTTCTATCAGAACATCCAACCTCTATCTTCTGCCTAACCATATCTGCATATTTTAGGATTTGCTATTATATCTGATTTCTGGATCCGGGTATATTTCCTCTTCCTTAATTTGGTTATGTCATGATGTGTTCTTTTTCTCTTAGTAATTCCCCCTTTCAATGAGATTTATTCCTTTCTGATAAAAATAAAAACTAACTAAAGTATATATAGAAATTAAAGCCCAAAACTGGTTTCAAGTTTTGGGAGGTGGACACCATGTCTGTGTTCTGGTAAAGAAGATAACATTTTCATCATTCATAAGTTTCTGAAGTTGCAGATATAGGTATATAGATCTGGGGGTTGTTTTCGGTTTGAGATTTTTATATTATTTTAATTTGCTGCATAAAAAAATTTGGATCTCAGTACCCAATCACACAAGAAAGAGTAAACGGATCTAGCATGAAAGTTACTAATGTACTATATGTGTAAGAGCTGCAGTATGCTACTCTGTACTCTAGGATATAGGGCATCATCCCACAGAGTTCCTTTCTCTTGTTCCTGTTTGTTGTTGCTTTTCTTTATTTAGAAAAAAATTAATAAAAATGATAAAACAAATGTCTCAATTTTTTTGTGAATTTTATCATATGAGGATTTATGGATTTAGCAGTTAGCACACCAAAGATGTCTTTGACTGGTCTGGTCTGGTTTTGGTTTCTTCATCTCTTTCTCTAGGGTGGATTTCTGTGGATTTGATCCTGGATTTAGGGTAAAGATGGTTCTATTTTCATTTTTGTGGTTTTTCTGATTCTGATTATTAGTTAATTAAACTTTGAAGGCAGGTTGTTAGATTAGGGCGGCGCTGGAATTTCTGCCTTTCTAAGTTTGTTCCTGTAGCGAGTCCTCTCTTCTGCAGCGATGAATGCTGAGATAACAGTGAAAAACAAATTTAGAATAACATTTGGAAAATATTCTTTTCTTTTTGTTTGGCCTAAATTATACTTTTGTTTTTTGAATTCTTTATAATTCACCAATCAATAAGCAATATATTGCATAGTACTTTGCTTAGAAATATGACTGCTTACTCTGCAGAAGCCACTTTCTATTTATAAATAATCACATGATTATTAGGTTTCAGATATTATACCTATTCTGCATGTTTGTAATATGTTTATAGGTTTAAAAAGTTCAGGTTGTCTTTGGTATAAGCTGTGTATGTCCAATTGAATTCTTGAACGAAAAACTCAGCTTAGACACACGTAAAATTGTCATCTTAATAGTGTAGCTTAGGTAAATCATGGCAAATATAAGATGAAATGGGAGAAATTTTATGAATAAAGGATGCACCCTTTTTGAAATTGGACATGGATAAAATTGTGTGGCATGCTTTTATCATATTGTATTTGAATGGATCACAATCCTTTAATCTTCAGGAGCTTTATCTTCGTCATAATAACATTGTTTTGTCATCTCCTCTCACTACAAAAAAAAATGTTAAATAATGAAAGTTATTTTGCGGAGGTTTTAGAAATCTCCTTAATTTATTAAAAACTATCATTTTTTGAGCTTAATTTGCGGAGGTTTGTAACCTCTGCTGATTAAATATTATTTTTCCACTCTTTTTTCTTTAAAATAAAATAAATCATGTTTTTTTCTGGCAAAAAAAAATTTCCTCTCAAAAAAATCACAAAATCCCAATTTCCCTCTCTAACTCCCTCACATCCCATTTTTTTCATAAATAAATTTATAAAGCTTTTTAGTATAAATAAATAAATATAGAGCAAATATAGGGGCTGAGTACCCTAGGTATAAATAGTTATGTTAAGTCAGGTGTCTCCTCTTTTCCTCATTTTCGTTTTTCTCCTTCTCCTCTCAAAACTCTCTCTTTTTCCCGCAGGCCACCAAACCTGTCTCAGAAAAATGACGATCTCGGATTCATTCACCGTTGGATCGTCGTGAAATTTAAAAAGAATGTTCACAACCCAATTCCTAGAATTCTGACCGTTGGGAATTTCGATACAATGTCTGAGCTAAGAGAAATACCTTTCGCATCGTAGCCTTTTTTCTTTCCCGCAGAAACCCAAAACGGTCTCAATAAAACTACGATCCAGGTTTCGTTAACCATTGGATTTTCATGAAATTTTGATACTTGGTTCGTGTTTCAATTACGCACACCTTCACCGTTGGAATTTGCGAGATAATAGTCACAGAGAGAGAAAAATGAATCGCAACAAGACAGTACAAGCGGAGGCTTCAATCCCTTCTCTGTATCTCTGACGTTTGGGAACTCTATTAGGCCAATTAGAGGAAAAAATTGGAGGAATCTCAGGGAACTACTAGAGATGCGGCTATCGCTGACTGAAGACACGTGAACCCAGGTTAAGGGATGGGTTATTCACAATTAGGGATTAGTGAGAACATGTGTAGGAATCCTTAGAGATATCAATTGGAATGAGTTTTTGGGTGTTTTTATAATTTTCATTTTATCCTTATAATTGCTGTGAAATTATATATGTTTGATGAATCAGTCGATGTCCTAATGAGAAATTGCTGTGAAATTGATGTGTTCTTGTGTTGAGTGTGAACCCCTTAGAAAAATTAAGTTTTTTTATTAACGTAAATTATATTTTAAATAATATTATTCAATGACTTATTTTATACAAATTATTATCTTGTTCTAATTAGATTGTTTTAATTATTGAATTGTTTTTATAGCTAATTATATGATTACTATTACAAGTTGTAAACTTGAAATTGCTTTGCATATAGGAACTTTGCAGGAGAAATTAAGAAATTCGAAGCAAACAAGTTATTTCACACACTGGTGGATCCAAAGCTAATCCTAGAAGAAGAAATGAGTTGGTAATGACACTAAATGTTAACTTTTACTAATTAAAGAAGTTCAATGTTTACTTACTCTTTATTTATCTTAGTTGTTAGAAACTGGGAAGCTAGCAAGTTGTGGACAATTATATATTGAAACTCATAAAAGGAAAGATGGATCATTTGTAAATGAAGCAGCAAAGACTATAACGGTATGTTTTTCTTTAGTAACATTGTTTTCAAGGATTGTGCTTAATCTTAAAACTTTTATATTTCATTTTATTACATGTTTGCAGGAACAAATTGAAGTAGGATTGACTCAAAGCATAGTTGATGAATCTGAAGTTTCTCCTCTTGATGCTGTTGGTATCCTAAAACTTGTTAGTATAATACACAATGTACTCTTAAAATTGTTTTACATATGTCTATAGTTTATTAATTTATTCACGCATATTAGTAAGGAAATATATTTTGTAATTGGTACGTGTGTTTATTAAGTTAATTAATTTACAGTTTTGTAGGTATATTTTATAGTTAATCAACAATATTAAGGTAGAATTTTATTCATTTTGGCTAGCTCTTAATACTCTTTATCTCAAGTTATGTCTTTAAGTAAACATACATGACCAAGGTAATAACCATGCATAAGTTTAGAATATTAAAACAATTGTTTAGAATTGATTATTTTTATTGACGGTCATTATGATTTAGTATGTGTGATACACCCTTGTATATAGTATATGTGACTAAGTGTTTTTTCTTTTCTTATTTCAGCCAAATGATGCTTCAAGTGTTCCTAATACACCTTTGGATGCAAGAGGATTTTCTGGTGCTAGCAACCCTTAGTTTGCTTATAATGTATTTTGGATTTAAAGTTTAGTACAAGACTAATATTACTTTGTTATGGATTTTATGTCATACTTTGATTTACAATAGAAATTTGAATTATAAATCTTTGAACTATATGTTATTATTTTGGTTATTGAAATATAATTTCTACGTCCTCATTATGAGTTTTTTTATTACATTTTTTTATCGATATCATAAGAAAATGAAAAATTGTAATACATGTAGATTATGAAACTAAAATGAGTATACAAAATCATTATATACAAGAAAATAAGGAGAATTAGAAATCAATTATCAAACATCCACTGTTAGCATGATTTAAAAAAACTCCTCCATAGTATAGTTTTAAAACCTCTTTTAATAAACCTCTGCATTTAGCATAGGTTTAAAATCTCCTACAAAAAACCTCCATATTTAGTGTAGGTATAAAAATCTCTTCCAATAAACCTCTACAGTTAGCATAGGTTTAAAACCTCCTTTAAAAAACCTCCACAGTTAGCGTAGGTTTAAAACCTCTACAAAAAAACCTTTGCAAAATATTCTCGATACCAGAGGTTTTCAAAAATCGCCGCTAATTGCTTGTGGCGAATATAACTGCGGAGGTTTTTGAAAACCTCCGTAATTTATTTTGCGGAGGGTAAAAACCTCCACTAAACGAAAAAATAACCTCCATTATTTAACAGATTTGTTGTAGTGTCTTTGCCCAAACATTCCTTCTCTTTTGATCCTTGACCTTTCCTATTATAATATGACATCATCAGTCTTTCCTATAATAATATGCCCATCTTGATTGAAGCATCTCAATATGATGCTTTTTAAAATTAAAGTAAGTTTTATCAAGATTTTTTAGCTTCTTTGGTTATATGCCCAACTACATAGTAGTTTTTGTGTTGCTAGCTTAAGTTGACTCGAATTAGTAGCTTTACTTGTATAACCAAACATATAGTTAATTGAGTGTATATATACCTATATGGGGTAGTAATTGTAGGTTTGCTGTGTTTTGAAAAGGCTTTGTAAGTAAATCAAGGTTATATAATATAACTTGGTTTGGGTGTCATTCATAACAGAGCTTTTATATCTTAAAACATTTGTTTGGGTGAACATTCCAAATTATAAAACTCAACTTTAAAATATTCCAAAGTTTTAGAAAGTATGCCACAGAAGCAATAGGAGCTAACAATGCTGCAATAAAAGTAATTCAATCTGGTTTCATGCCTTGATTTTTCATGTCATCAAGGGAAAAAACACTTTTCATTTATTCATAGGAAAAAAATAAGTGATGAATGGACTGTATCTTTATTGTTTGATTATCTATGCTCTTAATCTTATATCCATGACCTATTTCTTTTGTGGCACAGATAGTTGAAGTTGTTTGCTGCAGGTTGACTCCACTACAGTCAAACCTATATAAACATTTTATACAATCCAAAAATGTAAAGTCCATTTTTTGTTGAGCCATTTTTTTTTTCATATATAAGGTGTTTTACTCTGTTGGGAATTGATAGAAACAAGATTATCAAAACCGAATTGATAAATCCATGTCCTCAATCACAGGTTAAGCGGGCAATTACTGAAGAACTGAAGCAATCAAAGATTTTGGCCTACGTAACAGCTCTCAAAAAGTTGTGCAATCATCCAAAGGTATGATCTGGATCTTTTTTTGACCAGAAATTAAAAAAATCTAAACATAATTTACCCAAAATATATATATATATATATATATATATATATATTTTATTAGTTTCCAAATTAGTCAAAAGGGATGAGGATAAGCTGATATATAATTTATGTAGTTATAAGGAAACAATATTAATGTGAGGCACTCATGCATAGAATGAAGTACAATACATTCCCCCAGGACAAAGTGTCACCAGAGATTATGAGCAAGACATGAGAGCCTGTCTAGGGACAAAGCTAGTGTTTTTTAGTTAAATTCATGCATTGTATATGCTACTTTTAAAATTCGGATTGGATTCCCTTCAATGCCTTCTTTTTCAAGATCCCCCTCATAGTGATAACAGAAGATGAAATAAAGAACACATGGTGCTGAGTAATAGTGTTCCTCACAAGGCACCGACGACAATGAGGATGACAAAGAATTTGTCCAGGGTGCATGAATATTACACATAGATTCTGTTTATGCTCTTAATGAAGTGGATTTGTTTTTATACTCAATTCACTATTCAATTAATTATACCTTCTTTTCCTTTCCCACCACAAAGAAAAGATTATCTCATCTTCATGATATATGTCTACCTTTTATTGCTGAATGGTGCTTTTCATCATTTGCTTCTGAGGTGATAAAGAATTACACACATCAAGCTACATATATACACCAAAGTCATTGCCTGGTGGTGTTACCCCACCTTTTTAGCACTACTTCTCATTTCATTAGTTGATCATAACTTTTTAATTGAACTGATGTTTAAGTATATTCTCATGGAAATCAAAACTAAAGTAGAAAACAGGTTAATTGACAGAAAGCTGAAACATTATTGAAAGCTGAATGGACTTTAGAAGAGGGATGTTAGAAAGACCTAAGAGACATAGCAGCTAGTTGTAGATAAAGAAAAGAATTTCACATATGATAGGTTTTCACTATTGATGCTTTCATTCAGCTTTCTTGTCCACGTGAAATAAACATTCCCACAGGTCTGAGGGCCTGTGATTAGCCAACTTATTTGTTACTAATATATTTTCATAGCTATCTTATCTCCCTAAAATCTTAATCTTCAATTAATACTACACCAGAAAACTAGACAGATTTGCTTTGTGCCGGAGAACATGCTTCTCTGTCTCTGTTGAGTGAATGTATGAGAGACAAAAATAGGGAAACACAAAGAAGCTAGAAGTCATTTTGAAAAGATAATCGTTTGTTTAAAAAAAGCTAGAATTTTCAATCGGGTTTTGGTGGAGAAAATTGTGCCTCCATCAAAGACCAACGCTGGCATTTTGTTACCCGAGAAATCCTCCAAGGTTTACTCTCCCAATCCAATTCATTCATACCCTTTTGAATTCCTCCTTTTGGGTCTTCGATTTTCATCTCAAAGTTTCATCTTGGCTTGATTTGTTCAAATTTACTTATTCCATTTGCACTCCTTTTTTTAGGGGTATTTAAGTTCTCCAATTTTCTGTGTGTGATATTGTGATATGATATCGTACCCAGGTGGGTACTAATTAAGCCGATGCCTGCTGTTCAATTTTTTTTCTTTTGGATTGTGATCCTGTGGTTCTTTGTATTGTAGAGTAGTTGTCTTAGTGTATTTCCAATAACAATTAAATTTGATGATTTTGAGTTTTGTTGGTTGAAATGGTCAAAGTCTTTACCAAGTTAATGTTTCAGTTTCTTTAGACTGATAATTGACAATTTATCATTGCAAATCATGCATATTGTGTTAAATTCTTGATTTGTTGAAGTGCATTTGCTGAGTTGATGTATTTTTACATGTTTTTCTTTAGCTAAATTCCGAAAAAGTTATTGCTGTTGGCCCTGGCTTTCACAGTAAGAATGGGAAGCTAATTCCTGTGGCTGTTAAGGAAGGTGATACTGTTCTTTTGCCTGAATATGGGGAACTGAGGTGAAGCTTGATAACAAAGAGTATGTGTTTTTTTTTATATGTTTTATTTATTAGTTTATTTTATACCCTCATTCAATTCTTCAACTTCATCCTGAAGTTTAATATGGTAGATATAAATGTTTGAATGGACTATAATTATTCTTGAGGTCCTATATTTTTGTAAAGAAATTGTTTCTTTTCATGATTTCACTTAAACTTTGATAGTTTTGCCTACATGATGCCTAGAAGATTCATTTCTTGTTACAAAGTTGATCCCTTCAGGTCTAAGTGAGTAAATGTTATTGTGTGTGTCAGCAAATTAAGAGAAAGATGAAAGGAAGAGAAAGCCTTACCATAAGGGCATGCAAGAAAGATATGAAATGGAGAGAAAGAAACTGAAAGGAATAAAAAACAAAAGTTGGATGGGGGAAATGAAGCCTGGTCCCAGAATCAATTTTTTTTTTTTTTTTTTTTGTGTTAAGAGGGTAAATTTCCATTGGAAACTTTCACTCATCTGAGTACTCTCCTCCTCCATGACCTCGAGCCAGACAACATTCCTCTCAACCTCACCTTTGCAAGGAAACATCTCAAGTTCTCAACCACACACATGACATGTGTGTGTAGAGAGATCCTTCAAAATAAAGAGAGAACCTAGCTAGGTACGTAGCTACACCTATGATCTTGTGGTTTGAAGTTTGAAGTATAAACAAATGAAGGAAGTACTTTTGAGTGGAATGAAATATAACCAAATTAAAAAAAAAAAAAAAACCTTCCTTGAGAGTCAATCAGATCCATTTCCAGCTGAACCAAAATTGCAAAATCTCACACACCCACTACACAAAATGCTGAAAAGTATACAGTTTTATCTGTAATAATTAAAATCGAAATCCATAAGGATAAATATATATACCACTGACATGAATTATACAATCAATCAGCATGACGACATATCAATGCTATACGCATTAATATAGGAATAAAAGTACAAGTTTATATTATTAATAATTAATAATGTTCAATGAAACATGGAGAGGTAATTTTAAAAATAAATAATATAGCACTGATAGTGTATTTTTTTAAAAAGTTATGTAAATATTGTTTTTAAAAGTTAATATTTACTCAATTCTTGACTTTACGGAGGAGCCATATGTATGCATATGACTTACTTCAAGAGTGAGCATAAATATCTCTTTAGGATTTCAGTTGTTCATTTTGTCCTGGAGTTTAATTTGAAAGTTAATTATATGGTTGTGTTGGTGAGATTCAATGTTAAAATGTAGTTTTCATCAGTTTGTTTATCCATGTATATGCGTGTTTATTCACTGTCTCCCTTATGTTTTTTAATTAAAAGCTTCTGCAGAAGTACTATCCCACCTGAAAGGTAAAAAGAATAGTGCTTGCTATCAGTACCAGGACCCTAGTTGTGCTTGTCTACCTTTTCAACCTAATCATATTATAGTATAGCTGCTAGCTAGTTGTGCAGTTTATTCTTTACTGTACTTCTACATTGAAATTTTTGTAGTGAATGATACAAATATAATGAATATATGATAAAACTTAAAAAAGCCTTGAGATTTATTGGACAACATAAAGATGCAGTTTCACAAATATTTCTAGTGTTTTTTTTTAAATCAGAATTTAATATAAGTATGATTTTGATAATATGCTTAATAAAGGTTTAAGTTTTCTATTAAATGTTAACTTGAATTATTGAGGTGAAATTTCAATTTTGATGGAAAAACAACACCAAAAATATATATAAAATTATATTTAAGTTTTGTCTTTTTTCTTGAACTGATCACAAACACAGTGCAATTTATATTTATATTTTTATTTCTGTCTTCTTCTAAGTTCTAAACCCAATTCTAAAGGGGAGAATCTACAACCGAACCAAATGATTAAACTCAACAACAAGAAAAGAAAAGTAAATAAAAAAAGGAGAAAAAAAGAGAGATTGTTTTACAAGTCTACCTATCCATTCCTAAGTTACTTTTCATATAAAGATGTGATAATATTTGACTTTAACCTTCTGGATGGCTCATGGACCATGTGTTATTAGTGGCTAGTGCGCATGAATTGTATTCTTAAGTCCAATTACATAAATTCTTATTTTAAGATTTGACTTCATTTTAAACTCATTTTTTATCTTCATAGTCCTCCATCACATGTCTTGGGTTGTTATTTGTGCTCCAAAATGTAAGGGAGGTTTGGGATTGAGGAAGATGATGGAAGCTAATCTTGCCTTTATGATGAGGGCTATTTGGCAGTTATCCTCTTATGAGATGTCCTATGTTCAAGAAATGTTAGAGAGAAATACAGATGTGGTTATGGGAATAAACTTTCTTTTAGACAAATCACAAGAGTTTAGCAAGTTTTGGCAAGATATTTGTGCACCTTGGGAAATTTTTAAAAGAAATATAATATGTGGAATTGGGAATGGTCAATTAACAATATCCTTTTGGCTTGAGTAGGTGGCTACCTTACCCTCTGGTTGACTTGGTATCTAAGTTACCAGCACCACTAGTTTTAATTTCAGGATGGTGATATTAACACTAATGAGTATTTATTTTAATTTCAGGTTCCTATAAATGCTGCTGGTTTGATCAGATATAGGTGGTGCCACCCCTTTTTTGGTAAAATTCTCGTCCATCTCATGAATATGATAATATATAGCTCACTGCTGCAGCTGTGAAAGATTGGAGGTACTAATTTTAAATGTTTTATTCTTCTATAACTGTTTTTAATTGAGAATATATGAGGTTAATTGACAGGTATGAGCTCTTCTTGCATTCCAATATGCGCTGTTGTGCCCAAACTTGCACTAAACAGTTAAAAGCCTAGACAGAAAACTATGGCAGTATATATTTGAAATCCTTTATTTTCAACATATGAAGTTTGGACTGTTTCCTTTATTGAAACTCACTACACTTTTTTTTTTCTTTCATTTTTCCTTTTATTGTTTGATTAAATATCTTAATTATTTACTTTAAATTAAATATGCAGATACTGGAAGGACTTCTTGAACTACTAGAGAATAAAGAATGTGCTCACTGGAAAGCTAAGTATGTATCTGGCTGGATCTAAATGATCCAACTTTGCCTTTGAATGTCAGAAACTGCAAGCAGTTAGCTTGATACTCCCTAGAAATACCGGTATTTTGTGACTGATATTGCTCATACCTAAACAATGATCCTTAGCTTTGACCTGATATATAGCCTACTTAATAACTCAAAATTTTCATAATAGCTAAATGAAAACCACAGACAGTTTCACGCATGATGTATCATTTACAATAAAGCCTTCTTTATGCTTATGCACCCTTTTTCTTTTGTTGAGTACTTGCTGACGAGGTTAGCATTAATATTTGTAAAAGGCCAGTCAATTATTATGGATTTGTATTACGAAAATTCTGAACAATTGATTTTTGTTCTAACAGTTATTAGTTTCACACTCTTATACATATTCAAAATGCTATTGGTAGAAGAAAGTTTAACCAACCTTCATTTTTATTAATTACATTTTGTTGGAGTTTAGTATACAAATTTATTTGTAACTTTTATGTCAGTCAGTTACAGTTCCTATTTACATCCTTAATTACACGATTCTTCATACCTTGTGCTTGAGAAGTAGAAATAAGCTCTGATATATTGGATATTATGTGTTTATTGTTTGTAGGTAGTTGCCTCTGAAAAATAACCTAGAACCAATGAATTTTCTCATGTACTGAGGAGTTGAATCTACACTGCTGTCTTTGCCTTGCCATTACTGTCGTCACAGTCGTAGTTGTTATTTACCATATTTTTGAGGTTTGTATTTCTTTGACTCACAACAATGATAATTGAATGCTTCTTTATACATGGCGTGATGTATTATATAACTAAATTATGACCATTGTGAGTGAACCTTAGTTTCCCGTTTGAGATTCTATACATCGATTAATACAGATAGTTTGTATTAATCGGTGTATTGAATCTTGAATTGTCCGTTTGGACAGTTTGGGAAGAATCTTTTTTATAGTAGATTATTACGTATAGGTTAATTTTCTTTTCTTAAATTTGTCAACATTTCGGTATACTTCATTTCCCTTTGTTCTCCGAGTGCATACTTGAATGTGGTGGATAACAATACATCACCGCTTTCATCTTGTGTACTTGGGGACTTAGGCGAAATGCTGCCAAAATTTTGTCAAATTTAGAAAAGACAATTAACTTGTAGTATTCAATCTACTATAAAAAAATTACTTCCTGAATGGGATAGGGCCACACCTTTACTTAGAAAAGTGAGATGTCGCATGCATGTTACATAACTTCATAAGGTTGTGCAGCAAACAGACAACATGGATCGAAGTTGGATGAGAGCATCACGCATCACTGCTGAGTATGGGACAGGGGTGGAACAGTTTCTCCAATTTACCGAAATGCATGCCCCCTCCTTGCGCGGCAAATATTTTTGTCCATGTGTAAAATGTGCAAATGGTAGACACCAGACGCTAAATGAAATAAGATCACATCTAATATGTCACGGGATGATTCAAAATTACACAAACTGGATATGGCATGGGGAATTGCCAGACAATCCAACATTGTCTCACACCGAGGCAGTCGATGTAGATACGGGTTGTCGTATAGAAGACATGATTCGTGACCTAGGGCAGGATGGTTTTCGGCAAGCACATGCTCCTTTGTATAACAAAATAGAGAATGATTCAAAGACTCCTTTGTATTCTGGGTGCACAACATTCACAAGGTTGTTTGCGGTCTTAGCTTTGGTCAACTTAAAGGCACGATTTGGCTAGAGTGACAAGAGCTTTACTGAATTGCTAGTGTTATTGAAAAAGTTGCTTCCTGAAGATAACACATTGCCAAAAAGTCAATACGAGGCGAAGAAGATCTTATGTCTAGTGGGAATGGAGTACTAGAAAATCCATGCATGCCCAAATGATTGCATATTGTATAGAAATGCGTATGCAAAAATGCGCACATGCCCAACATGTGGTGTATCCCACTTCAAGGTCAACAACAATGAAGAGAGTGATGTTGCAACCGCAGAGAACAGTCATCCAGCAAAGGTTTATTGGTATCTTCCAATAATACCAAGGTTTAGGCGATTGTTTGCTAATAGATACAATACAAAATAGTTGATGTGGCATGTTGAAGGCAGAAAAATTGATGGATTGCTCCGACATCCGGCTGATAGTCCGCAATGGAAGGCATTCGATTCTTTGTATCCTGATTTTGGGAATGAGGCCAGAAATCTAAGGCTTGGTCTTGCCTCTGATGGAATGAACCCTTTTGGTAACTTAAGCACCAGTCACAGTTCATGGCCTACTTTGTTGATGATTTATAACCTTCCTCCTTGGTTGTGCATGAAGCGGAAGTACATAATGCTTTGTATGATGATAGCAGGACCAAGACAGCCCGGTAATGATATTGACGTGTATCTAACTCCGTTGATTGAAGACCTACGAACAATGTGGGAACACGGGGTATGTGTTTGGGATGGGAATTTGTAGGAGACCTTTAGGTTGCGTGCAATGGTTTTTTGTACCATAAATGACTTTCCAGCATATGAAAATTTAAGTGGTTACAGTGTGAAAGGCCATCATGCATGTCCTATATCTGAGAAAAATACAAGTTTCGTCCAACTAAAACATGGAAAGAAAACAATATACACAAGGCATCGAAGATTTCTGAACCAGTTCCATCCATATCAACGATTGAAGAAAGCTTTCAATGGATCTCAAGAAAATGAAAGTGTGCCAAAACCATTACAAGGTAAAGAAGTACATGATCGTGTGAACGACATCATAACTATCTTTGGGAAGACGTAAAAAAAACAGAAGTGAGACAAACATCTGGAAGAAAAGGTCCATTTTCTTTGAGCTTCCTTATTGGTCTGATCTTGATGTTAGACATTGTATAGACGTCATGCATATGGAGAAAAATGTCTGTGATAGTTTAATTGGAACCCTTCTTAACATTAAAGGCAAGACAAAGGATGGTTTGAAGTGTCGTCAAGACTTGGTTGACATGGGTATACGGGAGCAATTACATATCCAATAGCAAAAGGTTCGTGAACATATCTACCCCCAGCATGCCACACAATGTCAACAAAGGAAAAAAGGATTTTTTTTCAATGTTTGTGGAATGTCAAAGTCCCTGAAGGATACTCTTCAAATATCAACAGCCTTGTATCCATTAATGATCTTAAATTGGTTGGCTTGAAATCTCATGATTGTCATGTATTAATGCAACAACTACTGCCTGTAGCAATTCGGGGAATCTTGCCTGACAAAGTTCGGGTTGCCATAACTCGTCTATGCTTTGTTTTTAATGCTATATGTAGCAAATTCATTGACCCTACAAGATTGGATGAATTGGAGAACGAGGCTGCCATTGTCCTTTGTCAGATGGAGATGTACTTTCCTCCATCATTTTTCGACATAATGGTTCACTTAATTGTTCATCTAGTCAGGGAGATCCGGTTGTGTGGTCCTGCATTTTTACGGTGGATGTATCCAATTGAACGGTACATGAAGGTTTTAAAGGGGTATACCAAGAATCAACACCGACCAAAAGCTTCGATTGTTGAAAGGTATGTTGCTGAAGAATCTCTTAAGTATTGCTCGCAGTACATTGAAGCTGCTAAATCTGTCGGGGTACCTAAACCTCGTCATGTGGCGACACTAGGGGGCAAGGGTACACAAGGCTACAATGTTGTGACAATGACTCGCCACGAGATCTCACAAGCACATCTATATATATTGAATAATGCAGCAGAGGTCATTCCATACATAGATGCCCACAAAAAAGAAGTCACCGCACTTAACCCAAAATTCAACATGATGAGGGTTTTGCAAGAGCACAACAGAACTTTCATGAAGTGGTTTAGACACACAATATTTTCTGATGAGGCTACTTCAAAAACATTACGATTGTTAGCTCTTGGGCCAAATCTAAATGTTTCGACGTGGCAAGGGTATCACATCAACAATTATTCCATTCCTTTCGCTGCTGACCATCAGAGTATATACTTTGCTTTTTGGATTACTAAAAAACCAAACTGAAAGCATGGATGGCATTGAAGAGCTAGATCATAGCCGGTATCAGGCAACTCAAAGGCCAACCCAAGATCAGATGAATAAGATCGCTTCCTCTACTTGGAGGGCTGGGAGCGGACATGGGCTAATCCCTGGGTCTGGGTGGTATGGCGAAAGCAGTGGGAGAGTCCGAATATTATGTTGGTTGTAGGATTAGAAGCAGCTAAAGAATCCGCATCTGTTGATGCTGATTCGGATCACTTTTGCAGTGCATCAGACAACAATCCTATTCGAGCATCTATGCATTACTTTGGAGTCATTGAACAAATCTGGGAACTTGACTATACTGGTTTTAGAGTGCCTGTGTTTAAGTGTAAGTGGATCAATGCCCGTACCGGTGTCCGACAAGATGAAATGGGATTTACCTTAGTGGACTTCAACAAGGTGGGTTACATGGACGAACCTTTCATTATGGCACAACAAGCATGGCAAGTATTTTATGTCGAAGACCCTTGCGATTCAAGATATTCAGTGGTTCTACAAGGAAGATCTAGTGGTTTAAATGCCGCACATGATCCAACGATGCTTGATATTTGTGAGACACCACCTTTTTCGACAGTTATGCCTAATATGAATGATTCACACTATGTTGACGATGTACACACAAATCGTAATGATCATGATGAAGGACTATGGGAGAACATTGTTACATAACTAATTCTTATCAATGACATGTAATAACCTTATGCCTTTTGTGTTTTGTATGATATTAATGTTCATATATTTCCTTTTAAGTAAGTTTATAAAATTAGTACGTTGTTGTTTATAACATACTTCTTTTTCTTTGACAGGTTCATGGCAGCCCCACCAGCGTCCCCTCCGAAGTCAAATATTCAGTCACCAACAAAGTCTAGGAATACTAGAAAATCAACACGGCTACGGAGGTTGACTGTAAGAGCATTGGATCAGCCAAAACCAACTGTTTACGTGGATGCCGCAACTGGCCGAGGATCGAGTCCATTCAAAGAGAAATTCCACAATTATCTTGGGGTCGTGGCCAGAGAGAAAATTCCCATTGCACATAATAGTTGGAAAGATGTTCCAGACACGCTAAAGGACCTAGTATGGAATGACATTTTGGTAAGTGATTTTAATATTAAGTACATGTTGGTTTATTTGCTCATAAAATTGAATGGTATGCAATTTGTCAAACATTTACAAAACCCTTTGTAATGTAGGCAAAATTTGATATCCCAAAAGCATTGAATGCAAAGAAAAAGGTCATGTCCACCGTGGCCAGTAGATGGAGGCAATTTAAATGTAACCTGATGACTAGATTTGTGTATAGTAACTCTGAAGGTCAACATGAACATGATCCTCCGGTCAAATATGACGTAGATAAAGAAACTTGGGAGCAATTTGCTGCAAGCCGCAAAACTCCTAATTGGCAAGTTAGAGGTCAATATCTTTCAATGTTTCAAAAAATAAATTGGTGAATATAAAGCCAACTTAATCTTTAATGATTATTAAATAAATTGCTACATCACAGGGAATCAGGAAGAAAATGCAAGAGATTCAAAAATACAATGAATACCCCCATGTACTTTCTTGTGGGGGTATGATTTGCTTGAAAAGAAGATGATGGACGAGAAGATGAAGAAAAGACAACATGACACAATGACAACTGAGAATACACCAAACTCTGGGGATCCCCCATCTCCCATTCAAAGACATGCCAAATGGGTGTTGGCACGCACTAAGCAATATGGACAGATGACATCTCAGTCGGCACAAGAAATATCTGATAAAATTGTGAGTTGCTTGTTCCATTTCTAATACAATTTACTGAAATTTGAAATAATTGTTTGTTTTTGATAATTTTATGACTTGGTTGTTCAGATTGTAAGTTAATTGTACATTTATAATGTGCTTGATGCAAGCCTCATTGGAAGAACAAACGAGACAGGGTACCTTTGTCCCCCATGGTCGTGAAGGCATACTGAACACTGCCATCGGGCGACCGGATCATGGAGGCCATGTTCGGGCAGTGGGGTCTGGGGTCACAATAAGTCAATACTTTGGAAGGGCAGCACGTGGCTCCAGTTGCTCATCAGGGTCGATCAGCCATGTACAATTGGCTGAAATAATTGGAGGCCTACAGGAACAGTGGAAAAATGAAATACAGGTATTGAAAGATGAGTTGAAGGAACAAATCATACTTGAGATGTCGCAGAGGGGATCGTTGATCCCAACACATATTCAGCCAGATATACATGTGCTAGGAGCACGAGTGAGCACAAAAGGGAGCAATGCGGAGAGTGTTGTCAACCCATGTCTACCTAATGATGTTGCTCCTGTCGAACCCCCTATGGGGTTGTATGTGCAGCGCCAAGATTCAATTGAGTTGGTGGCCTTGGGAAAAACATATGACGGAGGCTCGACCATACACAATGTGGCTTATGCAGACGATGTCGTAAGGGTTAGTGTTGAGCAAGTTATTAACGGTGATGTTGAGGTCCCATTCCCAACATCAGAGATTAAGTGTGTCAGGCAGACCCTTCACACATTCATTGCATGGACAACACCACTTGTTAAAAAAATCTTTATTGAGGTATTTTACTTTTTATGTTTTCCAATTCTATACATACGTACCTATATCATAACACACTTCCTAACATTAGTTTAATTGTTGGTTTCCTTAAATATTTAGCATGAGGGCAGCAGTCCAACTAAAGACACTGAAGCTGTTGAAGCGGTCAACGATGTTGTTGTAGATGACCCCTTGCGCGAGTTGATTAAGAGCCTAGTTGACATTTATGAGAAGCCTGTAGAGTTAGTGTGGGATGTAACTAAATTTGGAATTCCAAATGCAGCTGCATCATTGTTCGTAACCTGTGCTGATGTGAATGAAATAATATCAGGCGTACAGTGTTTGAACATAGTTATACTACAATTGTGGACCATGTAAATATATTTCATGTCATTCACTAATAATGTATGTCTACTGCGTTATATACATGATGTTAACTGAATTTTTCAACTGTTAAAAATAGTTATATGGACCAATTCAGTCAAAGCGACGGTCTAGGATCAGTGTATGGATTCCTTGAGCCGCAGGCTATACTGAATGCAAATGATAGATGTGGACAATGTGAAGAATACATTGAAAAATTGCTTAAGGAATCGAACCGAAATGCCTATCTAGGCGCTTATTTGAATCAGTAAGTTGACTATGTTGTGTTATAAGTTAAATGATGTTTGTGTTATTGATACATCATTGTTGTACACGCAAATGTAGGGGACATTGGCAGCTCATTGTTTTATGTCCTAAAAAAAATACTGCCGTATGGTTTTGTTCTTTGCGTAGAAGGCCAGATGTTCATATAAAAGCTGCAATTAACAAGTTAAGTAACTCATTTTAAGTTGTGGAATTTTGGTTATAGAACCCGCGGTACTGTAGTAGTGTTGCCCACATTAGCTAACAATTTTAATGTTTCTTTACAGTGCATTTAAGACTTTGGAAACCAAGAGTGATGGGAAATTTGGTCACAATACACCACGGTGGATTGAAGTGAAGGTTAGTCGTACATTTTGAATTTGGATACAATTGATTTCCATTTGGAAAACATGTTAATTGTAACGTTGAATGATTTTTCCCATTCAATGTGGAGTCACGTTCAAAGCGGAGCCTATGAGTGTGGCTATTATGTCTTGCATTGGATGTGGAACATAATCGTCGGGCAATTGAAGACTAATTGGACACTGGTAAGTTTTGTCTTCATTTTTTAGCACTGTGTAACTAATTACTTGTATTTTATATTGTGTAGTGGTTCAGTGATGGCACGCCGCTAGACATCAACATCATGACAACATTACGAAAAAATGGGCAGAATATTTTGTAAAACTTAGAAGCATCCAATGTACAAAGCTATAGTTAACATGCAAACAACCGCTTTCGTGTTTGTCATGTATTTGATTAAGTGTTAGAAACAATTTACCTGCTGTAATGACTTTTATGTGTCAATAACAATAGATATTTGTTAAAAACATGTTGATTTCCACCTCTAGTCTGCACATGTATTTTGTTTTATACTATTTCCATGAAATTTTATTCTTGTGTATTTCTTTTCTCTCTTCAATTTTACTTGGGGCCACTGCTGAAGTGAATGAAACTGCTAAGAATTTTGGTGATGAAAAGCAAAACCCTTCAGGTGAGGATGATGTTGCTGCAGATGGAAACAAGGAAAATCCTACTAATGAAGCTGAACAAAAAGAGCCTGAGAATAAGGTGATTGTTCTTTGTTTATTTCTAATGTTCTGATTTTGTCTGGTTCTGAAAATGTTAACATTACCAGTAGTCAAGCAGAAGATTTTTTATTTGTCACTTATAACTAGCTCATTATGAAATTGTAATTGTGCATATGATCACAGATGTAAAGTCACTTACATTTACAGGAATATTCTGGAGTCTGTTGAATGAATGATAATCCGGTAAAGTTTAGCTTGCCCTTTCTACTATGAGTTGTCACTCATTGCTTTGGATCTTTATTTTTTATTGTTTTTGTACTACTTTTATGTTGTGCACTTTTGAAATTTAACTGTGAATTTGAGAACTCCTGTGATTATTCAATCGTTAGTCACAGAAGAAATTCTCAGTTGGCTTAATTTCCATTTCCATCATTAAAATTTGACAATTTTCCTTCTCAATATTGGGTGTATTTATACTTCTTGCATTTCTTAACATGCCTTTTATTTCTATTGTTGTATGTAGAATTTCTTAGTTAATGCTTTTAGTTTGTTTAAATTTGATAGCTTAATTAATAGCATTTCTTTCCTGGTAGATAGGAGATGACTCTCGAGGAATATGAAAAAGTACTAGAAGAGAGAAGGAAGGCTTTCCACGCACTTAAGACCGAGGAGAGAAAAGTAGATACTAAAGTTTTTGAATCCTTGCAGCATCTCTCGAACAAGAAAGACAATGATGACATCTTTATTAAGCTGGTTAGCCTTACGACTCTCTGTTTTCAGTCTAGTTTAGTTTTACTTATTAAATTTGTTGTACTAATACTTAATGTGAGCCTCACTTGGATTTTTTCTTTGTAGGGAGGTGATAAGGACAAGCGCAGAGAGACACTTGACAAGGAGGATAAATTAAAAAATCTGTGACTGCAGTTTTTGGTTAATAATTCCATTACTTCTGATCATGTAATCAACAATTCCATTACTGAAATTGTTATTTCTGGACAAGGCTCGCAGTTAAGTGTTAACTCCTTATTTAATTTATTCTACCATTTTCATTGAATTACCATGGGATTAGAATGGATACTCCACCACTGTGGCACTTCTTTATCTCTAATTCTTTTGCTATTTACACAATCTTGTTTAATTCTCCCAAAATTTCAGGTTGAGTTGGTTCTTGCCCAGTTCAGAAGAGCTAAAGGGAGGGTTGATGAACCAGCTGTCAGGTTGTATGAGGATATGTTGTCTGTTTACAACAACAGCAGTGATGCAGCTACAGAATTAATGAACGACCCTGTCATTGTTTCAACGGGACAGGTATGTACATTATATGATGCTCCCTGACAGCTAAATTGCAAATAATGTGCAGTTGGCAATTATACTTCTTGATGCAGCTAGTTTTTGTTAACAGGAGGGATTGAACCCGCGACCTTTTCCTCCTTCCCTTCCTTCTTAACCACCCAACCAACCTTATATCTTCACACTTTCTCTTCACTGATTGCGAAGAATGAGAGTTCTATATCAATTTTGATTTTTCTCTAATTATTATCTATTTGAATTTCAGTTAAATGTATTTCTTAACAAGAGTTCAGTTGGTATGTTTTCACTATGATGTTTAGAACAAATAATATTTTTGCAGAACAAATACCATCTTTTCAGATTAAATAGTTAAAGATAAGTAGTATTTTTTTCATGCAGTCTTGTCACGTTTCTGTTTTCTGCACTGTCCATGTTTTTTTTTTCTCCCTAGTTCATGTGAAAAGAGGTATCTTCTTAGGGATTAATAAGAATCCGATCTGTCCTACAAATGCTTGGCTCTATTCATTGCGATTGCCACAAAGGCACAAGCTTTCTTATAAGTCAAGTCAATTTGTGTGTACAAATTTACATGGGCATGTTGCTTAAAGAACTCAAAAAGAGGGGAATAATTCATGGAATCATGTTTAGTTGGGGGGTGGAATTGGATCTTGTTTCCACCATAGGGAGGAGTGTTCTTGATCCAAAAATGTGAGTCATCTAGTTAGAGGCGTGTTTGGTGATAAAGCTATGCAATTAAAATGTTTTTTTATATATATTTTAGTTTAGTGGATAATGCTAGACATAACATAGTGTCCACTTTTGTCAAATACTATGTAAGTGTGTAGTATATAGTTTATAGTTTTTCTGTTGTCCTGAATGGACCATTCCAGGATCATGACTCATGAATCCACCTTTTTCTTTCTAGATTTGGGGCCGAATTACCTATTTTGTTGTTGGTCCAAATGCTACAAAAGTTGGAAGGCTATTATTGAAGTTTCTTGTTGAACCATACCATACCAAAACAACAAAAACTTTGAATAACAACGTGCTTTCCATATTGGTTGATTAAAATTAACTCTTCACATATTCTTCTAGGAATATTTGTAACTATAGGTCTTAGAATTCCATACAGTTTGCTAGTTTTGAAAGGAACATCCTAGGTCTGATATTTTGCTGAACAGTTTGTTAAAAAAGTTTATTGGGGGCATAGACAATTGATAAATTTATGTGTAAAATAACAGGAAAATGGAGAGGAGAGCTTTGAGGAGTTGCAACAGCTTTTTGAAGACATGTTTCAAGCGGATATTGGATTGGATGGAGGCCCTTCTCTTGCTTCTTCTGATTCCTCAACTTCATCTGCTTACATGACTTATAGTGAAAGTTCTAGTTCAAATAAACGCAATTCCTCTGAGATGAATTTCGGGAAGGCAGAGAATTCTTCTGTCTTTGATGCCAGTTACCAGAATTTCTGTTTTGGGGTTAGTATATGCTTCATTTTTCATATTTTTCTTTCAATATATCATATATCATCCATGGCATATACATATTGATTATGAAAAGTGAAAGGTTACATCAACAGTATATAGAAATTAAACTCAACAAGGATTTTGCATGATCTGTTCGGTGTATGTAGCTATATGCCAAGAAAGTGTTAAATTGGTTAAGGGGAAAGATAGTTTATTCATGTTGAATCTTTAATTAGAGTCTTTTAATCAGTGGTGTATTTTATGTTGTTCATGTCAACAAGGTCGGTCATGTAAACTATCATTACCAATGAGTGAGGATACAAAAACAATGGAATCTGTGTGAGGTATGTGAAAGTGGTAAGTGATTCCCTCTAATCTTCTGCTTATACTACAATGTCATTTATCTCGGATTCTTTGGCTGGTAATGAAGTGTTTTGTGAAAGTCCCAATTCATATGTGCATCAGACATTAAATTACATGGCATACATAATATTTTTCAGAACAAATATTTAAAGATAAGTAGTATTTTTAAAATTTTAATATATTGAATATTGCATTCTAATTAAATAATTTTTATTATTTTAACCAAAAAAAGTATAAACATGAGATAAAAAAAAGACTGCCATCGTGCTTAAGGACTTTTTCTAATTTTAAATATGTCTTTGGTGCCTTAGCAACTATAATTTTTCCTCCCAACAATATTAAAGTTTATAAACTACATTATCCATATCTAATATAGCTTTATACACTCATAGGTGGTAAAAATAAGCTCAAAGTTGACAAATGCTTGACAACTCCTGGAATGGCACCTAATCTTGGAAAGGTATTTTTTATGATCTTCAATAGTCTTATTCTAACTTGTATAGTCATCTGAATTAATAGCTTTATCTTCTTCTTCTTTTTATTAGATTAATAGTTATATCTTCTATTTTTGTTATTTCTTTCAAGCCTGAGCATAAGTGGGGATTCTATTCTTGTTTTATAGCTATTTATGTTTTATATCTAGCAAATATCACTATAGTCATATTTATAAACAGTAAATTTTTTTTAATATCTTATATCAATTATTTATAGTCATATTTATCACTATAGTCAGATTAATTTTATTTATAGATAATTTTATCATTATAAATTATTTATTTTAATTAACCTCAAATTATTATGCATGTTAAATATGTTTTTACATTGGTGCCTATGTTACCACCAATGTAGAAGTTCCCATATTCAACATCGTTGCTTTCTGTAAAATGATGTAGAAAGCGCGGCTTACTACATCAGTACCTACGTCACCACTGATGTAGAAGTTCCCATATTCAACATCATTGTTTTTTGTAAAACGATGTAGAAAGCACATCTTACTACATCAATGCCTACGTCACCACTGATGTAGAAGTTTCCATGTTCAACATCGTTGCTTTCTGACCGATGTAGAATATGCATTTTCTAGTAGTGTCCCCTTCAAGGACGGTGTTCATAAAACCCGTCTTTGAATAATTGAACTCAACGACGGTGTGTTGAGCACGTCTTTGTAATACAAATACAATGTCGTTTTCGTTTTAAATGTCATTGAAATACACCTATTATTTACTAAAATGCCACCGTGTCTAAAACAACGTCGTTTTTTGAAGCACCATAGTTGAAGCTGCATCATAGGATAAGTTTTTTGTAGTAGTGTACTTGGTAACTGAACAACTCCACAACTAATCAGACATACTTATGGGAGTGTACTGCAAATGAAGTTCCCTTACATTTTCCATCTTTTCTGATATTTTTGGAAAACTCTCAAGTATAACATGAAGGATGGAGGTCTTCAAGCGAGGTCAACTTGATGGTTGGAAAACTCCTAAGCTTGTTGCAACCAAAAGCACTCAATATTTTAAGCTTACCTATAAATTAAACAAATCGAATCATGAGCTGTAATTAAATTCTGACAATATTCAAATGAAGGTTTCTCAAAATTTGGCTAACCAGATGTGTCAGGTATCTTTTCTAAAACTTTTTGCTTGAAAATTTCAAAAGTTTCTCATTCACGAACTTCTGCAAAGAAAATTAAAATAAAACAGAAGAAAGAAACAAGTAAATGAATAATTGTAAAGTGAATTTCAGGTATCTTTGTTAAACCTTTTCGCTTGAAAATTTCAAAGGTTTCTCATTCACGAACTTCTGCAAAGAAAATTAAAATAAAACAGAAGAAAGAAACAAGTAAATGAATAACTGTAAAGTGAATTTCAGGTATCTTTGTTAAACCTTTTCGCTTGAAAATTTCAAAAGTTTCTCATTCACGAACTTCTGCAAAGAAAATTAAAATAAAACAGAAGAAAGAAACAAGTAAATGAATAACTGTAAAGTGAATTTATTAATTTACAAGATGAGGAAAATTTACTCATTAAATTTACCATCAATAAGTTGGTCAACTCAGTTGTAGAAATACGACTGCAGGGTAACTTGCATATGGCAAGTTCTTTAAATTTTAACACCAAATCATTAAACAAAGCGAAACTTAATCCAAGAAAAATTATAAAGTAAAAAAGATTGGTAAGGTGGAGTACCCATGTTTGATTTTAATGTCGGACAAGTTAGCTACTTGATGCAGAGCCATCTTCCATTTCTCCAACTTCTCCATGCTATGCTTTAAACTCTCCTCATGTTTCACCAAGGCTTCTCCATAACTACCTTCCTGCAGTCGCACCTGAGAATGATCCACATTATAAAAGACTGGTAAAACCAACATTCTTTTTCTCTCAAGGCAGTCAAGGATGGTTGCAAGTTCGTCTAAACAAATGGAGGAAGAAGCATAGTTTATAGAGAGCACAACGATGGCAATCCTGGACTCTTCAATTGCCTTCACAATTGCCGGTGTTATTTCTTCTCCTCTGTTAAGATCTTCATCAATGAAAGTGTGGATTCCGCTATCACGAAGAGCTTTGTAGAGATAGCCAGTAAAACCATGGAGTGTGTCTGAGCCTCTGAGGCTGAGGAACACATCATAGTTGAATGCTTCTGAATATGACTCTAGTCCAACTGGATAATCCCCAACATGGAAAGCATCCTGTTTAATCTTGCTAGAGACCAATTCAACTATCCTGGTAATAAACTCGTATTCATATCCATCCCTATTCAAACAGGGAAATTTGTGTGAAGTCAAACTAAATGTCTCATATCCATTTCTTGGTATGTATGTTTTTCAAGGTTAACAAATATCTTGAACTCTTTAAATTTTAACATTAAAATAGAATTAGACAAGTGAAAATTAATTAATGGAATTAAAGCAAAATAAGTTAAAAGATTAGCGAGGAAGACCCTTGTTTGAAATGATAGCCTGAGAAGTTAGCTGTTTCGTGCAGAGCCATCTTCCATTTTTCCAGTTTCTCCATGTTATGCTCCAACCCGTCCATTTTAGCTTTGAACTTCATTTCATGATTAGCCAATGCTTCTCCAAAACTACCTCCATGGAATCGAATTCCAATACTAGAAGGATCCACCTTGTAAAAAATTGGCAAAACCAACAAACGTTTTCTCTTAACGCACTCAAGAATGTAAGCAAGTACGTTTAAGCAAAATGAGGAAGATGCATAGTTCTGAGAGAGAAAGATGATGAAAAATCTGGAGTCTTCAATTTCCTTCTCAAGTTCTGACGTTATTTCGTCCCCTCTCTGGAGCTCATCGTCATCAACGAAGGTGTGAATTCCACTGTCATGAAGGGCTCTGCGGAGATTGCCAGTGAAACTGTAACGAGTATCTTCTCCTCTGAAGCTGAGGAACACATCATTGGTGAAGGAAGATGATGATGGCACATCTATGAAACGTGAGAAGAAAAAGATTAGTATGATTGTGGATGGAGTGTTGGAGTTCAAAATTTCTAATCTTACTTACGTTTATTAATCTTGTCGAAGACATCATCAGCAATCTTCCCAATAAACTCGTATTCATATTCAGCTCTGTTTCAAACAAAAAATTATAGTTGTAGTGAAGTTAAACTAAAACCCTTGTATCCATAACATGTCAAGGTTAATAAACATTTATTTTCTCTTTTAATTTTAAGAAAATTATAAAGCAAAAGCTTGGTAAGGAGGGATACCCATCTTTCAAAGGTTGCCCAGCCAAATCTGCTACTTCCTGCAGAGCCGTCCTCCATTTCTCCATGTTAGGATGGAACCTTTCCTCAAGCCTAGCCAATCCTTCTGCATAACTTCCTCGCTGGTGTCTTACATCAGAAGGATCCACCTTATAAAAGACAGGAATAACCAACAGAGTTTTCTCGCGGTAGCAGCCGAGGATGGTTGCAAGTTCATCTAAGCAAAATGAGGAAGAAGCATAGTTTTTAGAGAACACAGTGATGGCAATCCTTGACCCTTCAATTGCCTCCTTTAGTTTTTTTGTTATTTTGTCTCCTCTCTGAAGGTCCACTTCATCAATGAAAGCACGGATTCCCTTGTCACAAAGAGCTTTGTAGAGATGCCGGATAAATTCATAACGTGTGTCTTCCGCTCTGAAGTTAATGAACACATCATATCTGGATGCACCGGAACATGTTTCAGCCATTAGAAGAAAAAAGTTTAGTATTATTATGCCGGAATGTAGGTTGGTCTGTTGGAATATAGAATCAAACTTCATACACTAAAACTAATTAAAGTGGTAAGTATAGTACCATGATAATTTTTTCCTAAGTCAGATGTCAAGGTCAAGGAGTGTTTCTTAAGTTAATGAGTTAGACATCAATCTCATTGTGATTGATAATTATCACTGTGCCAATGAAATTTTATATATGATGGAAATCAAGTTCAAATTATGTTGTTGAATAAAAATTATTATCACTTAATCCCAACACTCCTTTAATGACATTAATTTTACGCGGGACATATATATACCGATTATTAAATACATATCATCCAAACAGTGATTAGGCGGACATAACAAACCAACTTGCATAATAAAAAATAAAAAAAAATACCAACTTGATCAGCCTTATTATGCAAAGGGGGAAATATCTGGCTTTCTTTTAGTCAGCGGTCAAAGTCATTCACTATATCACCCAGGTACAAAGTCTTCACAATTTCATTTAACATGTCTAAAATAATAGTAGTACTACTTTATAGCAATTCCATTTATATATCACAAAATGAAGAAGTTGAGATGTTATAGAAACTCTTAGATGCGGTGTGCACTATTTCCCTAATGCATGAATAATTTCTAAGCTAAAATATTTTTTTCTCTCATAAACACAAAGTTGTAATATATTGTTTTTGGGCTTAGACTTATTTAAACATACCATAATGACTGTTTCATCGATCGATGTAAATATAATATTTTTTATATTAATTGTGTATATAACTAATATAAAATGTGATATTTTTTGTTTGTATATATAATTGATGTAAGCAAATAATTCAAGTAGATTTGGATATCCAAATTTTGTCTAAGAAAAAAAATGACATTTCAATTTTAAAATAAAACACTTACTGCAAATTTTATTGGAACAAAATCAGAACATTTTATAACTTTTAAATATCATAAGAGTAATTATGGTGGATTTTTAACAAAGTTAGTATGCATGAGTTTGAAACTCTTTGTGGGTGTTGTTTGTTAAGTACCGTGAAATGTTGTAAAAAAAAATGTATGGAAAAAGTTAAACCATATCTTGTTCAAGTATGTACAAGTATTTTCTCTTATTAACTGCAGCATATGACTCCAATCCGTAAGACACGCTAGGATGAATTTATTCTATTTAGTGGAAAAACAGGGCAATGCAAAAACAAAAACAAAAACGCGTTCGTGTTAGCTTTATAATAAAATGGAAAACTGAACCCAACTTCACATTACTGGAAGCAACACGAACCCAATTTCATCCGAAGGAGGACCGAAGATTCTTCGAGAGTTAGAGGAAATTATGAAAAAACTTATTGGGAGAAGCTCCCAAGAAAAAATGCCTAAACCATAATTACTGGCTTTTATTTAATTATTATCCGTTTGAAACTTGAAAGTGGAAAAATAAAATGGGGTCATGTATTTCATCACCCAGCACCAATGTCACTACCCACACTTTGTATATCCCGAAACATACACTTGTCCTTGATTTAATTACACCTTAGCAGTAATGCTAATCAACATCATTCTCATCATCCTCTTATGCAAAATTGCAATTGCTTCTTGTTAGATATGAAGATGGGAAACTTATTATTATTATTATTATTATTATTATTATTATTATTATTATTATTAATCAACTTACATTTACAATAATTCTTTTAGAGTTATATTTTGTATTTTTATGATTTATTTTTTTGAAATCAAATGTTATAATAGATCATTAATCATATTGGTTAAATTTTAAAAAATAAATAAATGATAAGAATGAAACTGTTGTTGTCAGTTGACTCTTCCCATATATAACCTTCATTGTAATATAATTTTTTAAAAGCATGTATTTTCTTCTTGTATCAATTGAAATAAAATCAATTTTAATTTTACATGTAAATTAATAAATCATTTTACAAAATTTATTATTTATTAAATGTTAATATTTATTTTTCAGAAGTTAGATATTTAAATAATTAAAGTACCAAAAGAAAATCAACCACCTTTGATAATTTTCTAAATTCACCCTTGTACTTATTCAATAGTCAACTCATCAATTGTCATCTCTACACCACTACTTAAGGTTAAAACTTTTTATTTTGTTTCAAAATAATAGTATTAATAAAGTTTTAAATATTAAAAATGATTTTAAACAATGTTATAAATCTAATAAGCTTTATTTGATTTAATTCTACTTTTTCCAAATATAATATAATTTTTTTTATGTTAAATGATATAAGTAAAATCTCTAAATCTTTACATTTTCCTTATAATACAAAATTTTAAAAAATTATTATATGACGTCTTTCGATGATAAATTATTAGAAATAAATTCAAACGATAAAAATATTAAATATGTTATTTCATGTAATTTGACATTTATCAACTAGTTTTTTGGTTAATCTTACCAAACTCTTTCAACTAGCTTCCGATTTTTTTTAACCCCTAACTTGCAGCTTATAATCTCCCCTTTAGTTTGTTAGCTTTCATCTATCTTATAAGCTAGTTTTATCAAACATAGTCTAAATTATTGTACTTTCTACACATTTATGGATTAAATCAAAATTTTTGTTTTGAAGGATTAAACTGTCACCAATATACACATTGAAGGACCAAAATAGCATTTACCTATTTTTTGTACATAGACTCAAGACCTTCTATAATAGGTGAAATTGTTGGACATTTTAGTGTAATTGATCTCTTTATTATGTTAAAATAAGAGTGCACGCTTGTTTTAATGTAATAACGAGATGTTCGGTTTAGGCAAAGGTTGGAAGTTACATGGAAGTTACTAAAACTTCCATCAACGGTTGGAAGTTACATGGAAGTTACTAAAACTTCCATCAACGGCAATTTTTAAAAATAAATAACTTCCATCAACCGCCAAAAACCACTTGTTCTATGATTATAAATAATCATCCTGGTTCAGAAAGCACAAGATGTGAAAAACATACAAGACCAAAACAAAACTCTTGAATTATAATCTTCTGATTTTATCCGATTGAACAATTTTGGTTGAACCCCGAAATTTGATTCAATCTGAAAGTGTTTATACACGACTTCAGATTTATCCAGGATTATCTCGATTTTCAAAATTAACCAACAAAAGATTGAATCAAATCTTTCGAGATGACGAACGATAGTTCGAAGATGACAAGCAAGTTTGCAAAGTTGGACAAGTTTGAAGGGAAGGATTTCAGAAGATGGCAGAAGAAGATGCACTTTCTCTTGACAACATTGAATGTGGTGTATGTGCTGAGTACACCAATGCCGGTGTATATGGAAGACGAAACTCTGGATCAAACAAGGAAGCGTTCGAAATGGGAGAACGACGATTACATTTGTCGTGGACACATTCTGAACGGTATGTCTGACTCTCTCTTTGATATTTATCAAAATGTTGAGTCTGCTAAGGAATTATGGGACTCTCTTGAATCCAAGCATATGGCAGAAGATGCCTCAAGTAACAAATTCTTAGTTAATAATTTCTTTAATTACAAAATGATTGATTCGAGACCTGTTATGGAGCAATATAATGAACTGCTGCGGATTTTGGGTTAGTTTACTCAACATGATTTGAAAATGGATGAATCCATTGCAGTTTCATCTATAATTGATAAACTGCCTTCTTCTTGGAAAGACTTCAAGCATACCTTGAAACATAAGAAGGAAGAGTTGACTCTGGTTCAACTCGGTAGTCATTTCATGATTGAGGAGTCGCTGAGGGCTCAGGAAATTGACAAAGTCAATGATAAAACCGTAGCAGGTTCCTCTTCCGTTAATATGGTAGAGGAAAGTGGAACAGTTAAGCAAAATTACAATGCTAAAGGTAACAAACGAAAATTTCAAGGAAATAAGAACAAAGGTCCAAACAAACAGACAAAATTGTCATGTTGGAAGTGTGGGAAACCTGGTCATTTAAAGAGGGATTGCCGGGTGTTCAAAGGAAAGAACAAGGCTGGTCCAAGTGGGTCTAATGATCCTGAAAAGCAACAAGGTCAGATTGTAGTGAATAATTTTAATTCGAATACGAATTCAAATTATGTATCACTAATATCTGATGCATTCTATGTGCAGGATGATGACGTTGCTTGGTGGTTTGATTCGGGAGCAACAAGCCATGTGTGCAAAGATCGTCGTTGGTTCAAGGAATTTAGACCAATCGATGATGGCTCTATTGTGAAGATGGGCAATGTTGCAACTGAACCAATCCTAGGATTAGGTTGTGTGAATTTAGTTTTTACTTCCGGAAAAAGTTTGTATTTGGATAATGTCTTATTTTGTACCTGGTATTCGTAAGAACTTATTGTCTGGTATGGTTTTAAATAATTGTGGTTTCAAGCAAGTACTTGAAAGTGACAAGTACATCTTGTCAAGACATGGTTCATTTGTTGGATTTGGTTATCGTTGTAATGGAATGTTTAAATTAAACATTGATGTTCCTTTTGTTCATGAATTTGTTTGTATAGCCTCGTGTAGTTCTATAACTAATATGACAAAATCAGAAATTTGGCATGCTAGATTAGGACATGTTCATTACAAAAGATTAAAAGATATGTCAAAAACAAGTATGATTCCTCCTTTTGATATGAACATTGAAAAATGCAAAACTTGCATGTTGACCAAGATCACTAGGAAACCTTTTAAGGGTGTTAAAAGTGAGACTAAAGTCTTAGACCTTATTCATAGTGATTTGTGTGATTTGCATGCTACTCCATCATTAGTTCATAAAAAATATCTTGTTACTTTTATTGATGATGCATCAAGGTATTGTTATGTATATTTATTAAATACAAAAGATGAAGCTCTTGATAAATTTAAAATTTATAAGAAAGAGGTAGAACTTCATCAAAATGGGCTAATCAAAACTCTTCGTACGGATAGGGGAGGTGAGTATTATGATCCGGTTTATTTTCAATCTACTGGAATAATACATCAAACTACAACTCCCTATACACCACAACATAATGGTGTAGCCGAAAGGAAGAATAGAACCTTGAAAGAAATGGTGAATTCCATGTTATCCTATTCGGGTTTAAGTGAAGGATTTTGGGGTGAGGCTATGTTGACAGCCTGTTACTTGTTGAACCGAATTCCTAACAAAAGGAATAAGGTTACCCCATATGAACTTTGGCACAAAAAGACACCAAATTTGAGTTATCTCAAAATTTGGGGATGTAGGGCTGTAGTCAGGCTTACAGAACCTAAAAGGAAAACCATAGGTGAAAGAGGTATAGATTGCATATTTATTGGATATGCTGAATATTCTAAAGCATATAGATTCTATGTGCTAGAATCTAATGATTATGTTGCTGTGAACTCGGTTATAGAGTCACGAGATGCTATCTTTGATGAACAAAGGTTTACATCTATACCTAGGCCAAAGGACATGAATTCCATGTCGAAAGTCTCAGTTAATATTGAGGATATACCTTCAACTAGTACTGAAACTAGAAAGAGTACGAGAGTAAGAAAGGCTAAGTCATTTGGTGATGACTTTCAACTCTATTTGGTTGAAGGGTCAAGGAATGATATTGAATTTCAATATCAATATTGCCTTAATGTTGAGGAAGACCCAAAGACTTTTAGTGAAGCAATGGCTTCAAGGGATGCTGTATTCTGGAAAGAAGCAATCCAAAGTGAGATGGATTCCATCATGCAAAATAATACCTGGAAATTGGTTGACTTACCTCCTGGATGTAAGCCATTAGGATGTAAGATGATCTTTAGGAGAAAGATGAAAGTGGATGGTACTGTTGACAAGTACAAAGCCAGATTGGTTATCCAAGGTTTTAGGCAAAAGGAGGGTATTGATTTTTTCGATACATATGCTCCTGTTGCTAGGATATCCACTATTAGACTGTTGTTAGCACTTGCTGCTATCCACAATCTGATGATTCACCAAATGGATGTGAAAACTGCATTCTTAAATGGTGAATTGGATGAAGAGATATACATGAAACAACCTGAAGGGTTTGTTATGCCAGGAAATGAAAATAAGGTGTGTAAACTGATGAAATCTCTTTATGGCTTGAAACAAGCGCCTAAGCAATGGCATCAAAAATTTGATGAGGTTGTGTTGTCTAGTGGTTTTGTTATAAACCAAGCAGATAAATGTCTATACAGCAAGTTTGATACTCATGGCAAAGGAGTTATCATTTGTCTGTATGTAGACGACATGTTGATCTTTGGTACCGACCAAGATCAAGTTGATGAAACTAAGGCATTTTTGTCTTCTAAGTTTGATATGAAAGATATGGGGGAGGCGGATGTGATCTTAGGAATAAAGATCAAACGTGGAAACAATGGTATTTCCATCTCTCAATCACATTATATTGAGAAGATATTGGAGAAATTTAATTTTAAAGATTGTTCTCCGGTAAGTACTCCCATTGATCCTAACCTGAAGCTATTACCTAATAAAGGTGTAGCAGTGTCTCAACTTGAATACTCAAGGGCGATAGGATCACTCATGTATGCAATGATTAGTACTAGGCCTGATATAGCTTATGTTGTTGCTAAACTCAGTAGGTTTACAAGTAATCCTAGTTCTCATCATTGGCAAGCTATGAATAGAGTATTCAAATACTTAAAGGGAACCATTGACTATGGTTTGACATATACTGGATTTCCTTCGGTTATTGAAGGTTACTCTGATGCAAGTTGGATAACCAATATGGAGGATTATTCATCCACAAGTGGTTGGGTATTCCTCCTTGGAGGAGGTGCTATCTCTTGGGCATCCAAGAAACAGACCTGCATTACAAATTCAACAATGGAATCTGAATTTGTAGCTTTAGCAGCAGCTGGTAAACAAGCTGAGTGGCTAAGAAATCTGATCTATGAGATTCCATTGTGGCCCAAACCTATACCTCCCATGTCTATCAGGTGTGATAGTCAGGCAACTTTGGCTAAGGCATATAGTCAAGTGTATAATGGGAAGTCTAGACACTTGGGTGTTAGACACAACATGGTTCGGGAGTTAATCATGCATGGTGTGATATCAGTGAAGTTTGTGAAAACTCAGCATAATTTGGTCGATCATTTAACCAAAGGGTTAAGTAGAGATCTCGTGAAAAGGTCGGCTGTGGGATTAGGATTAAAGTCCATCTGAAATCTCTTATGTTAAGATACCCAATTCTCATCTAATATGACATTAGGTGCTGAATTCAATGTGGAAAGCTTAACATGTAGAGATTGGAACACATCATTGAAAGTATCCCAAAAGGAATGTGTTCGGTTCTGTAAGTTAAGGAGGTTGAAGTATAACTTCTCAATGGTTCTTTTGAAAAATTGCATTTACAGGTGCAAGAAAGAAAAGGACTACCTATATAAGCATGAAGTTTAGCCGCTTCAAGAAGCTGGGACTTGGCTTTGATATGCTTATGAAGGATAGGGACACAGGCTAGTAAAACTAGTGTCGAGCAAGAGTAATGTTATAAACTATTGTGCAGATTATCTTCATGTATTCATTATGAATAGAAAGGGTTCAATCCTTAGTGACACCCTGATATTCGAATATTTGAAACGTGTAATTTGCTAAGATGAAATTCAATCGTCACGATATTTCATCTATGCAGTAGTTTGTGGTATGTTATGACTTTGGTGATTTGATCGGTAATTACACTAAAATGGGGGAGGTTTGTTGGACATTTTAGTATAATTGATCTCTTTATTATGTTAAAATAAGAGTGCACGCTTGTTTTAATGTAATAACGAGATGTTCGGTTTAGGCAAAGGTTGGAAGTTACATGGAAGTTACTAAAACTTCCATCAACGGTTGGAAGTTACATGGAAGTTACTAAAACTTCCATCAACGGCAATTTTTAAAAATAAATAACTTCCATCAACCGCCAAAAACCACCTGTTCTATGATTATAAATAATCATCCTGGTTCAGAAAGCACAAGATGTGAAAAACATACAAGACCAAAACAAAACTCTTGAATTATAATCTTCTGATTTTATCCGATTGAACAATTTTGGTTGAACCCCGAAATTTGATTCAATCTGAAAGTGTTTATACACGACTTCAGATTTATCCAGGATTATCTCGATTTTCAAAATTAACCAACAGAAATTACTTAGAAAGATTCATAGAAGACAGAGAGAAGATGAAGGAAGGGCATACATCGGACACATTGAAGGACTTAACTTTTGATATCTTTGCATTTTCTACCACATGGTTTTCTCTAATAATTAATTGATCGATAAGAAAAATGAGTTTTTTAATCAAGTATAATAGTTGTTCAAAGAAGGTCAATCCGTCATAGGGTTCTGCATTTTCCCTGATCTTATAGGGCATGGTTCTCTATCTCGGAACTGGTTCAACGACAAAGAAATGTTGTCGACAAAATTGGTTTAATCATGTATATTAATATTTGTTCCGTTCCAATATAAACTCCAAATCATTCATTTTAATCCAGCGGTATCAATGGTAGTGGCTGTCCGTGACATTGTCCATGGCGGTGTCAAAGAAAAGAAGAAAACGTGTTCGTGAAAATGTTGCAACTAAAATTGGTAGTTGCTGAATAAGAAGATTAATGGATTTGGAAACATGGCGATAGAAGAGATGACTAGCAGAGAAAAACACTTATTTTTTATTTTTTCAAAAAAATAATAAAATACTGCTCTACCCCTAAAATGAATTAACTAAAACAAAATATACTTTTATTGTGTTGGAATATAGAATCAAACTTCATACACTAAAACTAATTAAAGAGGTAAGTATAGTACCATGATAATTAACTGAAACATTCAACATGAGTCTAGAAGTGGGGAACATGAGTCTAGTGGTTGCATTGGAGTAGTATATAAACTTCTCTCGGATAAAGTTCCCGGATGGATGAAAGATACTTTTATTGTGAGTTTATATAGTTAAGACATAGTGTTTTGTTATCTTTTGAACTCTTTTTTTTGGTTAAAATCATAACAATGTTATATGGTACAACTTATGGCTTTAGGACTCTACAAATAGTTGTTGGGTGTAACAAGAATTTTAATTTTTATTATTTTTATAATGTGTTTATCATTGAGATTATTACAATGTGTTTTTTTTTTGTTCTCAAATCTTCTCTTTGGTGGGGGTTGGGAGGGAGACAAGAGGAGAGGATCTTGTTGGCTTTGTTTGATTCTAAATCTAAAACGAGTTCTATGTTGCACAATGTTGGCTTTTACTATATTAAAAACACATTGTGATGTTTGTAGCCGCCACTATGTCAAATTAATTATTTAAAAATTTAAAATTTAACATAACACTAACATTTCTAACAGAAAATTGAAAAATAGACCAAAATGATATATTTAGAAAATTTTAAAATTTAATATAATAAAGCAAAATAACTGCGGAACATAATGAATCAAAAGTAATGTTAAGTCTTTGTAAGGTGACAACCATAGTTTAGAAAACCATAGCAAAATGAGAAAGGATTACTTAGTTATTGATAGAATATATGATAATATATTCTGAGTTTGTATACTTGTGATATATGTTAGGTGTAATCAGTTTGTATTTGATAGAATATCTTATCATATTATCAGAATATATGATAAGATATTCTATCAAATACAAACTTATTAGCTGGGTTAAAAATATATAATATATTATCATATATTTCATCAGTTATGTTGGATATCCCAACCATCATATGCACCCACTTTTGCCTGTACTTCTTCGCATGTATGCCCTTCCTCATCTTCTCTCTGTCTTCTATTATCATATTATTATTATTATTAATAAGTTTCCCTTCTTCATATCTAACAAGAAGCAATTGCAATTTTGCATAAGAAGAAGATGATGAAAATGATGTTTATTAGTATTACTGCTAAGGTGTAATTAAATCAAGGACAAATGTTTTGGGATATACAAAGTGTGGGTAGTGACATTGGTGCTGGGTGATGATATACATGACCCCATTTTATTTTTCCACTTTCAAGTTTCAACACGGATAATAATTAAATAAAAGCCACTAATTATGGTTTAGGCATTTTTTCTTGGGAGCTTCTTCAAATAAGTTTTTTCATAATTTCCTCTGACTCTCGAAGAATCTTCAGTCCTCCTTCGGATGAAATTGGGTTCGTGTTGCTTCCAGTAATGTGAAGTTGGGTTCAGTTTTCCATTTTATTATAAAGCTAACACCAACGCGTTTTTGTTTTTGGTTTTGCATTGCCCTGTTTTCCCACTAAATAGAATAAATTCATCCTAGCGTGTCTTACGAATTGGAGTCAGATGCTGCAATTAATAAGAGAAAATACTTGTACGTACTTGAACAAGATATGGTTTAACTTTTTCCATACATTTTTTTTACAACATTTCACGGTACTTAACAAACAACACCCACAAAGAGTTTCAAACTCATGCATACTAACTTTGTTAAAAGCCCACCATAATTACTCTTATAATATTTAAAAGTTATAAAATGTTCTGATTTTATTCCAATATAATTTTCAATAAGTTTTTTATTTTAAAATTGAAATGTCATTTTTTTTTTTACTTAGAGTAGGATTTGGACATCCAAATCTACTTGAATTATTTGCTTACATCAATTATATATACAACTTAATGTAAAAAAACATCATATTTTATCTTAGTTATATGTACAATTAATATAAAAAAATGTTATATTTACATCAATTAAAAAGTATGATCATAAGTTTAAATATGTCTAAGTCCAAAAATAATATATTATAACTTTGTGAGAACAAAAACATACTAAAAATTTTACATAATAAATTTTGTATATTTTTATACTTATGAGAGAAAAAAATATTTTAGCTTAAAAATTATTCATGCATTAGGGAAATAGTGCACACCGCATCTAAGAGTTTCCATCCCATACAATGCAAGAGCTGAGAGAAATTAACGTGTTAAATGTGTTTTGGTGAGATGAAGTGAACGGATTATTATATAACATCTTAATTTCTTCATTTTGTGATATATAAATGGAATTGCTATAAAGTAGTACTACTATTATTTTAGACATGTTAAATGAAATTGTGAAGACTTTGTACCTCGGTGATACAGTGGATGACTTTGACCGCTGACTAAAAGAAAGCCACATATTTCCCCCTTTGCATAATAAGGCTGATCAAGTTGGTATTTTTATTTTTATTTTTTATTATGCAAGTTGGTTTGTTATGTCCGAGTAATCACTGTTTGGATGATATGTATTTAATAATTGGTCTGTATGCCCCGCGTAAAATTAATGTCATGCAAGGAGTGTTGGGATTAAGTGATAATAATTTCAATAACATAATTCGAATTTGATTTCCATCATATATAAAATTTCATTAGCACAGTAATAAATATGAATCACAATGAGATTGATGTCTAACCCATTAACTTAAGAGACACTCCTTGACATCTGACTTAGGAAAAAAATATCATGGTACTAGACTTAGCACTTTAACTAGTTTTAGTGTATGAAGTTTGATTCTATATTCCAACAGACCAACCTACATTCCGGCATAATAATACTAAACATTTTTCTTCTAATGGCTGAAACATGTTCCGGTGCATCCAGATACGATGTGTTCATTAACTTCAGAGGGGAAGACACACGTTATGAATTTACTGGGCATCTCCACCAAGCTCTTTGTAAGAAGGGAATCCGTGCTTTCTTTGATGAAGAGGACCTTCAGACAGGAGACGAAATAACAACAAAACTTGAGGAGGCAATTAAAGGGTCGAGGATTGCCATCACTGTGTTCTCTAAAGGTTATGCTTCTTCCTCATTTTGCTTAAATGAACTTGCAACCATCCTTGGCTGCTACCGCGAGAAAACTCCACTGTTGGTTATTCCTGTCTTTTATAAGGTGGATCCTTCTGATGTAAGACACCAGCGAGGAAGTTATGAACAAGGATTGGATAGTCCTGAGAAAAGGTTACATCCTAACATGGAGAAATGGAGGACGGCTCTGCACGAAGTAGCAGGATTTTCTGGGCATCATTTCACAGATGGGTATCCCTCCTTACCAAGCTTTTGCTTTATAATTTTTGTTAAAATTGAAAGAGAAAATAAATGTCTATTAACCTTGACAAGATATGGATACAAGGGTTTTAGTTTAACTTCGCTACAACTATAATTTCTTGTTTGAAACAGAGCTGGATATGAATACAAGTTTATTGGGAAGATTGTTGATGATGTCTTCCGCAAGATTAATGAAGCTGAAGCAAGTATATATGTTGCGGATCGCCCGGTTGGATTAGACTCACTAGTGCTAGAAATAAGGGAACGTTTGGAGGCTGAATCTAGTGATGCTATCTCCATGATAGGGATCCACGGAATGGGCGGGGTAGGAAAATCAACACTTGCTCGACAAGTTTATAATTTGCATACTAATCAATTTGATTATTCGTGTTTCCTACAAAACGTGAGAGAAGAATCAAACAGACACGGGTTAAAACGCCTACAAAGCATCCTTCTTTCACAAATACTTAAGCAGGGCATCAACTTAGCAAGTGAGCAACAAGGAACTTCGATGATAAAAAAACAGCTCAGAGGAAAGAAGGTTCTCTTAGTTCTAGATGATGTTGATGAGCACAAGCAATTACAGGCATTTGTTGGAAAATCTGTTTGGCCTGAGTCTGAGTCTGAGTCTAAGTCTGGCACCAGATTGGTTCTGATCATCACCACTCGGGACAAACAACTCCTAACATCTTATGGGTTCAAAAGAACATATGAGGTGAAAAATTTGAGTACAAACGATGCTATCCAATTGCTTAAACAGAAAGCTTTTAAAACATATGATGAAGTTGATCAAAATTACAAGCAGGTCTTGAATGATGTAGTAACTTGGACTTCTGGCCTTCCATTGGCTTTGGAAGTGATAGGTTCAAACCTGTTTGGAAAAAGTACTAAAGAATGGGAATCAGCTATCAAACAATATCAAAGAATTCCCAATAAGGAAATCTTGAAGATACTTCAAGTAAGCTTTGATGCTTTGGAGGAAGAAGAAAAAAGTGTTTTTCTTGACATTACTTGTTGCTTGAAAGACTATAAATGCAGAGAGATTGAAGATATACTTCACAGTCTCTATGATAACTGCATGAAATACCATATTGGGGTGCTTCTTGACAAGTCTCTCATTAAGATTAGAGATGATAAAGTTACATTGCATGACTTGATTGAGAACATGGGTAAAGAGATTGACAGGCAGAAATCACCGAAAGAGGCAGGCAAGCGGAGGAGATTATGGTTACAGAAAGATATAATTCAAGTTTTAAAAGACAACTCGGTGAGTGAGACACATGAATGATTTAGCTTCTTATCTTGATTCATCATAGATATATCTTACAAACGTATAACTTGTATTGTGGTTGATTTGTGTCTTTTGCATTAACAGGGGACCAGTGAAGTTAAAATCATTTGTCTGGATTTCCCCATATCTGACAAACAAAAAACAATAGAATGGGATGGAAATGCCTTAAAGGAGATGAAAAACCTTAAAGCACTTATTATCAGAAACGGTATTTTATCCCAAGCTCCCAATTATCTACCAGAAAGTTTGAGGATATTAGAATGGCACACACATCCTTTCCATTGTCCACCGCCTGATTTTGATACAACGAAGCTTGCTATACGCGACTTGGAATAGTTCCATCCCGTCATTGGGGTGTGGTGGCATATCGAAGGCAAGTTTAAAGAATACATTTTCTTTGTAAATTAATAAATTCAAAGCAGTATTATTCATTCAGTTCTGTTTTACTTTTTCCATCATTTTCTTTTTGCAGAAGTTGATGTATCTAACTATCTAAGGGTTTTGGATACCTGATGCATCTGGTCTCTCAAATTTGAAGGAATTTTCATTTGAATATTGTGAGAATTTAATTATAGTTCACGAGTCAATTGGTTTTCTGGATAAACTTTAAATATTGAGTGCTGGTTGTTACCGCAAACTTAGGAGTTTTCTACCCTTCAAGTGATGGATTGAATGAATGAAACAACTGTGACTCTACATCTTTTTATACAAACACAATGATGCATGCAAATGAAATTTTGGGAAGAATTTGCAATGGGATTTCCATGGTTTAATATTTTCCTCTTGGTTTTGAGAATAATTCCTTTTTGGTTTGAATAGGTCGTCTAGGGGATTGCTTTCTACAATTCTGGTGGGTTCAACTTCGAATGAAGGAAAACAATGCTTTAATTTTTCTGCAATAATCTTGATTTAGTTTGTGTTTTTAAATACAAACTAAATTGAAATGAACCAAAATGTTTAAAATTGTCTAATTTGTCTTCTTTATAGTTATAGTAGCTGACATTAAGCTTTTCATTAGGTAAATCACATGTTTAGGTTGAATTTCTTATTTATGTAGTAAACTCTCTATGAAGAAATTACAAATATTTACGATTAAACACAACAAAAAAGGAAAATAATTTCAACAGAGAAGATGAAATAATCTTGGAATAAGTTTTTTTTTTATATCTATCAATAGCTTTCTTTAAAGAAAGATGTAAATAATTTTAACAGAAGATAATATATATATATATATATATATATATATATATATATATATATATATATTATAAGACAGAAAAGCCAACTTTCTCGTTTGTTTTAATTAATTCATTTTAGGGGTATAGCAGTATTTTATTACTTTTTTGAAAAAAATAAAAATAAGTATTTTTCTCTGCTAGTCATCTCTTCTATCCTCGTGTTTCCAAATCCATTAATCTTCTTATTCAGCAACTACCAATTTTAGTTGCAACATTTTCTTGAACACGTTTTCTTCTTCTTCTTTTTTTACACACCACCATGGACAATGTCACCGACACTGGATTAAAATGAATGATTTGGAGTTTATATTGGAACGGAACAAATATTAATATACATGATTAAACCAATTTTGTCCACAACATTTCTTTGTCGTTGAACCAGTTCCGAGATCGAGAACCATGCCCTATAAGATCAGGGAAAATGCAGAACCCTATGACGGATTGACCTTCTTTGAACAACTATTATACTTGATTAAAAAACTCATTTTTCTTATCGATCAATTAATTATTTGAGAAAACCATGTGGTAGAAAATGCAAAGATATCAAAAGTTAAGCTAAGCATTATCTTAGTCTTGTATGCGAGGAAAAGGAACAAGAGAACATCAGTGAATTGAAGTAGACGAAAGGAACAAGATGTATCAACCAATTGGGTTAGATTTCCTGGGTAGACATTAAATTACTAAAACAAGCCTAAAATGAATTAATTAGAACAAATAAGAAAATTTTCTGTATATTCACAATTAAAACTGGCACATGCAACTTCCAAATAGTTCCATTCATTTTCAAAAAGCACCTCATACACATGTAGATTAGAAGATACGTATGATCCCATCCCATCAAGAACATGACACAATGAAGGGAACATTTATTGCCATTGATGAACATGGGATGAAAAAAATCCAGATCCATTATCCATAGGTGCAATAAGAAGAAAAAGAACTTTGTCAGGTGATACAAAACCAAAAAGAACTTGAAGGTCCCTTTGCTTTGGTGATTGAACCACTATATATTACTCCTGGAAAATGATAGTGTTTCCGGCCTCATGCAGATCCTGCAATTAGTTATAAAGGAATTCATAAGCTTGCCAACGTTAAGTACACTACATATTATTAAATCAAATGCATTAAGAACAGGACATAAGCTGATTTAGGAGCATGCTTATACATAATACATGAGGAAGTCAAGGATATCCAACCTCTTGCCAAGAAATGTTTTCAGTATGATTGACTCCCTCTAATTTCCAAAAGATGCTCGCAACAAGTCGCATCTTTAAAAACTGAAATTCTTTGATACATTCATGAAGAATTCTGAAATTATTATCAATCCGTCTAAATCTTTCACATGAACAAACTGCATGAAACCTTTTGAAAAAATAATAGATGGTTGCATCCTTAGGCACAAAGCCGTTCTACCTTTGAAGATACTATTGAACCCGCTTTTTCTTCACCATCTTCCTGTTTTAGCCATTGCTACCCTTTCCATCCAAAAGCTATAATATCAGTCAGTTCTGGTAACATGACAGTGCTACTTGGTAACTGAACAACTCCACAACTAGACAGACATGCTTATGGGAGTGTACTGCAAATGAAGTTCCCTTACATTTTCCATCTTTTCTGATATTTTTGGAAAACTTGATGGTTGGAAAACTTCTAAGCTTGATGCAACCAAAAGCACTCAATATTTTAAGCTTACCTAGAAATTAGACAAATCGAATCATGAGCTGTAATTAAATTCTGACAATATTCAAATGAAGGTTTCTCAAAATTTGGTTAAACAGATATATGTCTGGTATCTTTGTTAAACCTTTTCGCTTGAAAATTTCAAACGCTTCACATTCACGAACTTCTGCAAAGAAAATTAAAATAAAACAGAAGAAAGAAACAAGTGAATGAATAGCCGTAAAGTGAATTTATTAATTTACAAGATGAGGAAAATTTACTCATTAAACTTACCGTCAATAAGTTGGTCAACTCAGTTGTAGAAATACGACTGCAGGGTAACTTGCATATGGCAAGTTCCTTTGGATGAAAATCAGATGGTAAACAATGTGACGGATATCCCCACCATTCAAATACTCTCAAACTATTTGGAAGATATTCCGGACCTTTGGAAAAATTACCATTTTTAATAATAAGTGTTTTGAGGTTTTGCATATTTTGGAAAGCTGTTCCATCCCATTGTACTATTTCTTCTTCATCAAATATGGGGTAATCCAGACATATGATTTCAATTTTGCTAGTTGCCTGTCAATGCAAAAGGCATGAATCAACCATAATACAAGTATATGTAACTATGCAAGACCTCAATACAAATATTCATGGAAAAATCATAAAAGAAAAATAAATATATCAAAATACTAAATCAAACCATTCATGAGTTTCACTCACCGTGTTGTATCCTAAAACTTCCCTTACATCTTCCAATGACCACAATCTCCTGCGCTCACCTGGCTTTGTCATTGATTCCTGTTGGACAATCTCTTCAGCAATCATGTCATGCATTGTAATTGTATCATTACAAGGCTCTGTACCATGACTAATGTATACTAGAGATTTGTCAACCAAAACGTCAATATAATACTTCATGCAGTGACCATAATGAGCATGAAGTATATTTTGAACCTCTGTCAATTCATATCCTTTGAAACAACAAGCGATGTCAAGAAGAACATTCTTTTCTTTTTCCTTCAAAGAATCAAAGATTACTTTAAGTATCATTTTGATTGGCCTTTTCAGACTTCTTTCAAATTCTTCCAAAGTAGATTTCCATTCTTTTACACTTTTTCCAAATAAGTTGGAAGCTAATATTTCCAAAGTCAATGGAAGACTAGAAGCATAAGTTACTGCACGATTTAAGAGCTTCTCATACCTTGGATCGAAGTAATGCATCTTAAAAGCTTTCCATTTAAGCAATTGAAGAGCATCGTCCGTATTCAATTTCTTCACCTCATATGTTCTATTAACGTCATAAGATGTTAGCAGTTGTTTGTCTTGTGTTGTGATTATGACTTTGCTGCCAGGACCAAACCAAGCAAGTTTTCCAGTAACTTCTTGCAATTTCTCAGGCTTGTCAACATCATCTAGAACCATGAGAACCTTCTTCTGCTGGAGCCTATGCCGTTGCACCTTTGAACTCACTTGTTGGGCACTTGTAATGTCCTTCTCTCCAAGTATTTTCGAAAGAATGATGTTTTGGAGGTGACGTAACCCATGTTTTTTAGATTTTTCTCTCACGTTTTCAATAAAACAGGAAGCATCAAAATGGTCAGAAATTTTATTATAAACTTCTCGTGCAAGTGTTGATTTCCCTACACCATCAATTCCATGGATCCCTAACCTGTAGACACCATCATCACGTCCAACATCCAAAAGTTTCCTTACTTCCAGCACTTTTGACCGTAATCCAACCGGGTAATGAGCAGGATTAATCTTACTGGAGACCCACTCAACTATCTCCCCAATAAAGTCGTATTCATATCGAGCTCTGCTTCAAACAAAAGTTTTAAGTGAAGTTAAACCAAGCCTTGTATCCATGTCCTGATACATAAGTTGTCAAGATTAACATTTTTTTTCTATAAATTTTAACACCAAATCATTAAACAAAGCCAAACTTAATCCAAGAAAAATTATAAAGTAAAAAAGATTGGTAAGGTGGAGTACCCATGTTTGATTTTAAAGTCGGACAAGTTAGCTACTTGATGCAGAGCCATCTTCCATTTCTCCAACTTCTCCATGCTATGCTTTAAACTCTCCTCATGTTTCACCAAGGCTTCTCCATAACTACCTTCCTGCAGTCGCACCTGAGAATGATCCACATTATAAAAGACTGGTAAAACCAACAGTCTTTTTCTCTTAAGGCAGTCAAGGATGGTTGCAAGTTCGTCTAAACAAAAGGAGGAGGAAGCATAGTTTATAGAGAGCACAATGATGGCAATCCTGGACTCTTCAATTGCCTGAACAATTTCCTGTGTTATTTCTTCTCCTCTCTTAAGATCTTCATCAATGAAAGTGTGGATTCCGATGTCATGAAGAGCTTTGTAGAGATAGCCAGTAAAACCATGGAGTGTGTCTGAGCCTCTGAAGCTGAGGAACACATCATAGTTGAATGCTTCTGAATATGACTCTAGTCCAACTGGATAATCCCCAACATGGAAAGCATCCTGTTTAATCTTGCTAGAGACCAATTCAACTATCCTGGTAATAAACTCGTATTCATATCCATCCCTATTCAAACAGAGAAATTTGTGTTAAGTCAAACTAAATGTCACATATCCATTTCTTGATATGTATGTTTTTCAAGGTTAACAAATATCTTGAACTCTTTAAATTTTAACATTAAAGTAGCATTAGACAAGTGAAAATTAATTAATGGAATTAAAGTAAATTAAGTTAAAAGATTGGCGAGGAAGACCCTTGTTTGAAATGATAGCCTGAGATGTTAGCTGTTTCATGCAGAGCCATCTTCCATTTCTCCAGTTTCTCCATGTTATGCTCCAACCCGTCCATTTTAGCTTTGAACTTCGTTTCATGATTAGCCAATGCTTCTCCAAAACTACCTCTATGGTATCGAATATTAGAAGGATCCACCTTGTAAAAAATTGGCAAAACCAACAAACGTTTTCTCTTAACGCACTCAAGGATGTAAGCAAGTACGTTTAAGCAAAATGAGGAAGATGCATAGTTCTGAGAGAGAACGATGATGAAAAATCTGGAGTTTTCAATTTTCTTCTCAAGTTCTGACATTATTTCGTCACCTCTCTGGAGCTCCTCATCATCAACGAAGGTGTGAATTTCACTGTCATGAAGGGCTCTGCAGAGATTGCCAGTGAAACTGTAACGAGTATCTTCTCCTCTGAAGCTGAGGAACACATCATTGGTGAAGGAAGATGATGATGGCACATCTATGAAACATGAGAAGAAAAAGATTAGTATGATTGTGGATGGAGTGTTGGAGTTCAAAATTTCTAATCTTAAGTTTCAAAGTAGCTTGTAAGTAGACAGTCAAAAAAATAACTCGTAAATACAATATATTGATTTTAAAAATGTTCTTTTTCTCCCAAAACTTTCTTTAAAAAAAAACATTTTTTAAAATATTGGTTTTACAAGAAAAAATAAGATGTGAATACTAGTTTCAAAAGAATGATTAAATAAAATAATAAATTAAAATCATTATAAAACATATCCAAATCAGAATAATTGAATTGCCTTCACCGTGTGATAGTACACCTTTAATCACGTCTTCATAATCAGTTCCCCTTTTTCTTTTCCTGATTCCTGTCCTGAGTGATGGTTCTAAATCGTGTTTATATACCCAACGATACGCATATTTCTTCACCTCAACATCCAAATCTTGGCCATAAAGATCTCTGAATCTACTTTCCACTTTCAACTCATCAAAATTAGAGACATCAAAATGTGATCGAGGGTAATAGAATAGCCACAAGTGATCCGATTCATCCGTGACTAGATCTTCACGGAAAAGAACCGGAATATAAAGAGATGGACGTTCTTTCTTTCTTTGTTCCATGTCTGGAGGGGGCATTCTTCTTTCTTTGTGTACCACAAAGATTACACAACACGCAATTCCTATCCAATTATCGTCAAGCTGCATAAAGTGAGATCTGTCTATGTTTATGACATTGCCCATGCCTAAATGCTGTTCGTCGAACCACCTTGGCATTTCACTTCCTGGAATAATACTTGAAATGAATGGAACCCACTGCGGCTTTAAATGGCCAGAAGGATGATGAAGAAAGGAAATAGCAGTGAAGAGCTGAACTATTTGCATCATCCATGAGAAACAATTGTTGGTGCAGCAATCTCTCTCAACTAATTCTGGGCAGTTGAAAATATTTAATCCCAATCCATATTCATCTTCTTCAACAGAACTCCATTTCTCCCAAGGCTGATCAGTTCGTGAAGGGAGGTCAGGCAAATATTTCAATCTCTTGCAGTGTTGTAACTTTAAACAGACCAGTTTGGAAAGCTTCTTGAGGTTGGGCAGTGTAGCAAAATTGTTACCACTTAAATCTAGCCTTTCTAAGAAACATATAATTCCAATAGCATCAGGGATTTCAACTAAATTACAGAAACTTAGATCAAGTTGACGCATCCATGGAAATATTGGGGAGGAAGGCATTAACCAACTAACTGATTTTTTACGTACTCTGGAGTAGGAAGATGTTGATTGGAAATGAATAGGAGCTCCATCTATATCAATCTTCTTCAATTGCTCTGCATCCCTTAGTTCATATAATAACTGGCTGTTGTACAGTTTTGAACAGCCAGAGAGATCCAGACATTCAAGAGAATTGAGGCGTAGTATGCTATTGGGGAAGCTTACTAGATTTTTGCAGTTTGTCAAATTCAATCTTCCGAGCTTTTTTAGAAGACCGATGGATGGATCAATGTGTCTGAGTTTTTGACATCCTTCGAGATCTAGATTTTTAAGAATTAGGTCCTCTCCAAATCGTGGCAACTTGATAAGACTTTTGCAATTTCTCAAATTCAGATAAGTAAGCTTTTGTGAAAGAACAATGGAAAGACCGATATCTTCGAGTTGTATACATCCTTTGAGATCAAGACCCTCAAGATATAGGGCATCTCCAATATATGGCATTTTAATTAGATTTTTGGAGCCAGAGAGATCCAAACGCCTCAAATTGCGTAGAGGCTACAATGCAAGGCCAATAGTAGAAAACAAAATTAATAATGACATTCAGCCTTTCTTTTGTTTCTTTAATTAAATAGAGAAAAAGGAATTATCATAAGAAAGTTTGCCTTTTTATTTATTTATTTAAATGAAAACAATATAGAAAAATAATAATAATAATTGATACTACCTTTGTGCCTTCCCAAAGTTGTTTGATGTTGCTGTGAGGCAGAATCAACTCAACAAGTTTGTCCGGCTCAAAACTTGGTGGCAAACACTCAAAAGGATACTTTTCCCAAACAAGATATCCTAATTCATTGGAAAGCTTAGCAAGTGTTCCTGAAAAATTGATTTCGAAGCCAACGTTCCAATATTGAAATTTGAGAAGCTTAAGGCTACTCATTGTTGATAGAGCATCGACCATCATTGTCATTGTTGGAAGAAAGTAAGAGTTTTCTTTAAGAACTATGGCTTCAACATTTTTTGCTGCCTTGAACATTGGAAAGAGGAAAGAAAATGTTAGATATTTAAAAGTATTTACAAATTCTAGAATAATAGTAGGACTTTATATTTAAAAATTATTTTACCTTATTATTTGACAAAACATTGTGAAGATCTCTGAAATCCCACAACCTACTCCACTTCTATGGCTTCCCAGGTGATTGTACTCTAACAATATACTTGCCCAAATGGCACAACAAGTCATGCATTCCAATTTTCTCATCCATGGTTATAAGTGATTTATCAACGAGAACTTGTAGATCATATTCGGGATTAAATCCACGAAAATCTAGAACTTCCTTCACATATTTCACATCACAATCGTTGAAGAAACATGCAATATCTAGAAATATTTCCTTGTGTGTATCCTCTAATTGATCAAAACTTATTCGCAACACATTCATAATACTTTTACTTTTATTTTCTCTTAACGAAACCAATGCACTCCTCCAATAAAAGATATCTTTATCAAACAAAGATGATCCTATTTCTTCAATTGCTAAGGGATGACCTTGACAATGTGATAGTACATCAGAAGTCAACTTTTCAAACTCACTCATAATATAATTATTTTTAAATGCTTTTTTGCAAAACAATCGAAGAGCATCATTGTCTTTCAATGGCTCCACTTTGTAAATAACATCTACTCCATGTGCCTTCAATATTTGTTGATCCCTAGAAATTATAATGACTATGCTCCCTTTACCTAGGCATTTACGTAACAGATCATTTCTACCCCCTGTAAACATATCAAGCTGTTTATCTTGATCAACATTGTCAAGAACTATAAGTGCCTTTGCATTGAGTAGGCTCTTCCGTGCCAGAAGTGTTCCATCAGATACATTGTAAATATCTAGATTTCTTTCATTTAGAAATTGAGAAAGTAATTGCTTTTGTACACCTAATGTACCTTCACGTTGATAAAGTTTGCTTACGTCATCAATATAACGACAATAATTAAATTCATGAGAGAATCTTTCATATAAAGCATGACCAAGAGTGGACTTTCCTATTCCACCCATCCCAGTAATTCCAACAACTCGAACATCATCATTATCCGGCCCCAGACATATTAGCTGCTCTGATAATTTAGCCAAATGAGATTCCATCCCAACTAGATTATTATCATGTGGAAGAGTTAAAATTTTGGAACCCAAGATAATTTTTATCTGCTGAACAATTTCTTCAATCACCTCATGTTGTTGCCTAAAAGTTTAAAGAAAACAAAGAATGACAAATCATCACCTAAGGGAACCAAAACAGAGCGTACATGCATAGAAGAATACAATAACATATATAGTACTTTTTTCATTTTTAAAATATTATTTGTATTAAACATGTATAATAAATGTTGACCCAATCTCCAGTTTAAAGGTTGTAATAAGTAATACATTCAAGATAACAGCATTAGTAAGAAATGATAAAAATATATTGTATATGCACGTAACAAACCAACAGAAGATTACTTACTTATTTCTGATATCGCAACCAGAGAGACTGGCTACTTGTTCCAGAACTTCTCTCCATGTTTTAATTTCCTTCTCTTGGAACCTGGAACTTTGTTGGTGTTGGGCAAAGGCTTTCTCATAGTCTCCACTCTGTTTTCCCACTTGTGATGGATCAACATCATAAAAAATAGGCAGAAGAGGTCTGTGTGATGTTTGAATGCAATCCCAGATATGTGCTAGTTCACGCAGGCACCAAGTTGAGGAAGCATAGTCCTTGGAAAAGACAACAACGAAAACATGAGACCCTTCAATGGCTCGTATTAGCTCTGGTGCTATGGATTCGCCTTTCCTGATATCTTTATCATCTTTGAAGGCCTCGATGCCTTGTTTTTTCAGAGCTTCAAAAAGAAAACCGGTGAAGCTGTTGCTTGTGTCTTCACCGCGGAAGCTCACAAACACGTCAAACGAAGAAGAAGAGGTGCATTGGATGATGGCATTAGAAGTAGAAGCCATTTCAATTGCAAAACTGTGAAGGAAGAAGAACAAGTGTTTGTGGATACAAATAATGTATCAAGAAATATAAATACGCAGAGTTCAAGTGAAAGTGTCAGCTAGTGTACCCACTTGCTAATGAATGGAGGGTTCAGATGATGTGAGTGGGCTCATGTCACATATCTAACGGTGACGAAGGGAGGTTGGAAAACGAGTTATGGATTTTCCCCTAATAATTGAATGAAAACTTTGTACGGTTGATGTTGCTGCTTCGTCATTTCGTCGGTGCTTCCTATCAGACTATTTTTTTCATGTTTTTATGTGTTTTTTTTTTCCTTGTATTCTTATTGTTGGCTCCTCGTAAGTATAAAATCAGACAATATTATTTTCTAATTGTTACCTTCTCAAAATATCTGGTTACTGAGTTTGTTACTTAAATTTAGGTTTTTTGTTTTTAATTAAGCCATGAAATATTGAAATGTGTTATTAAAGGAATGCTCTTAAAAGGATTATCAAAATTATTTTTTTTTAAGAAAAGGATTATTAATATCTTAATATTTAGGTATATTTAGTTATTCATATGTGTAATGCATATATTTACGTCTAGTTTTATATGAAGTTCCTTGGGACGAAATTAAATTGCTAGAGTATTCACTTTTTCAAAACGTCCATTTTACTTCATGCTAAATCAAGTTTGGTTTCTTTTTTCACTTTTTTCATAGCTCTGTTTTTCACCCAAAATTAAAATAAGTTGCTCTTAGCGTGATTGATGACTTGCGTTCAGTTTGTAACATTTTGTTGTAACTTAAGATATTTGAGACTTATTACTTAGTATCAAATTAATCATCTCCTACGAGTCAGCCTATCTTGGGGGCAAAATGATACCTTCAGTTATGACTTTATGCTTAAGTCAAGGATCAAATCTTAAACTTTGATTAAGAGATATAAGTGTCGAATCACTCCTGTCAATAATTTTTTATAATTTGTAATATTATTGATATGTTTAATTATCAATTTGATCACTTTATTTATTTAGAATGTTCAATAAGTTCTTTCTATTTTTAAAAGTTTCAATCATATCCTTTATTTTTTAAATTTTCTTAATGTGGATCTTTAATGACTTAGTGTAGTTCTTTATTTTTTAAGAATACCTCAAAATGATATTTTTTCCTGAAATTTGTAATTAATGTCATCAACCACTTTAACAGAAAGGACGATCACATTGAGGGATTTAAAAAAATAAAGAATTACATTTGGATATTTTATAAAATGTTATCTCTTATTGAAACTTTTAGAAATAAAATAACTTATTGAACATTCTAAATAAATAAAATTAAGCATCAAATTGATAATTAATTATTATTATTATTATTCTTTTTTTTTACCACCGATTAACTATTTTAATACTAATGTATCTTCTTGTTTTTTTTTATATAAAAATAGTGTGCTTTATTCTTTGTGTATCCAGGACATGACCTACTAGGAAATTTGAATGTGTGTCTAGCTTGACTTGGATTTTTCATAAACATATTAAAGTATTAGTTAACATTTTACTTTACATATTAAATAATTATTTTGAGTCCAAAATTAATAATTAAAATAATTTAGGGGGTGTTTGGTTTGATTGTTTTCTGTTTTCATTTCCACTGAAAACAGAAAATGGTGGTGATGAAAATGTGTTTGATTAGATTTCTGAAAACATTTTCAGTAAAAATGAAAATAGGAAACAACTAGAAAATGAAAACAATAAATTTTCGTTTTCAGTGTTTTCAGTTGAGAATAGAAACCTTATTTCGGGTAAAATGAAATTGCGGTGACAATGAATGTAATTTTAAACAAATCTAAAAATACAAAAAGACAAGAAGTCAATATATCATAAATTTTCAGTATTTTTATTTCATGAAAACAGAAAACAAGAAGTCAAACCAAACATGTTTTTAGAATTCTAATCTTTTGAAAATGAAAACAATTTTCAAAAAATGAAAATAGAAAATGAAAATGCAAACCAAACACACCCTTAGTGCCTCAAATTAAATTTTTGTGTTCCATATTTCAATTTGAGCATGATTCTGTAGAAGCTTCTCTCTTAATTAAGAACATTAAGACTAAGTTGCGTTGTTGCTAGGGTATTCACTTTTTTCATAATATCCATGTTGCTGGTCATAGTTTGGTTTTCTTTTTCCACTTTATTATAAAGCTAATGTGAAGTCATTACAATTGCCAAAAGTGGAAGCTAACCAGGGAAGAAAAATATATGTAATTCTAAAAAGCCCATGATTGTCGTTAGTTTGCTCTATGGGTGTAAGTAGATCGGATTCAATCCACAAACCTATACAATTCAATTCGATTTTTATAAATTGGATTGAGTTATTGAATAAAATTAGTTTTAATTTAATAAAATCGATTATAATTAGATTGAGAGGTGGGTTTGAAGTTTTGAATCGATCAAAACTTAATCTAATCCAATCTAACATAATGTTATATTTTATGATTATTATTTAATTATTTTGAGTTATAAAACAATGTTATGTTCTAAGATTATTGAATTCTATTAGTGATTATTGTTCATCGTATGAATAGTATTTTTCTCATTTTCTTCCAAAAAAATATCTTGCTATTTGTTGAATTTATGACTTTTTTTTTTAAAAAATTTCCAAGACTTTAGGTGACAATTTTTTAATGAATCTGGTAACTAATCCAATTAAAGTTGGATGTGATTGTATTGGGTCGACAAGAAAAAAAATTCAATTTGATAACTTAATTAAATTTAATTAAATTGAATTAAAAAATAAAAATAAAAACTAGATCCAACTGAACCACTTACACCCCTAATTTGGGCCATGTTTCTTGGCAGCTTCTGCCTTAAGTTGCATCAATTTTCAATTTGCCATAATGTCTATATTTCTTCCTCTATATACGTGGTGGTCAACTTGGTTTCTTTTTTCCATTTTACCATAAAAAAATTACTAATATATAAACATATGTACTTTTCCATCGCTCTATTTTTTTCATTGAAAATAAATAATAAGTTGATCCAATAGTGTTTCATGATTTGCGTGTGTTCAGGAAGTAAATTTTATAAATTATTTAATTTGCAAAAGTGCAGAACATTCCTAAAAGTATTTTATAGTATAAGGATACAAAGTTTTAGTTATTACCAATCAATATTGCACCAACAATTACTATTAAATTAAGGTATAAAAATAGCTATTATAAAAATATCACTACATTAATCGAAATTGATATTAGAATACTAATAAAATAAATTTGGATAAAATATAATTTTTGTCTTTGATTTGATATTAGAATACTAATAAAATAAATTTGGATAAAATATAATTTTTGTCTTTGATTTTTGTAAATATGTAATTTTAGTTTCTCTATTTTTTAATTAAGGCATTTTATCTTCCATTTTTAAAAAATTTATAATTTTACTCCTCCTATTTTTTAATTGAATTTTTCTGTCCCTCACATTTAAAATACTCTTAGTCCCCATGGTCTATTCCAAATATTGATTGTATATTTTTTTAATTCATTTTTTTAAATTAAGTTTATTAATGATAAAATAGATAAATAATAACTAAGGGAGTCTATCTCACTTGGTTGAGTAGAATATGCTTATATTGTAACCTCAACCGTATTTAATTCTTACGAATAAAAATAAATAAATAAACATATGACATAGGGAACTTTTTACGTTTATACATATATTTTTAAATTAATTATATAAATTATTTTTGTAGGATGTTATTATAATAATGATTCAGATTAGTTTGTGTAAAATTAGTTATATTTTTTTGTTTGCAATTTATAAAGTAATAACTAGTGTAAAACTAGTTGTGTGTTTATTATTATCATCATTTAATATAAAAATTATTTTCAATTTTATGTGTAAAAATAGTAGTTTTTTAAAAAGATATTATTTATTAAAATTACGCATTTAAACAACTATGAAGAAAGGAAACTAAAATTTAGTCCCATTTATAATAACATTTGTCTAAATTTAGTCCCATTTATAAGTAATTCTATTGCATTTTTTTAAATGGGTGACACAATGTTTCAATAAAAATAGATGGATAAAAATTATAAATTTTTAAAAGTGAAAAAAAATATCTCAATTAAAAATATAAGAACTAAAATATCATATTTTAAAAAATAGAGAGACAAAAATTAAATTTTATTAATAATTATTGTTCATGTAATAGTATTGCAAGTAAAAAAAAATACTTAAAAAAGTAATACTTTTGTATAATTATTTCAATTAATTTTTCACTAAAGAGTTGTAATGACATTGTTATATGATACTTTTTAATAATATTATGTCATAATGAGAAAAAGAGTGACATTTTTCTTATAAGCCAATAGAATCTCCTTTGGTTTTTTCATGATAGAAATATTACTTTCCGCTTTTACGAAACACACTAACATATGAAGACCTAAGATTTAGTATTAGAATAGATTAATACCCAAAACAAAGAGTACAAAAAAACAAAACAAAAAATTGAATAAAAAAAAATCACATTGTAAAAAAGAGTCGAGGCACAATCAGAAAAATGATTCTACCCCTCTACGCATGATCTCCATATTTGTGTGCCTATAATTCATTCTCAATCAAATGGCTTAGTGTATGTAATTTGAATTTTCAGTCAATGAACAGACAATAACTTCTGCTAGAGGACAACCCCTTCCCGCAAAAAGTATTTTGTAAAAGTTTATAAAACAGATATCAGAAAATCCAACACCAGTATTAAATGCAACAGAAGCATCTCACGGTAAGTATGCTAGAGGATTGGCCAGCCAGTTATAAAAAGAGTGGCCTTGTTAATACATGATCTTCAAGACCTTAAGTCCTTAACCATAAAAAAACATAATTGTCCAAATCCAAGCTCAAATAGCAAAGGGAACAAAAAGAACACCTGCCAGTTAATTCAAACATCAAAACACAACATTTGAGTATTTTAGGAAAATTCAAACATGAAAAGGAACTACCAATGGCATACCAAAAAGGAACGAAAACAAAAATTTCACATGGCCTGCATTATTTCAATTTGAAGATAAGCTTCAAGCATGTTTGCATGTAATTAATAATACATCACAAGTGACACTGTCAGATTAGCATTGGCTGAAATTAAACAGTAGATGGTAATAAAGCACCATTGGTATCACTTGAAACTAAACTGCCAAATTAGCATTAGCATTAATGAAAAGCTTTGATCCATACATTGAGTTTTGAATAGATAGCGGAAATTTTCCTAAAATTACATTGAAGTGGACAACTTTACTTTAAACAAATTAATAAAATTTTGTCCCCCTATTCCAATGTGTATTTTATAATAAAAAAATATAAAACATGTGTTTTCTATCGGTGACAAAGTATATAACTAAGATCTGTAAAAGCAATATCAGCATTTTAGACACCAAGTAAACTATCAAAAGAAAAACAATTGTCCTAAAATACCTCAAGCAGCACCAATTCAGATTCCTGAGGAGAACAGTAAAAAAATGCCTGAGAAGAAGAAGATGAAATTGGCAGAGGCCAAATGAAACTCACACACAACACATTGTTCTTCGGTTTGTGTGAAGGAGAACTGGATAAAGAAAGTAGAGGAGATTTTCTAATTGAAAATAGATAAGTAGTTCATTTTGGTAGGAGAGAGAGGTTAGTAGAAGGATCTAGAATAATAAGGATTTTAAATTAAATAAATAATAAAAAAAATTGTTAATGTGATTTAATGTATAATGTTTTGGATTTAGAGTATAGTTGGATATTATATTATTATGTTTAAGTGTGGTTTGAACATGTAATGGAGTATTTAACCCATAGTTGACCATAACTTGGTACATGAGTTCCTTCAAACTTCAATGATCTATTTGAATTACAAAGAATTTTCCTAGTAAACATTGTTGCCAACACTTGACCATAAAAGTGATAACCTGAAGTTCCCTAAGGTAAGTGGAAGCCTAAAACATGTGCAGGTAGAAAAGCTTGCGCAAAAGTAAGCTATGGGATGCCCTGCTTGAAGAGAACAACACTCATGGCATACCCAGATCGTTAGTTTGAAGAAAAAAAGGCAAAAAGAAGTTTGGCAAGGCTAATACTAAAGCGATTATCATGGTCTACTTGAGGGCATCAAAGCCTTGCTAGGCTATGGGAGACAATTTCAAATGATCGCACTTAACAAATGGTAAAGGGTTGAGCAATTGCGCATAATTTTTTTTTATAAAATCCAATTAGACAAAGGAACCCCCTCAAAGCTTTGATGAATTTCGGAGAAGGCCAATCCTAAGAAACTTATAATTTGTGAGGATCAGGATCAATAATACCAGCAATGACAATGCATCCTAGATATACAATCTAGGACTAACCAAAAGAAGCACTTACCATCATTGAGGAAAAGATGATGTTTGGCCAAAAAAGCAAAAACCTAAGCAAGATGCTTGTGGTGAAGCTTAGGGGATGTGTTGAACACCAAGATATTGTAAAAAAAAAAGACTATGAAACTTTTGCTCAAAAACGGTCGAAAAAATGTCATTCATTATGGTTGCTTGAAATGTAGTAAGGATGTTGCATAGGTTGAAGGGCATTACCTGATACTTAGAATGACCATCATGAATGTGAAAGCTCGTCTTTGGAATGTCAAGGGGCTAGATTCGAGATTGATGGAAGCTCAAGGTTAGATCAAGCTTGGAAAAAATGGTGGCAACTCCCACAGTAAGCAAAGGAATTTTGTTGTTAACTATGAGTGCATTAAGCGAATTGGGGTGTGGTGGCATATCGAAGGCAAGTTTAAGGAATACATTTTCCTTGTAAATTAATAAATTCACAGCAGTATTATTCATTGAGTTCTGTTTTAATTTTTCCATCATTTTCTTTTTGCAGAAGTTGATGTATCTAACTATCTAAGGGTTTTGGATACCTGATGCATCTGCTCTCTCAAATTTGAAGGAATTTTCATTTGAATATTGTGAGAATTTAATTATAGTTCACAAGTCAATTGGTTTTCTGAATAAACTTTAAATATTGAGTGCTGGTTGTTACCGCAAACTTAGGAGTTTTCTACCCATCAAGTGATGGATTGAATGAATGAAACAACTGTGACTCAACATCTTTTTATACAATACAATGCTGCATGCAAATGAAATTTTGGGAAGAATTTGCAATGGGATTTCCATGATTTAATATTTTCCTCTTGGTTTTGAGAATAATTCCTTTTTGGTTTGAATAGGTCTTCTAGGGGGTTGCTTTCTACAATTCTGGTGGGTTCAAGTTCGAATGAAGGAAAACAATGCTTTAATTTTTCTGCAATCACTACTAAAAAAGTCTTATTTTACGACGCACATTCTAGGTCGGTCTTATATAACCCGACGTAGTAGTGCACACGGTGGCATTTACGTAAATATATAAGTTTTTTATGTGGTGCATTTCATATACAACGACGTTTCATTTGAACCCCGCCTTTGTAGCTTTGGTGGAACTTATCTAAGACGGTGCATTTATAGACACTGTCATAGAAATAGTCAGATACAAAGACGGTGTTACTCATACACCGTCATTAATTTTGTACTTCATATACTCCTGTTTCACGGTGATTGAACACTCTCGTGCCCTCCAAAAACCTATAGCGCGTTGTTGCCGGAACTCATCCCACCGTCGACTCTGTGGTGCCCACCTTACATTGTGTTTCCCTGACCTCCTCAAAAGGAAGCCGAAGTTGACTCCCTAGCTATTGTTCCCACCACCGCCACGTAGCCGAAGTCGTGCCCTTTGGAGTGGTGTCATCACCTTGCTAGTGCGAAGGTAAGGATGTCGATGTTTTTGAGTTCTTGTTTGGTAATGGTTGAAGGTGTTATAGTATTAAGGGTTTACTTAAGTAAGACTTTTAAAATGTGATTATTGACTTGTTGAGTTGCCCTGACAATGTCATTGTTGAATATGCGAAAAGGATTTGAAGGCTAAAGGGTTTACTTAAGTCAGAGTACTAAGGAAGTTTATGTTCTTGGTTGTTTTGGTTTTGCCTTTTTCGTATCTGGATTGGTGCACTTCGAGCATAACTTGTTGGATTTATTAGATATGCAGTTGTGGTTTGGATTATTTTCCTCCATTATTAGATATGCATAACCTGTTGGATTCAAATGACTAAAGGAATCTACGTTACTGTACTAGTTTTCTTCTTCACACTGATTAAGGGTTATTATTATAATTATAAAAATGCACAAGTGGTTGGATACAATTTTGGTCTTGCCCCATCTGAACTATTTCTTGATACATGAATGACACTGTTCAATAATGTATTTTTTTATTTGCGTTGTGTACTTTTTTGGTTTGATGAATAGTATGAGACTTATGGTTAAGCTTCAACTGAAACTAAGAGTCCAAGAACTGCTATTCAAGTTGGATAATTATTTGGACTAGGTTTTGGAAAAGTCTAAAAGAAATGCTCTTGGCTCATGGCTGGAATAGAACTATCCCCACATTTGTAATAATATCTGGTTCCAGCTTGAACACCTACATGAAGAAAGAAATATGTCTGAGCTTAGTCCTAACAAATTAGAGTCATTAATTGTAGTTATTATTCAATTGATACCATTCTTTTATTGTTTTCATATAGTGACTCAAAATTTATTTTTAACATATCATCATAAAAATCTTATACTTTGTAGCTTCATAAATTTAAAGAAAATAAATAGTAATGTGCTTAACAACAAACAATTAAATATTGTTATATGATTGGGGATATGATTAGAAGAGTAATAAATTAGAAATTTGAAACTGCAATGAACAAAGTTATCTTTGGGTTTGAATTAATTTTGTTACATTTTTCAGAGGAACTTAGATCAATTGGAAGAGTTACTCAAGAAGGTTAAATCGAAGACCATAAGGACTGAACCACCTTCTGAATCTATTGCTGGCACAAGGTTCTTTTTGTTTATTAATTTTGATTGTGCGTTTAGAAATTATTAAAAATAAAAAATTTTCTTATGGGTTGTTATTGGTTGGTAAGTTGGTGTATCTTAGTTTCACTTGTTGATTGGTAAGTTGGTATTGCATACTAAAAATCATTGGATAAAAGAACAATTAGAAAAAGTGGTTGAAACTTTAACAAAAATAAGGCAGCTTTTTTTGTTTCACTGTTTTTTATAAGAGAAACAAACAACATGGTAATCAACATGTTTCATATCTAGCACGGTAAATAAATGGTTGAGAACAAAAGGCATTGTCTAGATCAACTGCAGCAAAAGTGCCAAGTTTGGCTGTTTATTGTCTATAACTTAAAGGGCAAATTTTAATTAAGAGGATTTTAGCACTGAGGAAGATATATGATCAGATTTTATTGAGAGCCAAGAGGGAGGGAGGGATGCTTTTCTACATGGTAATCATAACTATACAGAATATAGATTCTTCAATTAGCTTGTTACTTTATCCTAGTAGGAAATTAAATGCATGCATGTCAATATTCTATTTCCCCCACCCCCACCTTAAAAGTACTATATATTATTGTTTAGCTTCGTTCTTCATAGTCTATTTAATGTTGTTAATTAAGCTATCGGTGAGCATAAAATTTGGGGTTACCTTTGCATTTAAAGGGGAAAATGGAAAACTTTGCTTAATAGTAAGACTTGTTCTCTAGTTGTTTCACTGTTTGTTTACTTGATCAGCCTTTGTCAATTATATTTATTTTCCCCCTTAAACCTACGAGTTAGTGCATCCACACTCTGACTTCCAATTTAGGAAGGAAAGGAGATTGAAAGGTAGGTTTATATTTGGTCCTCCACTATTAATAAAATAATCATTCCAATGAATTATAGAACCACTAGCTTGATAGTGCTTAAACGCATGAAGTAGGTTTCGTAGACAACCCTATAAAAAAAAAGGTTTTGCAGACAAACGACTAGGAGGAATTGATTACCTAAGAACCCCCTTCATTAAAACCATTTAGGTGTGGTAAATGCATGCCAAGGTTTTGGCACAAACCTTTATCTAATGGTTCCACTGAGTTGTGGGTCATAGTTCCATCAGGAATGTTATTGTGGACTGCTGGGTTTCGGTGAGGGTGTTGCCCATAAAAGGGTGGTGCAGAAGAATCTTCAAGGTATATTGGGTGTGGCAAATAATTAATTGATTGCAATATCTGAAATCACCAAAAAGCCATCAAATCCCAACTCAGGAAAAAAAACCAATAATTTTTAGTTTCCTTTTTTAGTTCAAAAAGCAAACACATTAATCTAGAGCCCTGAAACTTACATCTTTTGACATTAGACTGTCAATACTAAAATCCAGGCTGCTGTTAACAGAAGCCAACTTCATACGCACAAATTGCAACTACCAAAAAGGAATTCTTAATGAGCAACAAATCTAAAATCTTATTATTATGGCCATGATTTAAGATGCTTATTGGCCAACAGTGGTTTACCTCAACTTGGTGCTGCAATGACTGAACATAGTTTATAATTTCATCAACCATTAGTGCTTTACCCAATTCAAGGAATCATAATGCAGATTGCCTTGCTGAAAAACTAGCTAACCAATTCAAGAAACAACCCTGCACAAATACCACAGGTGCTAACACTGTACCTGGCACAGAACCTCAGTTTTCCAACTATCCAGACCTTTTATCCAAGTGTCACTTGCCTATTTCTAACACAAGGGATGGAAATGTAATGCCTGCTTGTGTTCCTGGCTTGCTTCCAAGTCTTCGTTGTAAAATAGGATTATTTTAGTAGTGTCAATTAGTTCAGTTTCCTTTCTTTCCATCTACGTCGCTCATCATGACCCATTAATCTGGTAATTCGTAGAATATTAAATTATTGACACGCAACCTAAAGGAACATTTATTGTAGATTTATGTTAACCAAAACCTAAATCCTTCTTTTTCCCAACTGCCTCTGTCCATGCCATGACCTATTCAACCTTACAAGTGGCAGATTTGACTCTAGTTGTCTTCATGAAAGTAGTAGATAAATTTGTCCTTGAAATTTAGATGTTGGTCTCATGTTGTTTTGACCTTGACAACTCAAGATATGCCTAAAATACTAAACATATGTTTATCTGTTTGGACGAAACATGAATTTTTATCTGTTTGGAATCTACTCAGAATGTTAAGGCCAAAGCTAATTAGTGAGATAGTCAATATCTTATGATTGGGAGTTAGTTAGGAAAGGAAAGACTACTAGAAAGTTGTTAGACTTCTGTAGGAAAGACTCTAGTATGTGTGTGTCAATACGTGACATGAATGTAACTAGATAGAATTTAGGAATTGAGAGTGCTATGTATAAGAAGCCTAGACTTACCATATGTTAATGCATCATGGTTGAAGTTTGACTACCTAAGCAATTTTTTGCTTTGTGCTCCAACAAAGATTATTAAGGCTACATTCTCCTAACTTATCTGGATAACATTCTAGAATACACACAAATACATACATATATATTCCTACATACATATAAAGATAGTTTCATAAAGATTACAAAAGTTTGTAGTAGAATTTTCATAAAAAGCGAAATGTTGTGCATGCTGCCGTGCCACCATATCATCTTCCATTATCCAAGGCAATTAGTACATGATCCTTGATGCTGTCATAGCCATTATATTGATATGGCCCACAACTCCGATTAAGCAACTGAACACATTTGCAATCTACCGGCAAAAGCTCCTTGAAGCTTCCCCGTATGATCTCTTATGACCCCACGCTACTTTGGGGCCATGGGCAGTCCAAGCTCCACCAACATTCAGGCACACAAAACCAAGATTAGGTGGCCTCCAATGCAACATAGAGGCCAAGTGTGATGGTGATTATAATCACCCACTTTGTACAATTTTTCTCCAACCTGCAAGTCATGCTCCAGATTGAGTAATCTACTTTTGACTTCATGATCACTCCAAAGGAGGTTTTAAAAAATGAATGTGTTCCTCCTTTTCCAAATGAAGCCCAACAGAATGACAAATCGCATGTGTCACTGAAAACATTGCTTAGAAGAAAAACTGATATTCTCAGTTATCCACTGCTCAATTGTACCTGCAAAAAAGAAAACGTTAGTTAATTTTGGAACTACTACCCTCCATATCCTCCTAACCTCCTCACAGTGTCGAAGACATTGCATCATTGATTATAGCTCCCTTTTACACAATGGACACAAAAACTCCAAAGTCATCTTCCTATTACAGCGACCAAGGTTTGTAGGAAGAGCCCCCCTTGCGGTTTTCCACAATAAAATCTCCCCCATCTCATATCCTTTCCACCTCCATACCAGATTAAAGATAGGAATAATCTGTGTACCATCTAAATTAGCAATCATCCTGTAAGCTGATGGATGATGCATCTTTCTTACTTTGGACATGGCTTAGAATTTTTGAGAAGGATTTTGACACAAACTATAATGATTGGTCCAGTAATCTTAGATCAGGTTTTCTGTATTAGCTGAGGAGAGAACTATAAGTTAGACATAGACTATAGGCTCATTCATGTACTCAGACATTGGTTCCAATCAAGACTACATCAAGTCTGATTTGGAACCTTATGTCTGCTGTCCTAATTTGTATCATTTGTACCTCCGGTACTTAGATTAATACATATACATATATATATATATATATATATGTGTGTGTGTGTGTCCTTACGAACCTTATTCCTACTTCTCCATCAAGCTCTGATAGGAAGTAAGAATGCAGGATGCTAAATGTATGCTATGCAAAGGTTTATAAAACAATTATCAAGGGCACACCGAAGATCGGCTTACAAATCCCAGGTTTTTGCAAAACAAAAACCGAAGCCGCGGCAGAGCGCACAGGATCGGTAAAAGAGGGAGAGAGAGATGGATAAGAAAATTGAAATTTATTGAAATTGAAAGAAGCGCTTACAAAAGGTTTTCTTTCACAGAGCACCTCTTCCTGAAACCTCAAAGTATCTGAAATGAAAGGGTGCCTCACAACAATGACGAGGACTCCTTAAATAGACAAAAAAATTAATTGTTTCTACAGTACCGATAACAACCATCGGAATTGTTACAATGATAAGCTACAGTGACGGTAACATGTACCGGAAAATATAATGACATTAATTATAATGCTTAATCTATCATTACAACTAATTAATCTTCTTCAAGTGAGATGCCGAAACAATCATCCTCATTCTGGTAAAAGGGATCATCATCTTGGTCATCAAAATCTTCAAAAGATTCAGCTTCTTTCTTTGAAGATTCTTCCTCTTCTTCTTGTTGAAGCATTCGGAGAACTTCTTTGAGATTCTTTGCAAGACTATCCTTGGATTTGGAGCTTGCCAAAAATGTTGCAAGTTGTGATTTTTGGTTCAAAAACAGCGATGTCTCTGGGTCAGTTGGTTTGAGCAATTCAAGGTGACTTTGAAACCAGTTCTTGACTTGGTCAGGAGCCGCCTTTGAAGTATCAAACTGAGTCCACCATTTGACAAATGCATGTCTTTGCAAAGGTGGATATTGTTTATTATTTTCTATTTTTCCATACCTGTACTGCCATGAAAAAATCCATGATAGCACAAAGTTGGAAAAATACATCAAATCGGCAGGGATTCTTGATTCCTGGCTATTGAACAATTTGCAGAATTGTTGGAATCCTTGTTGGACCTCCTCATGGAAAATTTGTGGAATCGGACCGAAATAAGTCCACCATTGGATAAACCAATTCGGAAAATTGTAAACGGTATTATTTTTGAAGTAGATTAGCCATGAATGTTTGTATTTATTGTTCTGATGCCAGAACACATTAGTCCAGGCATCAATATAGTCCCAATAAGTAAATCCTACTGGGTCAAAAGGTGCAGAAAACTTTTTGGGTTGGTTGAGGTTAGATCCGTAATGCCTTGGTTGCATTACTTTTAAGATTTGGATTGTAGAATGGGTATTTAGGCTTTGGTCTTTTGGATCTTTGAAGTGTTTAATGGATACTGAGTTTGTATCCACTAAAATAAATTCATAAAACTTTCTTGTCTTATTGAGGGATGTTGGTCTGTAACGGAATCCCGAGGGAAAAGCCTTAGCAGTGGCTTTGAAGGGATTTTTGTCCCAATATTGAGGTTCCATTTGGAGGACATTGAAAATTTTGTTTTTTGGAATGTAACTGTTTGTGGATTTTGGTATTGGGTCTTTTTGAACCAATTTTTCTTTTGGGTTAACAACTGTTTTGGTTTGCTTGGCTTTTTGGATTTGTTTAAAAAGATCTGTTTCAGAATCATCGTCTGATTCTGAGGTCATTTTTGTCCATGTTTTCTTTGCTAGCTTTGGGATTTTGGTAAGGCCCATATCTTTAAGGGCTTGGAGGGTCAGGATTGACCAGGCATAGTCAGCCACAGTCTGTTTTGATGTTATAGGTTTGAGGGATTCCTAAGTTGATGACTCAGGTTTGATGGTGGCTATTTGGGTCAATGAACCTTCAATTTTTTGTTTCTGGGTTGATGACCCAATCTGGGTAGGTGACCCAGAAGATGATGATGTTGTCTTCTTGATTACTGGCTCTGGTAGAGCCAAGAGAACTTCCTTTCCTTTGCTAACTGAATTTCCTCCTCTCCTGGAGGAGCTGGACGCCTTAGGTGGCATCTGGAATTTTCTGTAAATATTCACGTGTGAGGTAGTCATGTAGAGAATTTGAGGTGCCCTTTATGTATTCAATTTGAAAATCAAAGACACTTAAAATTGTCTGTCATCTGGCAAAAATTTGTTTTGATGAAAGATTCTTTACATCTTTTTGGAGAATATCCTTGGCTGATTTACAATCAACCCTAATTAAAAAAATTTGATTTAATAAATCAGATTGGAATTTGGAAATGCACAAAACAATTGCTAAAACTTCTTTTTTAACAGTTGAGTATTTTTCTTGTGCAGGACATGTTCTTGGGAGTGGATTCTTTGTTTAAGAATACCACCATAGCCTATGTCTGATGCATCTGTTTCAACAATCTTGAATGCCTGAGGAATGGGAAGATACAGACATTTAATGGACTGGACTTTGAGTTTGATATCTTTAACGGTTTGAGTATGAATGTCTAACCATGGAGGCGGATTTTTCTTTAGCCTATCATGTAAAGGCTTGACAATATTATTTAAGTAGGGAACAAAATCTCCTACATAATTTAGACAACCTAGAAATCTTTGTTACTGGGTCTTGTCTATTATTTGATTTGGGAATTTGTTTGCAAATTCAATAGATCTGTCAATTGGAATAATTGTTCCTTGATATATATTATGACTAAGAAATCTTATTCTTGTTTGAAATAAATTAATTTTTGATTTTGATACTGCTAAACCATTTTGTTTTATGACATTGATAAAAGTTTGAATGTGCTTGAAATGTTGATCAATATTTTGTGAAAAAATTAGGACATCGTCTATGTAGATTATGATGAATTTTGAATAAGGATTAAAAATGTCGCTCATGATTTTTTGGAATTCTGAAGGGGCATTCTTCAAACCGAATGGCATTACATTCCACTCATACTGCCCAAAAGGTACTGTGAAAGCTGTTTTGTACCTATCAGATTCCTGGATTTGGATTTGCCAAAATTCAGATTTCATATCAAATTTTGAGAATATTTTGGCAGAATTTAATCTGTTGAGTAAATCTTTCTTATTTGGGATTGGATATCTAATCCATTGTAATGCTTGATTTAAAGGTTTATAATTGATAACTAAGCGGGGTGTTCCTCGTTCAAGCTCAGCTTGTTTTTTAACATAAAAAGCCGCACAAGACCATGGGCTTTTACTTTTCCGGATTAGATCTTTGTCAAGCAAATCCTTTATTTCCTTTTCACAATATTGAAGAAGTTCTTCATTCATTTGAATTGGCCTAGCTTTGGTGGGAATTTGTTTTTCCCTAAAGTCTTTCTCATAAGGGAGATCGACATTGTGTTTCTTTCTATCCCAAAAGGCATGGGGCAAATTAGAACAAACACTTGATTCAATATGTTTTAACAAAGATTGAATTCTTTCTTTTATTTGGGGTTTTTCTAGTTGGTTTTAAATATTACTAAAAGATACTTCTTCTTTTAAAAAATTGATTTGGTTAATTTTATTTGCTATGTGATTTATATTTCTGGAGATTGGTTTAGTGGAAAAATTAAATATAATTTTTCTTCCTAAATAACTTGTAGTCATTCCTTCCTTTGATATCTGGAGGGGAAATAAAGCTCTAATAAAAGGAGTTCCTAAGATTACTTCATTCTTAAGGTTTTTTACCAAAGAAAGCTTGTGTTAATCTTAAGGCCTTGATTTTCTATAATTGCATTTGACAGTTTAAAATTAATTTTTAATTTTGATCCATTTGCCGTGCTTAACTTCTCTGATGTTTTTTCAAAGAATTTTGTCGGGATTAACCCTTCTAAGATACAACTTGAATCGGCCCCTGTATCAAACAGGGCCATAGTTTCTAGCACAAAATCATTAATAATGATCATAATATTTGTGTAAAACTTTTGGATTTTGATCTTATTGATTAAACCCATAAACATATTATCTTTTGTATTAATCTTACTTTAGATTTTTGTTTTTGTTTTGGGTTTTCTATCTCTTTACTAGTTGAAGGCTTGTGCGAGTATCTCCTTCTTGGAAATCTCTTTTTGGTAACAACCTTATTTTCATGGGCTTCTTTCCTAGAGGTCTTCTTCTTCTGTTTTGGACAGGCTGGCAAGCCAAATTGTTCACAGAAAGATCCTAAATCTCTCTTTGTTTGGGCTTTCTCTTTAGCTAATTGTCTTTGAATTTTATCATCTTGACAAATTTTTAAGGCTACCTTTTGGACATAAGAAATTAATTGACCGTAACTTAAACTTTCGTATGGAATATCTCCATTGTATTGGCTATGGATTTTATCTCTAACCTTATCTCCTAAAGATCTTGGAAGGCCGGCTAGAAATTTTTCTTTCCAGAAAGGTTGTTGACTATCTTCTCTGGTATAGACCCTAGTCAAGAAAGTATCCCTGTACCATCTAAAATCTGCTAAGGTTCTATACTTAAGATTTGATAATAATTCTGCAGACCTATCTTTCCATAGAGATGGGTCTCCAATAAAATGTTGTGCTATTGTAAAGATTAAGGTGTTAACAGCGTTAGGAATCTCTTTATCATCGTCATTAGTAATGACTTTACCATTGAGATCAGTCTTGATTGCACCGTAAATTTTTGACTTTTCTTCATTAGTGAGATAATTATCCCACCAACCTTTTAACTATCCGGAAAATCCTGCCACTAAGATGTCTATAATGGTTTCTTTCGAACATTCATGGGAGGTTTGGTAAGTCGTGGCTACCATTGTCATATGTTGGAGTGTATTCATGATATTGTATTATCTTTAAGCATCTATATTCCACTCATAGATGTTATTTGCAGAAAAACTCTTGAAATTATTTTCTCCCTTTTCTTCTAGTAGAAGGTCAGGGGCAATTGGACGTTGATAGTATAATTTAGATGGGGTTTTCCAGTGTTTAGAATTAATTGGGTTTATAATCGCTTCTGGAACTGTATTTGAATTTTCTGTTTCAGTTGTATTATCAGAATTTTGATCACTATCTTCATTAAAAACATTGACTAGTCTTGATGTACTTCTTGTTACTATTTTTTATGTATTTTATGAGGTTTGGGGAGTTTCTGGGACGACCTTAAGTAAACTACTAATTTTATGTAGTATTTCACTATTATTGTCTCCTACTCCTTCAATTAGAGATTTGTTTTTCCTAAGCTCTCTTATTTTCTTTTTAGCTTTGTCGCTAATTTTGAAAGGTTTGAATAATGGTTTTTCAATGGGAATACTTGTTGAAGCTTCTTCAATTGTTTTTTGTTTAGAAATTTTTGCCTTGAGAATGTCTCCTAAGACTTGTAAGTATTTGTTTGTATAGTTAGCCTGTTCCATTAGGCTCCTAATATCCCTAGAGGTTACTTCCTCATTGATGTCTTTTGTTTTGAAAGGAACTGCCATGACAGGTTTATTACTACTATCTTTGATATTGGGGAGTTGATACTGAGTTGCGGGGGGTAAATCCACTTGGATTAACTCGCCGTCTTTCAATTGCCAGTTTGTTATGACATTTGTTGTTGGATCACCTATGATATCTTGTTTCCATGGGTAATCTATATCTTTTATGATGGTGTAAGCATGGAACCAATCAAAGAAAAGGACATTGATTTTTACTCTTTCGACAAATTCATAGAACTTGTCTTGGATCTGTTGTCTATTTGTTCCCTTAAAATTTTGGAAAAACCATCTCCGTTGCGGTTCATTATCTGGAGAATAAAAGTCTTTCCTAAGGGTTTCCTTATCAATGCTAAAGTTATCAGATAACATCATAAGGTTCCATAGAAGAGTAAGTTGGGGATTGGATAGACTTTTGGTCATCCTCCTGTTCTTGATTGTAGGTTGTTCTAGGTATACTAGAAGTAGTATCTAGACCTTGGAGATTAACCATAGGGAACTGGTTATGTGACTCAGATCTAGTTAATCCTACAGGGATTGAACGAGTTCTTACTGAAAAGACCTTCTAGCCGATTCATATTCCGACCTAGAGGCTTCTATCCTTGATGAAAATGAATTTCTTCTATTGAAGGTTATTTCTACCTTTCCTGAGTTATCTTATTTAATTTTTTCAATAATTGAAGCGGGTCGGGGATCAGACGGTGTGGCCTTCTCCATGACCCATTTTTTAGGGAGAGTTACTTCATCCCATTTTATTATTCTTTTTAAAGAAACATTGGCTTTTGTCATATCAGTGATAAATAAGGTTGTTTCTCCCTTTTGTGGTTGTAATAGGACTCTAGACGCACAAGTATTCATGACCTTGTACTGGATCCTATAAATCAATGCTGCTGGAATTGATCTTTCTTTCATGTCAAGGCCATGAAAGTGGATATTTAAGAACAGAGAGTCAAGAATATTTCTGTCTATTAAACTCACTGTCTTATTTGGATAACAATTAAAATATACCAGACCTTGTCCTAAATTGGTTTCTACTGTTCCAATTAAGGAGTCTTCAAATTTATTATGCCTAATATCTCTTAGACACATTAAAACTATTGCATCTATGCCCATGTCAATTAAGGGTTTGATGACTACTTGTACACAACCGATGTGTAGATATTTATACCTACGGCTATGTTCATAAATTGAATTCTTTGAAATTAAATGAAATTTTTCCCCTATATCTTGTCCTAGAGGAATATTGTTCTCTACTGTTTTGATTATGTAATCAAAGTTGTGTTTATCTTTAATCGTTTCAGGAACATATAGTTGATCTTGAGGAATTTCTGGAATGTTTCAGTCATCCATGTTTTGATTGATATCTTCGAATCGGACTTCCTCATCAAAGAGATTGTGTTTGGGGGCGACCTCGTGGGTCTGGTTTTCTTGATCGTTTAATGAATTTGTATTTCTTGAAGAAGATGATGAGAAAAAATTGGATCTAAAAGAGATACGGGAAAAAGAGCGTAAAAGTCTAGACATGATGATAACATTCTCTAATATCTTTGCCTTCATTTGGTTCCATAGAAATATTTCCGTAAGTAAATATGTAACAATATTTCTTGGATCTGAATTTTTTTTATATATATATAAATTTCGCTGATAAAAAAAAATCATGTAACCTGATGGGATATCTAACACACCTTTATCACTAGCTCTCCAAATCAACTCATCATCTTTCACATTTCCTTCACACCCAGTTGCAAATTTATCCCAAACAGATTTCATACTTGACCAAATATTACAGTCATTTCTAGCTTTATTCACAAGAAGTTAATAAATACATATAGCGCAACTATTTTATATTTTAACCAAGTATGATCATCAATAAATGTAACACACCACTTTGAGTCACTATGATTAGAAGTACGAGTTTCAGCAAAGAATACTTGTCTCGTAGTTTCTGCCACTTGTGTAATTAGCATGAGTTTCAGCATTGAGTTGGTTACATGATTATTTATTATGTTTGACCATAATTTTATTGTTAGGAAATAAATATATTTTGCTTCTCTACTGCGGTGTTTTGTACAAAAGGTGCATTGCTGCTGTGTTTACCACATTGTTTGATCTGGTTGCTGTTGAATATGTGAAGTAACTGACTTGTTCAATTTTGTGACTGCCTTTCCAGGTATGTTGTTCTTAGTCCTAGCCTCCAAAATTTATATGACTTGTTTGCTTGTAGCAACAAAAATGTATTTGACTTAATGAATAATTAGTTATGTTCATTGTGAGCGAGCCTTAGTTTCCCGTTTGAGATTCAATACTTTGATTAATACAGACAGTTTGTATTAATCATTGTGTTGAATCTTGAATTATCTGTTTGGACAGTTTGGGAGGACTGTTTGTTTATAGTACATTCATACGTATGGGTTAACTGCTGATTTGTTATATTGGTCTAAATTTTGGTAAACTGTATTTCAAATTGTTCTCTGGGTGCATACGTCAAAGTGGTGGATGGTTACATTTCATCGCCTTCATGATGTGTACTTGGAGACCAAGGCAAAATGCTGCCAAAATTTAATCACAATTAACAAATAAGCAAGCGTACCGATGCGTTGCAATGTGCTATAAAGCTGAAATGGATATGGCATGGGGAATAGTTATTCATGTGAGGAATCATGGTTTGAGTAGTTTTTCAGCATAAGAACACTAGGACAACGTTAAATAGAGAAAAATACATTTTAAACATCAAGAGAAATTCAATAGAATGCCTCAACGCTCTTAACTTGATAGTTTTCACCTTTTATAGCTATAGATATTTTGATTATGTTCAAATAGGTTTTCTAGTACAGAACACAACATTTACCTAGCTTGTTTTTAATCCTTATAAGTCTTTACATAGTGAATGTACATGGTCTAGGTGAAACAAATTCCCTAAAAATACAATACTCGGTCTTACCGTTTTATATTAATTGTGTGAATCGGTACATCTGCCGACTAGTGAACAATGGGATCACAAACCACTCTTTGAGGATTCACCTAGTGAGTGTGGTGTTGGGGCCGCCATTGTGAGATATGAGTTAATCTCTAAGTGACACTCACGAAATAAGATACATACGCAAGGTCGTGTAACGTGCTACCACAGATTAGAACCTAATTGAATGCCAATATTGTAGGGTTGTGTAGTAAAGTCCGGTTAAAAAATGTGTAGTTCAAGATAATTAAGTTACTACATTTTTCTCGGGTGGAAGTTCATAAACATTAGGTATAAGGCTTAAACCCGGAAGGTTTCTTATACCAAAATACAATATCACATGCTCTTTCTCTTACGTTTTTATACAAATTATTTTATATATATATATATATATATATATATATATATATATATATATTAAAATTTTAAATTATGTGGGGAAATGTTAGTAAATATTTGTTTTATAATTTAAATTTATAAATATATATTACTTATGTTAATTCTATTTTATAAAATAAAATATTTATTTTAGAACCTGTTACTTAAAATTAGATTTTTTGTTTTGACACCTGTAAGTTGATTTCCAACGGTCATATTTATTTTCCAACAGTCATATATATGTTTTCTTCTCTTTAGTAAACACTAGTAGACCATAAATCTGATCTCTTTTTCCCTAAAATTTTTCTCCTCCTTCTCTAATAAAAACTTATTTTTGAGAGCAAGAACATTGATGTTCAGAAGGTTCGGGATCCTTTCGATGCACACGATCGAAACCAACAGGTTGTCGCGTTCTTTCTCTAAGGATAGCGTTTGCGCACTTCAACCCAAGCTAACAAAATTTCTCCCTTGAATTATTTCATTTATGCTTATTGTATAATATAGTGCTTTGTTGATTCATGTTTTGAAGTAATTTTTCTATTGTTGTTGAGTTTAAGACTTTGCATTTTTTTGTTTATTTATTTTATTTTATTTTAATTTTCTAAGTGTTCTTTCTTTCTTTGTTCGAGTAGGAATAGAAGGGCCACTTGTAATACTAAGAATTGAACGTTGTTCCATGGCTGGAGGGGGCATTCTTCTTTCTTTGTGTACCACGAAGATTACACTCAAAGCAATGCCTATCCAATTTTCATCATACAGTATAAAGTGGGATCCGCCTATGTTTATGACATTGCCCATGCCCACATGCTGTTTCTCGAACCACCTTGGTATTTCACTTCCTGGAATAATACTTGAAATCAATGGAACCCACCACGGCATTATATAGCCTATGGAAGGATGATGAATAAAGGAAATAGTGAAGTGCTGAAATATTTGCATCATCCATGATAAACAATTCTTGGTGCAGCAATCTCTCTCAACTAATTCTGGGCAGTTGAAAATATTTAATCCCAATCATCTTCTTCAACAGTTTTCCATTTGACCCTAGGTAGATGATCAGTTCGTGAAGGGAGCTCAGGCAAATATTTCAATCTCTTGCAGTGTTATAAGTTTAAAAGTAACAGTTTGGAAAGCTCCTTGAGGCTGGGTAGTGTTTCAAAATTGTTTCCCCTTAAACATAGCTTTTCTAAGCATTGGAAATTAACTAAAGCATAAGGGATTTCAAGTTCACGCATACATGAGAAAATAGGAAAGGAAGGCAACAAACATCTAACTGAATCTTTATGTGCATCTTCCAGGCTTTTGTCGAAGGCCACAGAAGGCCACAGAAGCCACTTTTTGAAAAATGAGAATATTCATTGGGAATAACTAGGAGCTCCACCCCTTTGTTCTTCGGATAAATGGACATTATATAGTTTTGAACAGCCGAAAAGACTTAAGCGTTTGAGAGAACTAAGTTCCAATATGTTACTAGGTAAGCTTACTAGACTTTTGCAATATCTTTCAAATTTTAAACAGTAAGCTTTCTTAGATGACCAATGGATGGATGTATCTGCTTGTACATATCCTTCCAGATTTAACTCTTTAAGATTTAGATCCTCAACAAAATGTGGCAAGTTTACCAGACTTTTGTAATCTTTAAAATCTAAAACAGTAAGCTTTCTTAGATGATCAATGGATGGATGTATCTGTCCTAGTTCTTCACATCCTTCGAGATGTAACCAAGAAAGATTTAGGTCCCCTACAAAATTTGACAAGTCAGTGAGACTTTTACACCCTCCCAAATATAATGAAAAAGGCTTTCTTAGTCGACCAAGGGATGAGGGTCGCAGTTTTAGTAGTTCACATCCTCCCAGATATAACTTTTCAAGATTTAGGGCCTGTTCAAAATGTGGTAACTCGACAAGACTTTCGCAGCAACTTAAATTCAGATTGGTAAGATTTCTAGGAAAACCAATGGATGGATGGAACCAACTAAGTCGTCTACATCCTCTGAGATTTAGTCTCTCGAGATTTAGGGCCTCACCAAAATCTAGCACCTCGATTAGATTAACGCAGAAAGAGACATTCAAACGTCTCAAGTTGGGTATAGGATGCAATGAAGGGCAAATAGAAAGAGACACAATTAAAAACAACACTTGGACCATAATTATTAATTATTTAAACAGGAATGGAATAATCAAAGATAATTTGTCTATTGGTACATTCATTTAAAGAAAATGAAAATAGGAAAAACATAAAAATTTACAAGTTGTCCCATAAGTTGTTCAATGAATCTTTGATGTTACTCCAAGAACGATCCACGTATAAGTCAAACTCCTTCTCCACCTTGTCAAACTTCTCTTGCATAAGCAAGTCAAGGTTTTTCAATTTTGATATAGCATCAACTTTCCAATCCCTAAATCTACTCCACCTTCTTGGCTCTTTAGGTGATTTTTCTCTAATACATTTGCCTAAATCTCTCAGCAAGCTAGGCATAAAAATCATCCCACCACTAATGGTTATGAGTGATTTATCAACAAGAATTTGGAGGTGATCAATTTCAGGATTAAATCCACGAAATCCTAGGATTTCCTTCACATAATGCTCAGAATAATTCTGACCGAAGAAGCAAGCAATATGTAAAAATATTGCCTTGTCTTTTTCTTCCAGATCATCATAAATTATTCGCAACACATCCATGATATTCTTACTTTTATTTTTACTTAGCTTACTTAATGTAACTATACCCTGCACAAGATCTCCACCTACCAAAGATTTGCCTACTACTTCAATTGCTAAGGGATGGCCTTGAACATATGATACTATTTCACGTGCCAAAACTGTACGCCACGTAGTGAGAATATGGTCACATGTGAAAGCATTTTTGCCATAAGCATTTTTGAAAAATAAATGAATAGCATTGTCTTCGTTCAATGGTTGGACTTGGTAAACATGATGTACTCCAAGTGTCCTTAAGATGTGTTCATTCCTAGAAATTATGATGATTGTGCTCCTTTCACCAAGACATTCAAGTAATAGTGTAAACATACATAGTTGTTCATCCTGACTAACATTATCAAGAACTATAAGTCCTCGTTTATTGTGTAGTCTAGATGATGACATATATGTTCCCCTAAAAACACCCCAAATCTGTAGATTTTCGCCATTTAAACACTGTTCAAGTAAATCTTTTTGTACACCTAGTGAACTGGATTGTCCTCTATAACTGTTCTCAACATCAACAAAACAATGAACATCATATTGATGAGCAATCTTTTTGTATAAAGCAATGGCAAGAGTCGTTTTTCCTATTCCCCCCATTCCACTAATTCCGACAACTCGAATTTCACTAACCGACTCCGACTCCAATGCTAGACACTTTTCCAATTCTTTGACACGGGGTTCCATCCCAACTAGATTATCATTTGGAAGATTTTGAAATTTGGGACCCAATATATTTTTTATTTTTTGAACAATTTCTTTAATCATTGCAGGTTGTGACCTGAAAATTTAAAGAAAATGAAGAATGGAAAAGTATCAGAACCACAACATAATGTATATAAGTACAGGACAAGATAGTTTCAGAGATTTTAAACATCAATTGCATTAAACATGTATAAATTTAGAGTCAATTTGAATGCTACGTCCTCAACTTCTATGAACTCTACTTTAGAAACCGATAGTAAGTTTGATAAAAACAACTTGACTAAGAAATGATGAAATATATGCACATGGATATAATATGACTGACTGCATATAATTTTGTACTTACCTATGTCGGATATCCCAGCCAGAGAGGTTGGTCACTTGTGTCAGAGCTTCTCTCCATCTCTGCACTTCCTCCATCTTCTCTTTATCTCCTCTGAATCTTCGTTCGTGTTCTGCAAAGGCTATCCCATAATAACCACTCTGTTTCCGCACCTCTGATGGATCGACATCATAAAAAATTGGAAGAACACGACTCAGGGATGCTTTAATAGTGCAGTTGCAGATGTGTGCAAGTTCACGCAAGCACCAAGTTGAGGAAGCATAGTTCTTAGAGAAGACCACAAGGAAAAGGCGAGACCCTTGAATGGCCTGTAGCAGCTCGGGTGCTATGGATTCGCCTTTCTGAAGATGTGTATCATCTTTGAAGGCATGGATGCCATTTTCAAAGAGAGCCTCAAAGAGAAAAGCACTGAAGTTGTTGCGCGTGTCTTCACCGCGGAAGCTGACAAACACATCATATTTAGTGATGATCGCATGAGATGAAGAAGAAGCCATTGCAATTGCAGAAGCGTATTGCGAGGACAATAACTGTGGGCAGTGAAGAAATATTATAAAGCTAATAATTGTAGAAAGAAACGCTTCTTTCTTTATTTTTCCAATTTGCTTTATAGAAAGCTAATAACTGTAGTTAACTTGTCAGTTTCTCATGTCACAATTGCGTCTTAGAATTTTCATTCGTCAACCTACCTTATATGTGCTGCCATCTTGGGTTTACTTTTCCTCTTTATTTGTTTTATTTTTGTTTTGGTATTTTTACTTTATTTTCCCCTTGTTCTGTTTATTCAAATCAAGATATAATAATTTCTTTATCTGTAAAAATAATAAACAGTATAAAAAAATTTATAAGATCCACGTGTGTCACTAATTGTTATCACTAATAGTGAATGTGAATGAGGGCCTGGGGCAGTTTTCTTACCACGCTTTTGTGCATGTGCTCTATTAGGTGGCCTTAAGCCCAATTACTAACTATATATGAGTACAAAGTTAGTTATGAAGTGGCGGGTATTGATAACCCAGCTGTATCTATACCATAGAATTTTAGGACCTGTATTTAACTCTATTTTCTAATGAAGGGAGATAAGAAAGTTAATATTTAAAATTTTATTTTGTTTTCTTCGACTGTCCCTGTCTCGAATTTGGGATAATTTTCCTCTTTTATGGTATCATGGTGTTAGAAGTCATTGCAAAAGCTGTGAAAATGCAAAGCAAGGTCAATGGTTTCTGGATACAAGGAAAGCGTGGACAGTGAAGAAGGTGTTTTTCTTGGCAGCTTCTCGCTTGCCATGTGTTAGGTCCACAGAAACCTTATCACCTTATCACTTATTTAATGTGTAACTTGGCTGTTAGCGCATCACAGTTATTGTGAGACCCGTAGGAATGTTGATTATCATCAATTAAAGTTGTCAAACAAATTAGTTCATAGAACAGAAGGATCAAGTCAAAAGTCATAATTTTACGGATGAAATTATTAGTTTATTTAAGAAAGATAGATATTGAAAGACCATGATTTCCTATCCTTCTTCCTCGTGTATAATATGGTAAAATTCAACTTTAAAAATAAAATTTTAAATTATAATGTTTATTAGAAATTAGTAAAATGTGTTTCTACACCCTCAATCTTATTTTTATTTGTATATTTAATTTTCTTCATGGTATATCTATTGTAATTTAAAAATAATCTTATACACAATTTAAATTATTTATTATAATTCAATTTATAAGTTATATATTAGAAATATAAAACTAACACAGGGTTGTGCACAGAAAGTTGGTGTGATAGGTGAATTATAAATTATCCATTAAAATATGATTTTGATCTTTAATAAACATTTGAGTGTTTGTTTTTTTAATAATTTTTTATATTAAATTCCTAATAAAAGAGTAATTTTATTTTTTGTTATTGATATTTTTTTAGTTCGTAAAAAGTTAGTGAAAATTATGTTTTTTTTTTAATATATGGTTTTCATATTTTATTAGTCTTTTCAAAAGAAACTAATAACAAATGAAAAAAAAAACTAAAATACGGTTCTAATTCTTAATAAATATCTAAATTTTGTATTTACTCCTTAATAAAAAAAATTGTTTTATTCCTGATAAAATAATAATCTTGTTTTTGATCCTAGAAACTTATTTTTAGGCTATAGAAATTAAGAATTTTTTATTTGCTCTATGATAAAAAAAAAACTCATTTGTTATTAGGCTCTTTGAAAAAGACTAATAACAAATGAAAAAAATATATACTAGGAAACAACTACACCATTTATCATGAATTTAAAAAAATATCAAGGATAAAAAAATTATTATTTTATTAGAGACTCAATGCAAATAATTTTTTTTATTAAAGAAAAAATACAAAATTTTAATATTTATTAAGAATCACAAATATTTATGATCTTCTGGCCTTATTTCCAAGGTCATCATCACCCCCTCTAGAATAACTAGTCTATGATGTTTGCTCAACATCTTCCTCTCCCACACATTGATCAGAAATCCCAGAGTTGGTGCAGGACGAAGAAGTTTGATGAATTCATCGAGAACCATATTTTCTACCATGTGGGTTGGGATGATTGTGACTTCCTATTGATTGCTTACAGCAAGTGTATCGATTCGCACAAGTAGTATAAAATGGTAAGACCGAGTATCGTATCCAAAGAGAATTTGTTTCACCTAGACTATGTATATTCAGTATATAAACACTTTTAAAGCTTGAAATAAAATAAATATTGAGTGTGAATTGAGTTTTTGCACTATTGAACTATTTGAACAAAAACAAAATATTCAAAGCTATAAAATGTGACAACTATCAAGTTAAAAGTGTTGGGGAGTTCCTACTGAAATATCTCTTGTCGTATGAAAGGTTTTTCTCTATTTAACGCTATCCTAGTGTTCTTACACTGAGAAAATACTCAGACCATGATTCCTTACATGAATAAGCCTAACTCTCTTACCATTTGTCCTTGATTCCTCAACAAACTCACTCTAACAGAGTTGCACTAAACATACAATATAAAATAGACTAGATCACTGCACTTCATTCCTAGGCATACAAATTTCTAGCTTGTTGTATCAAGTTCTAAGGTTTTAAAGTATTTTCCAATACTAAAAGGCCTAACTACACATACAAATGAGTGATCAAGCCACAAGCATGTAAAATAAGCATAGATAGGAGCAAAGAACACCAGAAAACAACATTAAATAGATAGTAAGAGTATTACATCAAGAGTTTCAGTAGTTACTCCCCAACAAAGAGGCTCTATCCTTTCATTACAAGCAAAGCTTCAAAATACAAGAAAGGAACTATTTTTGGTGAAAGAAATTGGAAGAAGATGATGAAGAATGTCTTCTCCAACCTCTCAACCCTAAATCTCTCTGTTTTTTCACGAAGCTAAGCTCTCCTTGTTGTTCTTGACCGGTTGTGTCTCTTGAGTTCTACCAACCCGAGTGTTTTAAAGGCTCTTGGACTTCTCAGTACGCGAAGGCTCGCTTAGCAAGCATGCCTCGCTAAGCAAGAGTAAGTGGATTTCCGCTAAGCGAGAGTGGGCGCGCTGAGCACGAGAAGAGACAACATCCTCACTGGACGGGTTAACTGCGCGCTAGGCGTGCAGATCTATGACTTATCATCTTCTAGGGTTTTTCATCCACTAAGCGAGATGGATGCCTTTCTAAGAGGATGTGTCTCGCTTAGCCAATCTGCCTCACTAAGCGAATCATCAACTGCAGCTCTTTGCACCTTCTCTTCTTTGGCCTACAAACTAAGTTGGATTCAACATTAGGTCACAAAACTGGAGTTTCTACTCTATAAAATCACACAATAAAGAAAATATATACAATTTCTACAAAACTAACCATAAATTGGAGGCACATTGTTATTTCCTTACAAATTTTCAATACAAAACTAACTCATGAATAACAACTAACACTTCCCTTGTATACTATTTTAGTGATATTATGTGTCTGATCATTAAATTACTAGGGTTTCATTATATTACTAAAATGACATTATATGTTCGATCAGTTAATTTGTCGTCCCATGATATAATTTTACATTTGAATGATACAATTGCTGGCATGGACAACAAAAGACTCAAATTTGTATAATAACTAGTTGACATAATGATTGGCAAAAAAGAACAAAATACAACTAATCTGATCCATTTAAAAACAACATGTTAGGACCTAGGACATAATCTTTTTGCAAAGTGGTCTATGGTCATCTTGGCGTCCTTTAAAGATTGAATCTGGACGTAGAATGCTGACAGAAATTGGCCAATGTGTTATTGATCACTTTTCTTATAACTAAAGGTGAATTTAAGATAGATCTTGAGGGTGAATTTGCTAGTGTGTGGTTTTTTCCCAAATAAAATATTATTGCATTCTTTTTCTTTGCTTATGAAGATGCTAGTATTTGGATTTATTCTAGTGCAAGTGCATTAATTTGAAGCAATGCTTGCAGGTGAAAGAGATTCACAACTTTTCCTAGGATGATTTGATGATAAAAGATATTAACATCTTGGATTGTCACTCGGAAGTCTTTGTCTGGGTTGGCCAGCAGGTTGACTAAAACAGTAGAATGCCATCTCTAACAATTGGCGAGGTATATCTGGTTTTGCTTTTCCTAGAAGCTATAAACATACTAGTTTAGCATTTTGAAGAGTTGTGTTATAAATGAAACTTCCTACAAAGTTTTATGATTCTGAAGTGTATATGCCTTGATATATCTCGATTTATTTCATACAAATTTGAATTCATTGAATACCAACTTCTCCATGTTCATTTGTATCTCATAAAATTAATACATCATAATTTATAGTTTTTTGCTTTCTTAAAATGATACATGTTCATGAAGCTATCCATATTGTGAAGATTTATGTATGTTCTCCCCTTTTTATGTGATTCTTTTATACTCAGTAATCAATAAATGTTGGCTTGTTTGCAATTTTGCATGAAGGTCTTCTAATGTCTGACTATTGCTATTAATTTTTTGAACTGAAAGGACTCATCTTTTAGCATTGGAAGTACTAATATTTCCAAACCAACTTAAGACATAATTTTCTTTTATGTTACACCTCACGCTTCTCATACAGTCTTCTTTGTAGTTCAATTTGCATTTGTAATGCATCAATTCTTTTTTAATTTCTGGATTGAGGGTTAATTGTTGTTAGTGTTGCCTCCCATTACAGAGAATTCTTTTGAACTATGAGAAGTTGATGAAAAAATAAAATGAAGGCAACTAGAAAGTGTTCTTAGTTGTTTGTGTGGAGGCTTATGCTTCTCAAATTCTGGTTGCTGCTTCCATGGTTGATCCTGGTAAGATAAATTTATTTTTCAAATTACATGTTGGGTAAAAGATAGGTTCTTTGTAATTCATAATCTGGTTATGAAATTCATGAAAATAAAGCACAAAAGAAAGAAATTCCCTCACCATCGTGGAATTTTTTTAAAAAAGAATGAAAATTCAAAAAATATTTTTAAGACGGTTCTTAATTAATAACCGTCTTAGAATTAATCATTTTAAGACTGTTTTTAAAAATACACATTTTAAAATTATTCTTAGATAAAAACTTTTTTAGAATGTACCTATGCTAAGTCATTTTAAGACGATTCTTAGATAAGAATCATCTTAAATTAAACACATTCTAAAAATCATCTTAGAAGAAACACATTCTAAGATTGTTTTTAATTAAGAATTATTTTAAATTGTGCATTTTATAAGACGGTTCTTAGATTAAAAATCATCTTAAAATATACCTATACTAAATTATTCTAAGACGATTTTGAGATGAAAATTGCCTTAAAGTAAATATATTTTTTAAGATGATTTTTTCTACGACAGTTGTCGTACGTTAATTACTTTTATCGTCTTTGAATGTCTTTTCTAGTAGTTAATAATCTCCATAGCACTGGACACATGATCAATTGCACAGTCCAAGCCATTCACTCTTGAGAAAGACCATAGTTTCACCGCGTGGAATCTTTGAACTTGGTTTTCTTCCGCATTCAAATCCCATGTCAGAAAAATAGGACTTGAATTGACAATACAGCTAGGCATGTCGACAACCATACCGTACGTGGAAAGTTTTTTGAAGAAATGTAAAGGAAATGCAAAAGAAGAAATACTTAGCCGTGTACGTACACCTATTTTTGCACATATAAAGAAAAGGATATATTTTTCTTTTAAATATGAAAAAGATTTTTTTTTCCTTTTAAACTATATGGATTAATAAAAAAATGAAAGAAAGACAAAAGGTAAACATTTGTTTTAGTCTCTTAGATGAAGAGGACTCAACTTTATAGCTCTATATTAATTAATTAATATATTAAAATCTATTAATACTCAAGCTATTTCTCAGTACTTTTTGCCAGCTTTCTTCCGCTCTCAAAGTTTCCCGTTCTTTCCCACATGTATGCTGTCAGGTTTCACATTAAGGTTTTGATTGGTATAAAATATGAAAATAATTTTAGAAATATGGAAATAAATTGGTTTGTTTGGTAAATGGGAGATAACAAGCAGAGAAATAATTTTAAAATTGGTGAGACTGTGGTTACTAATTTTTGATTTATTTTTATTCATCTATTTGTTTTTCCTAATCTCTTTTCTATTTCTCTTTAACTAAATATTTAGTTTCTATTTTATTTTTCATATATTTGTACTTTTTGTTTTTATTTTCATTTATCCTATTTTTCTCTCCTCTACTAAACAAGGCATGACTCTTTCTTTCTTTCTTTTTTTACTTTTCCCACTCTGCTACAACTAGTTAGTCCTGCACGTGAAAATACAGTACAAAATATTTATGGATGACATTATATTTTCACTGGACAATCAGAACATTTCTTTTTCGTAATAAGTAATTTAAGTTTCACTGAACCCAATTACTACTTTATGGAAAGACCATAGTTTTACCACGTGAAATTTTTGAACTTTGTTTCTTCAGCACGTCAGAAAAGTATGAGTTGAATTCACAATACAGCTAGGCCAATCGGCATCAAACAAGCTGTATCGTGGATTTTTTAAAAACAAACACGGTAAGGGAATACAAAAGAAGAATATTTTAGTATTAGTAACTTCTTTTCTTTTTAGCTATTTCATGGCATAGTATATATAGAGAGATATTTCTTTCTTATAAATATGAAATAAATATATACTCTTTTTCTTTTTACACTACATATAAACTTTAACGGAAAAGAAATGTCACAAGATTTATTTTAATTTCGTAGCATATATATAATATACATGCATTATGTAGGAAATTGTCTTCTAATCGCTGCCTTGATTTGTTTCTTTTACAACATTGATAGCCATTGATAAATAGTGGTGTTTGCATTGTTGGGCATGCTGAGTGCAAGAATTACTTGGATTTAATTTGGCTAGGAGATGAGGAAGAACAAGTACGTAATTGAAACTTGTTTTCAAACAATTCTAAGTTATAAGACGTGATTGAACAAATACTATAATAAATTTTCAGCTAAGATGTTTTATAATAATAATAAGAATACAAATATATTATATGGGTGATATTTCCAAAATACATGGGGTGTGGAAAGATATCCACGGACAATTTTAGATAAACAAGTGGTAAAAAGTATGTCGAGTTTGAGTCTTGGATATGAGCCACATTAATACTTGAAATGAGAGTTTCTGCCAGTATTGACCCTATAAGACTCCAGCAAGATTATCTCACATAAAGAATAAATGCAGTCTAAGCATACACACAAAAAAAACACTAACTCTCCCACACTCTTGGACAAGGTCCATGCATGAATTCTTTTTCTTTTTTAAGGATTACAAATGAATTCTAATAATGTGGAAGAAAAACAAGAGGTTTAAGATATTTATCCTTGGACTAGTAGTGGCAGTTGCCGGCCTTCATATTGAAAAGGCACCTTGTCAAGCTAGAAAAATGAAATGCGTGGTTTGCTTGGGAAGATCACCAAGTCCAAGTTTTCTTAGATGCAGTTCAAACTGCACGTCTGCATAGACTACAGTCTGATTCATGGGTGTGGATGGCAGAGGGATCAAGGGGTTACTCTGTCAAGTTTGCATATGCTGTTTTGTTGGATGCTGATATGCAGGAGAAGAAAGAAAGTTTGGGTGGCTGTTACCAATGCAATTTGGTATCACCGTAATAACGTGATCTTTAGGGGTGGGATAGTGGATGTGGAGGAGATTCAACATATGTCGAAGTTAATATGCATAAAGCGGGTTAAACACAAGGGGGAAAGGGGGAAGGTTCTCGTTCTCAGACTGGCTTTTGCACCCTATCCAATGTCTTAAGACTGGCTGTTATCAAAGAACACACTTTATTTTAGGTTTCCTCAGCTAGACTCAAATCTTCAGTATTGACACAAGCTCTTGGAAGAAAATTAAGACACAGACAATGCGGTGTGAATAAGACATACGTGTGGACTTGGATGTTACAATTAGAGAAAATACTTAAACATTTCTTATTAGTAAGACATTTGATGTAGTCTAAGTTTTGCCATTCCTCAATTTGACTACACTTCATGGTCCATAACAAATAGCACCCTGAAAGTTTCAAACGCATACACCGTGTTAATAGTCAACTAGGTAGATTTCTTCCTTCCCTTATATCATTTTCTTTTATCTCTAGGCTGTAGCATTTGAAAGCCTTTACATCAGTCCCCGGCTCTTTGACTATTAAGATGACAAGGTTTACAAAAATTATTCATGCAGGAGGGAACTTGTATTCAACTAATCTTCGCATCAAAAGTGTTTTCATCCCATAGAATGGTGAGATCCGGTGAATGGATTATTATATATCAAAATCAAAATATTGGTTTTAAAAGAAAAAATAAGAGGTGAATTCTAGTTTCAAAAGAATGATTAAATAAAATAACAAATTAAAATCATTATAAAACATATCAGAATCAGAATAGTTGAAATTGCCAAAGGATCGCCTTCAGCATGTGATAGTACACCTTTAATCAAGTCTTCATAATCAGTTCCCCTCTTTTCTTTTCCTGATTCATGTGTTGAGTGATGGTTCTAAATCCTGTTCATCTATCCAACGACACCCGTATTTCTTCACCTCAATGAAAACCTTCCTTGTCCATTATTTCAAATTTGTATTTCTGGTCCAAGCGTTGATTGTCTATATCTAGATCCCAATAGAATAATCACATGTGATCTGATTTGTCTGTGACTACATCTATTTGTAGATCCATTGGAATTCTATTTTTGTGATTACAAATTAAAAATGTCGTTCTCTTTTTGGAGGAATCATCTCTAAATCTTTGAGTTGTGAACATGATTATTAAACTTTCAAGTTAATTTTCTAATTCTTACGAGTTTATGAGTCTACTTGTCGTCTATAAATTGACTCTTGAGTAAACTCATTTTTAGTAGACTCTGAGCAAACTCTAAGTAAACTTGGTAGACTCTTGAGTTTACCATCGAGTCAACGAGTTAGTCAGTTAAAAATAATAAACCAAAATGTAAGTCATTTTATTTTTTATTTTTTTGTCTGTTTAGCATTCTACATACTTTCATTTAGTGTGTTATTCTCAAATATAAAATTATCACCTTTAATAATATCAAACTCTTGTTCTCTAATAACATCAAACCCTCGATGAGAATAATCTACCACTGTTATAATGTTTGCAAGTCATTATCTAGTAGTGATGTATTATTACTAAATTTGGTTATTTAAATATTATGAACTTTATGATTTACTATTTTGCTTTATTATAATGTTGAAATGTTTAATTAATATTTTATTTATAGATATTGTTATTATTTTTATATGAAGTAAACTCCTAAGAGTCTACGAATTGAGTCTACGAGTCGAGTCAATGAAACTCTCACGAGTCTGCGTAAACTGAGTTTGATAACCTTGATTGTGAATACTACACAACAAGCAATGCCAATGCATTTGTTGTCATATTACACAATAAGATATCCTAATTGGCTAATTCATTGGAAAGATAAAAGAGGTTTCTTGAAAAATTCCTACCTAAGCAACTTAAGGTTTCTCATTTTTGATAGAGCATCAACTCTCATTGTTGTTTCACAAAACCTCCGTGGAATATATTCAACAACTATGACTTAAAGATTTTCTGCTTCCTACAACATTGCAAACAAGAAAGAATATGTTACATCTTTTGAAATATATACAAATTCCAAAAAAGAATGGAGCAACCTAAAATATATACATTCAAAAAATTATTTTACCATATTGTGTGACATAACATTGTAGAGACCTTAGTAATCCCACAATCTAGTCCACTTTCTTGGCTCTTTAGGTGATTTTTCTTGAACAATACACTTGCCTAAATCTTTTAGCAAGTCATGCATATAAATGCTCCACCATCACTAATGATTATGAGTGATTTATCAACAAGAACTAATAGGTCAATTTCAAGATCAAATCCACCAAAATCTAGGATTTCCTTCACATGTTGCTCATAATCCTCATCGAAGAAAAATCAATATCTAGAAATATTTTCTTTTCTTTTTCTTCCTGGTCATCATAACTTATTCAAGCGCCTGCCTAATATCTCTACTTTTATGTTCTCTTTTAGCCATTGCACTTCTCCATTACGAGACATTTAGGCCAAACAAAGATGAGTCTATTACGAGACATATGCTATGGATTCGCCTTTCCTGAGATCTTGATTATCTTTGAAGATATCGATGCCTTTGCTATGGAGACTTCCAAGTAGAAACGAAGTGAAGTTAATTGGTACGAGTGTCTTCACCATGGAAGCTCACAAACACATCATATGTCCTCATCACGTGAGATGAAGAAGAGCTGCATTGGATGATGCGTTAGAAGTCATTGCACACTACTAAAAAAAGGATTTTTACGACACTGAATGTACAACGGTTGTATAGGGACCGCTTTAGAAAGTGGAACGATGACATTTTTGTAATTATTGTGAAATAAATCACATTTTACGACGCACAATCTAAGGCGGTTATTAAAAACCACCTTAGAATGTTATGTGATATAACATTTACGCTGGTTTTCTAACTATAATTTTCATAATTGTAAACAAAATAAAAATAAAAACCAAATGCTCGTGGACCTTTGGCATTCTCGTTTCTAGTTAGAGAGTAGAGAGATAGAGAGATGCTGCAATTAGGGTTTATGCTAGAGAAACAGAGAACAGAGAGTTCGGGAGCAAGCCCATCGCGCAGTACATGGAGGACACGCGGCTCCACATTGTCTTCGAGCAGTCCAGTGAGTTCGGGAGGTCCTTCAACTACTCCGTCCCCGAGCAGCAAATAATGGCTTACCTTGTCAAAATCCAGCGCAGCGGCTTCATCTAGCCCTTTGGCTCCATGATCGCCATTGACGAGCCCCCCTTTCGCATCCTCGGTTACTCCGACAACGCCCGCGACATGCTTGGCATTACTCCGTCGTCCGTCCCTTCGCTCGACGACAAGAACAATGCCGCCTTCGCTCTCAGCACTAATGTCCGAGCCCTCTTCACTCACTCCAGTGCCTTGCTCCTCGAAAAGGCCTTCTCCACACGCGAAATTAGCCTCATGAACCCTATCTGGATTAGACATGGCAATGGGGCGGGGCGGGGACGAGTATTGTTTCCCCAATCCCCGACCCCGACTCCCCGACCTGTCCCCATACCCGTACCCGATACCCGGCGGGTTTAAAAATTTTATCCCATCCCCGTACCCGTCGGGTATCGGGTATCCCCGACCCCGACCCGTACTCGATTACAATTAAAAAAAATTTTAAAAATATTAAAAATTTGATTTTTAAAAAAAATAAATTGATTATTAAACATTTATTTTCAACTACTTATATATCATTAAATTTATTATAACATATGTGACTACAAAATTCGTTAAGAAATGAATATTAAATTATGTAAAAATTCTAAAATAAAATTAACTACTAATAAATAAAATAAAGACTAACACATTTGTCTAGCATGATTCCATAATTTTTTAAGGTAAATAAAATACGTCAAATATGAAACAACATAATTCAAATGTTCATTAGTTCAAATTACACCAAATTAGAAATAAATAGAAAATGAAAACAATGTCCATCATCAAAATAACCACCAACTTCACCAAAGATGTCATCAACATTTCTTCTTCAGCGCTCAACCTGGTATTTATAAAATCAAACATCATATTTTAGATGTTTCAAATCTTAAAATCACACATCACATTAGTAAATAAGTATAGTTATTACTTTACCGATCAACAATAATGTCTACTAATCTTGCAAACATTGAGTAATGTTACTGACCAAAGATCCACCTATATTTTTGAAAAATTAGATATGTATAATGATATTAAAAAAAATTAGAACAACTAAAAGTGAATATACCTTCATCATCAGATTCAATCTCATGAGTAAAAGTTGATTCTTCAATTGATCTAGAACCTATAAATAATAATTATAAAATAATAAATAACAAGTTATAAGTTTTAAAAATATAAGCAATTCATAAAGTATCACATAAGCATTCAGAATTTTACCTGCATTCTCTGAATTCCATAACCAACTTTTAGAACACATCAAAGCTTCTAAAGTAGTATAATGAAGTCGGCTACGATGAGGAGTTAATATCTGACCTCCAATACTAAATGCCGATTCAGAAGCTACAGTGGAGATCGGAATAGCTAACACATCCCTTGCAATTGCTTGTAGTGTTGGATACTTTAACTCATTAAATTTCCACCACATTAAGATATCAAAATCTGAACTTCTTGGCAAAACTTCCTCCTCTAAGTAATGATCTAACTCTGTTTTCATAGTTGAGGTTCTTGCCCTTTTCTTTCTTTCAATGTATCTATCATAATCACACAATTTACTCTTTCCATCACTAACCACATCTTGTGATTCAAAAGAACTAGTAGAATCTTGATGCTTTTTGGCTTGATATTCCGAAACCAAATCATAACACAAGTTTCGGATCCCATTAACTTGAGAAAAAAAATCAATGGGATAAATTGATTCAAAGTAAAACTCAAGCAACTCCATTTTGTATCTTGGATCTAAAACAGTAGCAACTCCCATGATCACATGAATAACACTCCAATAAGAATCAAATTTTTGTAACATCTTTTCTGCCATATTTTGAATCACTTCATTAGGGGAATTGACCCATTTAGATAAAGCCATCTTGATCTCACAAATTTGAGGAAAATAAATGTTGGCAGTTGGATATTTTGTACCAGAAATCATTTCTGTAATATCATTAAATATGGCCAACCTCTTACACACTTCCTTTGCAAATTCCCATTGTGAATCACTTGGAAAACAAGAGTATTGAGTTTCACGCTGCTTTAATCGGGAAAACACATCCTTATATGATATTGCAACATCAAGCATCTTGTAAGTTGAATTTCATCTAGTTGGACAATCTAAACTCAACTTTTTGGTGCAAGGGATTCGCAATTGTTTAGCAGTATCTTGAAATTTTTCTAGCCTTTTAGGTGTTGCAATCCAATATGCTACACTATCTCGAATTTTTTCCACTCCATCCTTCACAACTCCTAAACCATCTTTTACTATCAAATTTAAGATATGTGCACAACAACGCATGTGAAGAAACGCTCCTTCCTTAATTAAAGTGTCTAATTGCAACTTATTCTTAATTTTTTCAATCATGCAATCATTTGTACTACAATTATCCAAAGTGATAGTGGACAATTTTGTATCAATGTTCCAATCCAGCAAACACTCAACTAGTCATTGCAAAGTCTTTCACTTGTGTGAGGTGAAGGAACATAAATGAACCTAGTATATCAACACAAAAATAGCTTAATTACACTATCACAGAAAAAGATCTAACACAATATATCAACACAAAAATATCTAACACAAAAAATTATAAAAAAATATCCAACACAATATATTGGGAAGCTATAAAATTAAGGATGTTGCTAGTACCTCAAAATGCGACTTTGCAAAGTCCATGAGCTATCAATGTAATGAGCTGTGACAGCCATATACCCTTTCTTTTGGTTGCTTGCAGTCCACATATCTGATGTAATTGCCACCCTTCCTTCATTTGTATCCAACAGCTTCATAACAATTGATTTTTCAAAGTCATAAACATTAAATATCTCTTTCTTTATAGTGTTTCGTGAAGGACATTGAAATTGTGGTTGGAGTGTAGCTAAAAATCTTCTAAACCCAACATGATTCACTATTGAAAGTGGATGCATGATAATAGCACATGCAAGATCCTTCCTTGCCTTTTCTTCATTATAACCTCCAACAGTCAATTCTTGTCTACCTTGTGTAACCTTAGGAATAAGAAATGTTTGTCCCTTCCCTTTGTCATGTAACCTTTTCTGAATGCATTTCTCCATATGGGCATGCAAATGCTTTGTTCCATTCTTTGATGCTACCCCGAGAAGCTTTTTGCAGTATTTACATTGGGCCTTGTCTTGCCCATCAACAGTTTTAATCTTATCAAAATGGTTCCACACAATACTTTTGAGCCTCCCTCCTCCAGTTTTTGTTTATGATACACCATGGTCATCCACCTCCATGCTAGGTGGTTGTTGCATAGGTTCATTATTAGGACCTTCAGCTGTACCGGTAGAACTTTCTACTGGAGTTGGTTGGTGTGAAGATAGCGGAGTAGGATGGTCTGAAGATTGTGAAGTTGGTTGGTGTGAACTAGGTTCTTCAATTTGCATATTTTCTGCCATGAACTTCAACAACAAGCTATTATTTTAAAAACAAAGCAATTAATACAATACAGATTAACAAACATGAATAAAATAATAATCCATGGCAACTAGTGTAGAGAATAATACTTCAAAACCCTATATAGCAGTAAAAATGTGACAAGAAATAAATCTGATTTCTCTATTGGCCAATCATTTAAGGCAGGCTTCCTTCATTTAAGGGTCTGTTTGGTTTAATAAATTTTTTTTCCTGATTTTATAGGTAATTACAAAAAATATACATTGGTTTTTACACTGTTTTCTATTTTCAAATATTAGTACAGGAAGGGAAACAATGCAAACATGTTGTCTTTATCACTTGTATAAATCTTTAAAATCGAAAATGAAGTGAAAAATTGTAGCACCTTTGTAATTATTTGTGAAAAGAGGAAATGGAAACAATTTTTTTTCTCTAACCAAACAGGCCCAATTTCATCCTTTTGCTGTAAAATCTTATTTTTCTTTGGGCTTTGGTATGTATATTTTAGTTGTTATGTGATGATGTTCATTTTAAGAAAGTACATCATCCTTGCTGATTGGCTAATTACACTACACAAATGCAACAACAGCAACAACCATGCAAAGTCAGATTGACAGAGGCGTTTCATACAAAAGAGTATTAATAATAGTAACATATGTGGGTAATAATATTATGAATTAGACTGTGCAAAGAAGCAAAAAGGGAAGGTGGGTAATCTTCACTGAAGTGCATTGTTAGTGGGAAATATCCACCCTCCCAATCAGTCTGCAACATATGACATGCAGAAAAATTACCATGAAGTAAATAACAATGTCCACTATTGAACAATTCACTCATTCATTTGCGAATCTAATACAAGGCATGAAGTCAGAGAACATGACTCACTGAAATAAGCTCATAGTGATAGAATATTTGAGTAATTTCTATGACCTTAATTATGTTAAAAGCAAAAGGTCAATCATAAGCACCTAGATGGCATTGGTTTTCCCTCCTTTCCCCCTTGTTTCCTGGGTGTATGGTTCTCATCCCAACCAGAAAAATTAATTTTAAATATCGTTTGCTGTAAAAAACTAACATATGTCAAAAGGCTCCTTGCTATCCTAAGGTATAGGGAGGTTAATTATACACAACCTTGGTATCACACGCAAAGAGGTTGGCTTCTAGATTATGTAAAGTTGAATCCTGATATGAGTACTGAAATTAATATTGACTGAATTATTTTCAACTTTAGCTCGAAAGATTCCCTATGTGATTGGTCATTTCCTAGTTTAGCTCTTCCGATGGATTCTAGATCCCAACTTGCTCGAGTAAATTGGCTTGGACAACCTATAACAGCTGTGCATCAATGTACATTACTCCAATTAATTCCTAGTTTTTTTAATGTATATATAGAAAAAGAGATACTATTGTAAATTCCATCCTGAATATAAAATCCAAATGTTTACTTTCCATTGTGCAGAATTGTGCAGTAGCCCCTAAACTCAATAAATACTTTCCATAATCCACTATTAGAGTATAAAAAACTGACCAAGAAAAAGCAGGAACTGAGCTAAATATTCTCTATAGATAATGGGGGTTATTGTCTTGAGTCAACTTCAACAGAGGAGATTAGTCAAAACTTAAGATCATCTCAACTGCAAAATATATCAAGTGGCTCTAAATACATCCTTGGATTATGGGAAAGGTTGAGATATGAACTCACATCACATTACATTTTGTGGAATAAAAACATATTACAATGGCTAGATTTTGTAGTGTGGTTCTCTCAAGGTTCTTATCATGTACCTTCAAAGTTATTTATATAATATATAAGGCTTATGCCTGAAACATCACACAACTAGAACAGTTTCAAACAACTTTACCATCCTCAAACTATGTGACCGCAAAATTATAATTTTGCTGTGCCATACCATCAGTAACAGTAATAAGAAAAAAGCATCTGCCATCACATATAAGGCTCTAAAGCACACAAAACTCTTGGAGGGCAAACATCCAAAACTAACCAAATTGATTCTGTATTTACACCTGGAATCATTGGTCGTGCTGTATATTTATAAATTAACGAATAGCAAAGATCAATCCCTTTAGTTTACTTCAAATCCCTGTCATCCTCCCCAACCCCCAATCGCCAAATAGAAAATCAATAATACAGAGATATTTAAGCATCGAAGATGAAAGCGAGTGTAGACAGAAAAGAGATATGAAGAGAAAAAGAACGCACCCCAGCCTTGCCAGGAATAGTGCAATGCCAGACCATCAAATTAATGGTGGCATTAGGGAGAGTCTCAAGCACAAAAATATATACCAGACCACAAAAAACATAAAAGCAAACATTTTAAGAAGAAAAAGCTTTAGATAGAAAACCTATGGTGATGTGGTTGGGCAACTACACAAAGCACAACACCGTGTTCAGCTCTTAGGGGAAATCCTCCTATATCCAAGAGACCACTAATGAAAATCCACATTCAATCCAAAGCAAGGAACATAAAATAAAATCAATGTACTGATCAGACACATACCTGATTACCTGAAGGAAGAAGAAGAGAAAGATTCAAGGTCTGAAGTTAGGGTTAGGGTTGGGGGTAGGAGGTAGGATGCTGTTAAATCTGAATGTGGCTTGGCTTTAGCTTTTTTAATGTGCAGACTGCAGACCCTATTTATTTATTTTTTATTTATGTTATTTTCAGGGTCGGGGTCGGGGTCGGGGTCGGGGTGGGTACAGGAATCCCATACCCGTACCCGTACCCGACTTTTGGTTATCGGGGAAAACCCGAACCCGAACCCATACCCGGTCAACTCGGATATTACCCGTCAAAGTTGGGACGGGTTCGTGCGGGTACCCACGGGTACGGATTTTCTTGCCATGTCTAATCTGGATCCACTCTATAACCTCAAAAAGGTCTTCGTCCTCGCTTTCTTTGAGTAAGTCTGTCTAATTGGTAGGATGGGCATGTCGCAGTTTAAAGCTCAAGAGGCAGTAGCAGAAGCATTACAGAAGAAGGTATTGTTATTCTATTACCATTTTTTTTTGCCTTTCATGATTTTGTTATGTTTTACAATGATTATGTTGGTTCCTATTTCAATTATTTTATTGTGCATAGCCATAAGGTTTTAGAATTTAGATTATTGCTTCCTCAATATGGTGTTTCTTAAATGTAGGGGGTTGTTGTTCTTGGTTTAAATTTGGGTAGATCTGACCTGAAAATATGTAGGTAGTGTTTTCACGTGATTGGTATTTGGAGGCCTGCTTATGTTTATTACATGTTGGATTTGGTTGTTGAAGTGAGCGAGTCTTGATTGCAGCAGAAAGAAAACATGAAAACATTATAAGTTTTAACTGTTATTAGTTTCGTAGTTCCTTCTTGCTTTCCTTACATTGGTCTTTTTATTTGGTTGTCCTTTATCCTGTAACTTACAAATTTTAAGTGTTTGAAGTGCTGCATGACAAAAATTTTTGCTTCTGTTAAATTCACTCCATTGTGTATTAGATAGGTTGTTGAAACTCAATGTCAAGATTTCGATTTATCTTTTACCATGCAATCTTGGTTTCGTATTGGATGCCATAAAATATTATCTTTGCATATTTTAAAATTTGATTGTTCACCTTTCTTTTATCCTTTTGCACATCAGGGTTACCCAATCAAGTTAATGTTGTATAAAATTTGTTACAGGAATAGAAGCTGAAGGTGATTATGCACATGAGGAAGAAGAGACACAGGGCATAGCAGAAGTGGGAAAAGCGGGGGTGCAAGAAGTAGGAAAATCCAAAAGAAGGATCATCAAGCCCAGCTACTTAAAAGACTATGTTTAAGAAGCATCAAGACACGCACAGATACAGAGCCTTGCTTGATTAACTAATTGTTGATTATAGGAATCCAATTCTGTTATACAATTCTGTTATACACATATTCTAGAAGGATTCTTAGTTATTCCAGCTCAGCATGAATCCCATCTATATATTACCATGTAATAACAAGCAAAAGGAATATATACTACGAATTACTCAATTACCTTACTCTTTCTTCTCCTCGTTTCCTTCTGCTTATTCTGTTCTCGGGAGGCACTGGACCTCGAATTCCAGAACCATATCACTGGTGCTTTCATTGTTCTTCCCGCTCCCATGGCTGATTCCAACAACGACCGCATCGAAGCTGCCCTTGACCGCCTCGCCTCACGCATTGAGGACCTTCTCCAGCACGTCACTCCTTCTGCGTCTCCACCATTTCCTCCTCGTAGTCCGGTTCCTGCAAATTTACACCGACTGAAGTTAGACGTGCCGCGCTTTGACGGCACTGATCCGCTTGGGTGGATTTTCAAAATCACCCAGTTCTTCGAGTACCACGGTACCCTGGACCACGACCGAATCACGATTGCGGCCTTTTACATGGAGGGAAGGGCCCTTGCTTGGTTCCAATGGATGTCAAGCAATGGCCAATTCACCTCTTGGCCGGTTTTCTTGCAGGCCCTTCAAAGCCGTTTTGCCCCTTCCCAATATGAGGATCCCTCAGGTTCGTTATTCAAATTGACCCAAAGAAGCACAGTTGCAGATTACTTATCTGAGTTCGAGACGTTGGCCAACCGAGTGATCGGTCTTCCGGCGCCTTTTCTCTTGAGTTGCTTCGTCTCTGGGTTAGTGCTGGAGATCCGCCGTGAGGTCATGGTCAATCAACCTCTGACGGTGGCCCAAGCTGCCGGTCTCGCAAGACTCCATGAAGAGAAGCTTTGCGACCTCCGCCATGATTTCCGTCAGCCGCCGCGACCACGGCCCCCCCCCAGTCCCACCAGTGGTATCGCCGCAACCCCCACCCGCGACCCCTCTTGCCTCTCCTCGTGGTACACCCTTACCACCTCTGCTTCACCTTCCGCCGCGACCACCACAATCAACCCCCACCTTCCGCCGCCTAACCCCAGACGAATTGGCCTCCCGCCGCAAGCGCGGCCTCTGCTTCTCGTGTGATGAGAAGTTCCACAAGGGTCACAGGTGCGCCCCTAGGGTTCACCTTCTGATTGCGGATGAGGATGACCCTGTGGAGACCGCGGGTTCTAATATAGACCCCCAGGACCCGATACCAAGCCCAATAGATTTACCTGACCCATCAGCCCATATCAATTTGAACTCTCTTGCGGGTCATATCGCGCCCGAAACGATCCGCCTCGTCGGAACCATTGCCGGCAATCCCATTCTCGTGCTCATTGATGGTGGGAGCACCCACAATTTCATCCAAGAACAGCTTGTAGCTCAATTGGGTCTTCCCTGTCGCACCACTACCCCTCTCCGGGTCATGGTGGGTAATGGTCAGCATCTTGAATGTCACACCACTTGCGAAGCCATTATTATTGACCTTCAGAATCAGTCCTTCACCGTCAACTTCTACGTGCTCCCCATTGCCGGAGCCAATGTCATTCTCGGAGTACAATGGTTAAGATCCTTGGGCCCTGTCTTGACTGATTACACTAACCTTCGCATGCAATTCTTTTATGATGGCAGGCTCGTCGAGCTCCAAGGTGATCCGGAGGCCCATCGCAGCATGCTTTCGTCCCCACAATTCCGGCGACTCTGCCGTCATCAACAAAACCTTTGTTTCCACATCACGGTGCTTCCCGAGGAACCTGAGCACAAAATCCCTGCCGATATTGACCCAGCTGTGCATAACCTCCTCCACCAATTCTCTGCTCTCTTTCAGGACCCCAACACCCTGCCGCCGGCTCGCGATACTGATCACAACATTCACCTGCTTCCCCAAGCTACACCAGTGAATGTCAGACCTTATAAGTACCCCTATTACCAGAAACGCGAAATCGAAACGCAGGTAGAGGCCATGCTTCAAAAGGGAATCATTCAACCCAGCACTAGCCCCTTCTCTTCTCCGGTATTGCTGGTGAAGAAGAGTGACGGTACATGGTGGTTTTGCGTGGATTACCGCGCGTTGAATGCTCTCACGATCAAAGACCGCTTCCCAATTCCGACGATCGATGAACTGTTGGATGAGCTCGGGGGTGCTCGTTGCTTCACCAAGCTAGACTTATTACAAGGATACCATCAGATACGTATGCAATCGCCGGACATACCCAAGACTGCCTTCCGTACCCACCACGGGCATTTTGAATTCAAGGTCATGCCCTTTGGCCTTTGTAATGCACCCTCCTCTTTTCAGGCAACAATGAATAGCATTTTCCGGCCATACTTACGACGTTTTGTCATCGTCTTCTTCGATGACATCCTTATCTACAGCGTCTCCCTCAGTGATCACCTCCATCACTTGCAGACCACTTTCCAGGTGCTTCTTCAGAACCACTTTGTTCTTAAATTTTCTAAGTGTCTCTTTGCCCAGCCACAGGTCGAATATTTGGGCCATTTGGTCTCTCACAAAGGTGTGGAACCAGTTCCTTCGAAGATAGCTGCCATAGCCCAATGGCCCACACCCCATTCCATCCGAGCTCTACGAAGCTTCTTGGGTCTTGCTGGATTTTACCGCCGTTTCATACGGGGTTACGCCGCCATTGCTGCCCCCCTGGTTAAGGCCACCACCATTGACCCCTTCCAATGGTCCCTCGCCACACAGACCGCTTTCGACTCCCTGAAGCAAGCCTTGACCTCTTCTCCAGTTCTTGCCTTACCTGATTTCAGCTTGCCTTTCACGGTGGAGACTGACGCTTCTGCTATCGGTATGGGGGCCGTTTTGTCACAGAAGGGCCACCCCATCGCCTTTTTCAGCAAGGCCTTCAGTCCAAAGATGTTAAGGGCCTCCACATACGTCAGGGAGTTATTTGCAATCACCACCGCGGTGAAGAGGTGGCGACAATACCTTCTCGGCCATAGCTTCACTATTCTCACAGACCACCGGAGCTTGAAAGAATTAATGACCCAGGTTGTCCAGACACCTGAACAACATACATACCTTGCTCGCTTGCTCGGATACGATTACAATATCCAATATCGCTCGGGCATCCATAACCAAGCAGCTGACGCATTATCCAGGTTGCCGGAAAGTGATTCACAGGCTTGCCTCATCCTATCTGTCCCTTGCCTCACCTTCATGACTGAACTTCATTCACAACTCCATTCTAATTCAACATTCCAACAACAGATGAAGAAGGTCCAAGAACACCCAGACCAATTCCCTGATTTCACAATTGCTGACAAACTATTACTTTATAAGGGTCGCATTTGGTTACCCAAAGGCTTGCCCATCATCACAACCTTGCTCCACGAGTTCCATACCACACCCACAGGTGGACACGCTGGAATTGCAAAGACAGTAGCTCGCCTCATGCACAATTTTTATTGGCCGGACCTCTGAGATGACGTCTCCCACTTCGTCGCCAATTGTGTTGACTGCCAGGTCACGAAATATGAGACCAAAAGTCAGCTGGTCTCCTGTGCCCTCTCCCTGTGCCAAGCCGACCCTGGGAAGATTTATCTCTTGATTTTATTGGTGGTTTACCACCATACCGTGGCAACTCGGTGCTACTTGTCGTAGTTGACCGTTTCTCCAAAGGCATACACTTAGGTATGCTACCTCAGAATCACTCTGCTCTTACTGTGGCAAAGCTTTTCTTAGATTTGGTGGTCAAAATTCACGGTATCCCGCGCAGCCTGGTATCGGATCGTGATCCTCTTTTTATCAGTCATCTATGGCAGGAGCTGTTTCGATCCAGTGGAACCCACCTCCGGATGAGCTCCGCCAATCACCCTCAGAGTGATGGGCAAACTGGAGTCTTGAACCGCGTAATAGAGCAGTATTTGCGGGCATTCGTTCATCGGAAGCCCACGAGCTGGGGAAGGCTCCTCCCTTGGATAGAATGGTCTCATAACACTTCTTGGATGGCCAACACAAGAACCTCTCCCTATGAAATTACCTTTGGCCGAAAACCACTCAGTATTCCGGACTATGTTACAGGCTCCTCGAAGGTAGCTGCAGTAGAGGACCTGCTCTCTGAGCGCGAAGCTACATTTCAAATCATTAAAAAGAAGTTAGTGAAGGCCCAAGAGCGCATGAAACACTATGCTGACCAACATCGCCGCGACATTCAATATGCAATAGGTGACTGGGTCCTCGTTAAACTCCGGCCATACCGACAGACATCGGCAAAGGCTGCTCATGAAGTAGGTGGGAAACTTGCACGGCGTTACTATGGGCCATTCAAAATCATTGCCAAGATTGACCCCGTTGCTTACCGTCTGGAATTGCCTGAGGGGGTGCGTATACACCCTGTCTTTCACTGCTCGAATCTCAAACTTTTCCGCGGCAACCCGGAGTCCACCACACCACCGCCATTACCACCTCACTTTCATGAGAACCACCCTCTCATATCACCCCTTTCCATTCTCGGGTCCCGCAGAGCTTCCTCTGACCCTCACAGTCCTTGGGAAGTTTTGGTCCAATGGCAAGGACTCTCCCCTGATGAAACTTCCTGGGAGAATTGGCAGCAGCTATGTCGTGACTATCACCTTGAGGACAAGGTGATTCTGCAAGGGCCAAGGGATGTTACAGGAATAGAAGCTGAAGGTGATTATGCACATGAGGAAGAAGAGACACAGGGCATAGCAGAAGTGGGAAAAGCGGGGGTGCAAGAAGTAGGAAAATCCAAAAGAAGGATCATCAAGCCCAGCTACTTAAAAGACTATGTTTAAGAAGCATCAAGACACGCACAGATACAAAGCCTTGCTTGATTAACTAATTGTTGATTATAGGAATCCAATTCTGTTATACAATTCTGTTATACACATATTCTAGAAGGATTCTTAGTTATTCCAGCTCAGCATGAATCCCATCTATATATTACCATGTAATAACAAGCAAAAGGAATATATACTACGAATTACTCAATTACCTTACTCTTTCTTCTCCTCGTTTCCTTCTGCTTATTCTGTTCTCGGGAGGCACTAGACCTCGAATTCCAGAACCATATCAAACTTTCAGTGGCTTTCAAGTTGTCAAAGAGAAAACTTGATGACAACCTGCATATGCTTCATACTTTACTGTTTGGAAAGAAAACAAAGGTGATGTTCCTTAGATTGTTTGTGTTGTTTTTGTCACTTAAGGGTGCATGAACCCTTTAACACCATTGCTATTCCTGAATGATTTGCAGGCACACAATTTAAAGAGAAATATAGGCCAATTTTCTGGTTATGTGTGGACTGAAAATGAGGTACTACTGTGTTTATTACTGAAGTATGCTATTCTTCTCTTCTAATGCCTGAACTATTAAGATGAACTGATGAAGAGGAATGTTAACAATGCACTTTTCAAACACTGTTTCTAATACACTATATAATATGTGGTGAAATTCGTCTTAGACTTGTTAAGTAGGGAGTGAGACTTGATTTTAGGGTTCCATATAAACTGTGTTGCTAGCATTCTCTACAGATAAATCTTTTTTTTTTTTTTTTTGTAAATGTGAGTGTCTGCTGCTACTGTAATTAACCCACAATTGAAAAATTATTGGCAGGACAAACAGAGGGCCAAGATAAAGGAGAAGTTTGACAAATTTGTCAAAGAAAAGTTGTTGGACTTTTGTGATGTTCTTAATATTCAAATAAACAAGACCAATGTGAAGAAGGTAAGTTTGTTATAATATAACTCCATTTGAGAATAAAGTTTTAGTTTTTTTTAAAATTAAATTATTAAATTAAATTAACATGCTTTCAGGAGGAGGGGTCAGCAAAGTTGTTGGAATATTTGGAGTCCCCACATGCTACAACTGAGATTCTACTTGCTGATAAAGAGCATGTTTATTCTTTATAGATTATTTTAATCAATTGATGCTTTTGCTAATTGTAACATTAGTAAATTTGCTTTGTTGTATATCATTTCATTGTTGAACTACTTCATTGAAATTGAAAGCATCTCTCACAGATTGTCCTTTTTTTTGTTAGTTTGAGATTGTTTTCTAATGAGAAACACATGAGAATTGAGAAAATCACCTTTGATTAAATGCTTCATGGAGTTCAATCCTTATTCTCTCATCCTTATATTTTACATGTGAGGTTGGGATGTAGACTTTGATTCAACAGATGGATTGATGAAAATAATTACTCCCAATGAAATTAATACTAATATGCCCTATATTAGAATTTTAATTTTATTTTAATGTGGCTAGTTTTTTAAAGTTTGCTTCTATGTTAACAGAAAGGTAAAAAGAGAACCAGAAAGTCATTCCCTAGCAAATCTTCTGGGGAAGCATCTACATAGACACCTGCCAAGGTATCTTGTCCAAAAAGTCATTTTAACGTGACTAGTTTTTTGAAGTTTGCTTCTATGTACTCTCCTCACATATGCTTTTGTCCTGTCTTTAGTGCCATATGTTTTAGTGCCATATGTTGTAGTCTGCTGGTTGCTCAAAAGTTAATTTTTTGAACTTCTGGTTAATTTTTCTCGAGTAATCCTGTCAAAGCATATGAGAAAACTTCCCCTCTAATATTATGTTATTACATCTAAACAAGTTATAGAAACTTTTAATTTATAAGATTTGATTTCAATATTAAGTATTATAATATAATATTTTTATAATATTTCCTATACGTGATTTTAGGTAATTAAGATTATAATATATAAATATAATATTTTTATAATATTATTTCCTATACGTGATTTTAGGTATTTAAGATTTTAATATATAAATATAATAATTTTATAATATTATTTCATATACGTGATTTTAGGTATTTGATAATATTTTTATAATATTATTTCCTATAATATTACTTCCCCTCTAAGAGTAATTAAGATTATAATATATAAATATAATATTTTTATAATATTATTTCCTATACGTGATTTTAGGTATTTGATAATATTTTTAATGAAATCTTTTAAGATATTAAAATGTATTTTCTAATTTATTAATAGCACTCTTTAGGATTTTTTTTAACGGATTTTGTACTCTCATGTGCTTCTGAATTATATATATTTGCATTCACCATTATTATTAATATATTATTTGGCTGATTAAAAAAAATAAAAATAATTTTAATAAGCACAAGGCCCTTGAAAAAGAGCAATACTCCAATTGAGATTAAGTTGAGGAAAAGAGTAGCATTGAGATCTGCAAGGGGTCTTTCATATTTGCATCATCATTGTGACCCAAAGATTATTTATCTAATACTTTTTTGCTTCAGGCAAAACCTTTGCTGAAAAAGAATTGTATTAGGGAGCTGATTGATCCTTCATTAGCCGATGATTTTGACTGTCGGCAGATTAAAATTATGCTCTTGGCAGCTTCTTTATGCATTCAACAATCCTCTATTCGTCGCCCCTCTATGAAACAGGCAAGTTCTCTTGTTCTTCTAAATTTTCAACTAAACGTAGTTTTCACTGTGAAATTTGCCTTTTCTTATTCTATTTATGACCTTATTAATTGTTTTACCTTGTTTTCCTTCATGAATCTGTGGCATATATTGAATGTTGTATAATACTTATATCTTCCATACCAGTTTCTATTCTAGGATTGCAGTGAATTTCAGTGCTGGATGTCAAACAACAGTATCAAATATTGTGATGGCCTTTTGCTTGTTGTAGAGCATCTTTCACTTGTACTAAATCTTGACTTAGTACAGTATAGTTAGAATTCCACTATTTTTTCTCAATCAACAGTAGTCCCATGTGTGTGGGCTGGATTATGTATAACTTAGAAGTAGCAATGGATACAAATATAACTTAGAAGTAGCTAATACCATGTGTGTGGCCTGGATTTGGTTCTTATTTAGAATCTGATTTGGAACCAAAATCATAGGAAAACAAAAACTTGTGCTTCAGTACCTCGTGGCGTGTCTTCTTCACTTCGGCTATTGTGGTCCGAGCAGCAATGGGGTGGTGTAAGAGTGGAAAATGTGGACACTTTGGGTCCGGTGGATTCATAATTTGGGATATATCAGAGTTAAGATCTAAGCTATTAACTTTTTCACTCTCAGATGAATATTGAGATATTTATTTTCTTCTTTCCTTTTCTTGACTGATTTTATTTTTAGTGGTCAAGAGGATTATTCCTTTGCGGAGTTATTTCCAATGGCTATTATTGGGGTTATTGGAGGCCTACTAGGTAGGAACTTTTGCCCTTATTTTTTACTTAAATTGTACCATGAATTTTACTTGTTCATTTGTTAATATAGTATCAATACTTTGCAGGTTCTTTATTCAACCAGCTTATACTTTATATTACCACTTGGCGTCGAAATCATCTTCACAAGAAAGGGAATAGGATCAAGGTATGCTGTTAATTTTGATCTGATTATTATCTTCTCTACTTTTGTTGGCATATTCTTTGGTGTGGAAACACTTTCAGGTGTTCTTAATATTCCCAAGTTGTGGCAGGAATAATGTTTTATTAATATTCCCATGCTTGGATCTGATTCGGATCTTCTTTCTTAATTTCCTTAGTCAAACAATTTATATTTACACTTGCTAATCATAATTTTATAATGAGTTTTTATGCACCGATTGTAATCTTATGGTATGATTAGGAATATTTTTATCTTTATCTTTATAATAATAATAAAAGTAAATAAGTTTGAGAGGGAAAACTTATGCAATTAAATTGTTCATTTTTAGAGATTTTATTCTTTATTTGTTAATTCATAGAATTATATTAATATAGTAATTAAGGTAATCAGAATCATCTTTTAATTTGAAATAATTTAATCAATTGTTAGTAACTCAGGTATATGTTTTAGTTATTAAGATAGTTTTAAACTTTTTATATAAATATAGTAATTAAGGTAATTAGAATGAGTATATTTTCCAATTTGAAATAATTAAAGTATAGGGACATTTTCTAATTAGAATAAGTATGTTTTAATTAAGGTAATTAAGATTATTTTAAATTTTTTATTATAATAAAATTATAGGGACATTTTATGCAATTGAGCAAGAAAATTTTAGAGAAAATTTTTATATTTTTAATTCATAGAATTATTTAAATATAATAATTGAGATAATTTGAATAATTATATATTCTGATTCGAAATAATTAAATTAATTATTATCCACACATATATATGTCTTAATTTTGATAATTAAGATTAATTTAAAATAGAAAAAAATTAATTATATAAAAGAATGTTGTCTGACATTATAATATATATATATATATATATATATATATATATAATAAATATTTTTGTGTATTTAAATTACCATAAAATATACAGGGTTTCATAATTTAATGGGAGGTATATCAAAATTTATTTTATTTCTTTTTAAAAAATATAACTTGCATTTAAAATAATAATTTATAGTCTTCCTTGAAATCACTCGAAGTTTTCAGTCTCAAAATTGTGTTGTTTTTATTGGATAATTTTTTTTATGTAACAGTAAGACTGGATAATGCCCTGTCTACTCCAACAGTATTTAAAATAAAATTTTTGACAAGAAGACTGGATAATGATGTTCATATCCTTGACTTATCATGGACATTGCCCTGTCTACACCAACAGTATTTAAAGAAGCCAGAGGATTATTTAGCTCATCTCCTTGGGCATGGTAAGATACCTCATTATGGATAAATCCTATGATGTATTATTGTATCTATTATCATTCATTTTTATGCATCTTATTGTATGTCTCTATTTCAAATTTAAGTGATACACTTGTACGTCAATTAGCATTGGAGACTTCTCTAGCATTTCTCTCCCTTTTCTTGTGATATTTCAAAGTTTTTCAACAAATTTCCTGCACAGCAACTGCCACTTGTCATCTATTTGGTTAATAATATAATATAAAAAAGGATAGTATTCCCTGCCTGCTGAAATTTTTATTTTATTTTATTTTAAATACTTTAGCCCCAACTTAAAATGCTCGATAAACTTCTGAAACATTGTTTTCTGCACTACCATATTCTCATTTTTGGTTAATGGTAATATAGATTGTTGATTCATATGTACTAACTATTTCTCATTTAAATCTAAAATTCTAAGATTGAAAGTTTTATGGTTTTCATTAACAAGAGCATACTTAACCCTTCAGAGGGCAGAGGAAGCTTGCTCTCCTTTCTCAAGTCCAGAGGATGTGCTACATCTCTATCTGCAGGAGTTGGGGAAGAAGGAATTTATCAGTATTGAAAAGGTAATCCCATTTTTCAGTTTCAGCTTTATTATCATTTGGGAGTTTTAATGGTTTAAAATTTTCACGAATAAATTATAAATTATAAATGTAAGGCTGGAAGCATTATTGACTATTTTGTAGCAAAATTAATACATCTTTTTCAGCATATGCTTTCAGTAATTCAAGTTTCAGCATTTGTTACTTCAATATTGCTTAACTTTTTTTTTTTATCACTTAACATATCTTTGATATCATTGGCTTTGTTTATCAATACCTTAAGTTGTTGCATGAAGATACTCCACCAGAATGGATATTTAAGGAACTTCAAAATATTGGAAACATGGATTTTAGATTTGTGGAAGAGTAGCCTCCACATGATTATGCTGCTGAGCTTGCAGGTTTGTAATTTATTTTCTTGAAGTTTTCTTGGCAACATAGAGTCAAACTTTTTTTTTTCTTGGTATGAGTTGAAGTTTGTTTAATATGGGTGGAGTGATTCTCTGATGTTAGTGCCTTTTGAAAATCTTGATGTTTGAAATGATGCGGTTTTGGTATAAGAACATATCTAAATCATTACTTATTTGAGTGGATTATGATGTTAGTTTATGTTTGATCTTTGTTGTAAAAGGATAATAAACTACGTTTTTATAAACATAAGATTTAATTGAAGTACTCAATTGATCTATAATATTTGACAATCAATTGTACATGAATAAAAAAGTAAACTTAAGAATAGATGAAAGGAATATTATTGTCATGTAGTTACTTAGTAAAACCTGAAGATCTATTTGTTATGCTCTCAACCCAATTACAAGAAAGACTTTGTTGGCCATTTATATTTGTGGTTGCTTCCTATGTTGGTATTGCTATTTTCCATTTTCTAATTATTTTTCAATTAGCCTGCAATTTAAGATAGTGGTCAATGAACACTAGGTAATTAGTTATAGTTATTGTTATACAGTTGATTTTAATTTTGCTCCAAATTTTATCAATCAAAGTAAGTATGACCCTTTAATTTGAATGGTGTTACATTGGCCAAAGTTGAGTCTAGCATATGCTTAGTTGATAGTTTGTTCGACAAGGTCAATTTTGGAGAGGACAAAAGGATGAAAAAAGAAAGCCGTCGTAGTATATTGGACAAAAGGATGAAAAAATAAAAATAAAAAAAAGAAATGAATACTACGACAGTTATTAGATAATCGTCTTAGTATATTAGACATACTATGACGGTTGTCCAATAACCATTGTAGAAAACTGTTACCTACAGACACATACAAAGACGGTTCATCACAACCCGTCGTAGCAGGTGGAACTTTTTAAGATGGTTATATGATAACCGTCGTAGAAAGTAGTATCACCATACAGGCATATTAAAACGGTTAAACTAACAAACATTGTAGATTGGTATGACATACTACGACGGTTATGTGTCAACCGTCGTAGAAAGTAAGCTATACAACGACGATTCTAAAGCTTGTCTTTGTAACTTTTTTATCTTTTACGACACCCTATTTTATGTTGGTTCAAAACCGTCGTAAAATGAATAATTTAACCGACTTAAAAAGTAGCTTTTCCAGTAGTGGCAACTGGCAACAATACGTGGAAGCAAACTTGTTGAGAATGAAATATATTAATAATATTAGTGTGAAGTACGTTGATGCTGTGAGTGAAGTTGCAATAGGGAAACACTAACCAATCCATGTTCAAATTAATTTATATAAAGCTAACACGGTAGTAGCTTATTTTCCCTCTTTGCTTTCTACATAGCTGCACTTCTTGGTAGCTTCTTGGAAGCTTCTTTGTATTTAAGGAAAAGTTAATATGGTCATGTACACTTTCTTGGCAGCTTCTATGAAGCTTCTTGTATTTAAGGAAAAATTAATATGGTCACGTACTCTTTCTTGGCAACTTCTTCCACTTTCTTCCTTCCCACTTCCGTTCACCTACTTATTCTCTTTAATATGATTATGAACTGACTTTGGTTGTATTTAATTTAGATAAAAAGAATTAGAGAAATAGAATAGAAGAAAATATAAGAGAAATAATTTTAAAAAAAATAATAGAATAAAAATAAAATAATTATCTAATTTAAGAGAAATGGGTGAGAAATAATAACGTGTCAAAGAAAATCAATATTTTAGAAAATATATTGATTTTATTTCCTAAAAAATTAATTTTTTGACAAAAAAACAATTTTTACTGTTTGTAAAGATAGAATTTATAAACTAAACTCTCTTCTAAATCGTTCTACGTACCAGCCGGTCCTCAATTGCATCTATAGAGTATTCCTTGGGGTTTTCACGAAAACTGTTATGAACGGTCAAACAACTCAATAGTTTCCTAACATTCAAGGCCTAAGAACCTATTAAGAGAAAGATGAGAAGAAAAGACTTGTACTATTTCTTCAATGCCCTTTTACTCAGTACATAACTACTTATATATACACAACATAAAGTGCTAAAAATATCCAAAAGATAACAAAATAACTGAAAAGGGAAATTGCAAGCAAGTGGCTGACAACATATCCTAAGCTAGCCAATGCTAGAAAGCCAACTCAACAATCTTATAACAAAATTGGTTAAATGTAATTATCTAAATGCTCTCCTTCATGATAGAAACATATCATGTTTCCGATCATTTCAAAACATTATTTTTGTAATAAGTCATTAAGAGTAGTAGTTAGTAACTTCTTCTCTTTAATAATCTTCATAGCAGTGGACACATAATCAATTGCATAGTCCAAGCCATTCAGTTATAAAAAAAAGACCATAGTTTCACTGCCACTACAAAGAAAGAGTGACCTATGCCTGCGGAAACTTTTGCCTGTAGATATAAATTATTATAGGTAAAAGTTAAAAAATACTTATACCTACCATTTGTTTGACGTAGGTAAAATTTATATATTTGTATTTATTTTTATTTGGTGTAGGTAAAACTCAAAATAATATCTACTTACAAGTGTTAGGAGTTGGTAAATTTTTTTTAAAAAACTTATACCTACATTTACTTGAAGTTAATAAAATCCTATAAAACTTACACTTACAGTCCATTGGTGTAGATAAAATTTTAAATTTTTTTTCCTACAAATACATTGTATAAAATCTCATAGAACAAATACATATATTAAAATAATTATTTTTAAAAAGTTCATCAAAAACTCAATAACACATTATCTTCACACTTTTTCTCATATTAAAACAATTATTTCCAAAAATATCACAAAAACAACAATCAAAGAGAAAAATAATTATTTTTGTGGAATAAATTAACATACACTTATTTTAAAATTATTAAAAATGCATGAAGTGTTAATTAATGAAATTTTAAGATATTACTAGTATTTAATTTAATTAGGTGTTTACTTTTATTTTAATTTTTCACAAATTAGGATCATTCTAATTTTTCACAAATTAGGATCATTCTAATTCTAACTATAACTATATTGTATCATTTTAATTCTATAATTTAGAATGGAATAGAGAGAGAGAGAGATGAATATGTATCTCAAAAAAAAAAAATAGAGACTGAGAAAGAGTTGTGAAATGAGTTTAAGAACTATTTGTGAAAATGCCTGAGAAAGACCTGAACACAATGACCACGGGTTGGCAAATAAAATTGAGGATATGATGTTCACAAGAATGTCATAGGTAATTTTAAACTTACCATTATTTATTTGGTTTGCCCTAGTCACTTGCTTAAATTCTTTGCATTAGCCACGTTGGTTAGTATAAAATGATTACCTTTATTGTTAGTTTTTCTTTACTAGGCTCTAATAATTGGAATACAATTGATAACGCTATTGAGGGATACAAAATAAAACTGAGTTCTGGCAGCTGAATAATGACCAAAATCATTTTATAATGTGATGAGATCTTGAGAAAAGTCAAGCTTGTCTTTGAAATGATCTTTGGTATTATTTGTCATTATAGTTCCTTAATTCTCACATATTTGTTGCAGCTTACAAGATAGTATAGGTAGTTTCCAAGTATGACAATATACTAATACATAAAAAGATGTTCAACTCTACTAGTAGATTATTAGAAATATGTGGCCCTGAAACTCAGGTGTAGAGTACACATGAATTGCTTTGATAGTTTTCACTGCAAGTATATTTCTTCTTGTTGACTTGTTCCTTCCATGTACTTAGTGTTTCAGCATTTAACTACCTATAAGGCTATAACCAACCTGAAGTGCATTATGTTTTCTTTATTAACTTACATGGTTATTTTACCTCTAGTTTATTTCTATTTCTTTTTGTTACATTGTCTATAACTATTCCCCCCCCCTTTTTGAATTTAACCTATACAGGAACATAAGTTTTTTATTGATCCCATATAAATGGCATATTTATACAATGGAATCATTTTGGAGGTAATTTTATGTTTGAAATAGCTTTATGTTTGAAGTCTTGTGCATGGGTTTACATTATCATGGTTGTAACCTCTTTTAGTTGTATAGAAAGTTAGGAGAAAGAAAATAATAGAAATTAGCTTATGTAGGGAAATAAGAGAAAATAATATACCTTCCTCTTTATTTCATAAACATTTAATTTTATTTTTCTAGTCTCATAAATCACTTGCTTTTATTTTTTTTTCTTGCATAATTGTACATAATCTTGAGGATCTATTCTTTTAAATTGAAAGGGTAATTGATGTAGTGAATACGTGGTGAACTGTTCCAACTAGCAAAAAGAACTATTTGGTTTTTTAATCAATTTATAATTTATGTAATCTATTATAGGATGAACTTGAAAGAGAAATAACAAGGGGACTTTGATTGCCTATATATTAGGCCGAAACTAGTATATGTTAGTATTATACCTTTTTAAGCTATCTCAAC